>NC_051401.1:24741005-24751005 GCF_015228065.2 Penaeus monodon | reverse complement strand
ATAATGATAATGATAATAATAATTATGAAAATTGATAATAACAATAATGATGATAATAATGATAATAATGATGATAATAAAAATAAAAATAAAAATAAATAATAATAATAATAATAATAATAATAATAATAATAATAATAATAAAAGTCATGTAAACAATAATTATTATAATAACATTAGTAATAATGATAATAATATAATAACAACAATAAGGATAATGATAATAGTAATAATCATACTCCTACCAATAAGAATACAATAGTAATGCTAATACTAACAAAGTTATTAATGATAATGATAACAGAAATAATGATAATGATAACGAAAACAATGAAAAAAAATAATGATAATAAAGATAATAATGACAATGATAATAATGACAAAAATAGCAGCAGTAATGATAATAACGATAACAATAACAAAAATAATGATAATCACCATAACACCCGCACGAAAATACCGATACAAACAGCGAATAAACAGATAAATAGACCATTAACTGAATTAATCTCCGTTTCGCCCTGTCTGTGTTCTCCCGAAGAGGCATGTTTCTCCCGCTGCCTCGATGATTAAAGCTTTCGAGGGCCACTGTTTGATGTATATGTTAGTCCCTCCTTCAGTGTCAACCTTGAACCCGCGCCGGTAAGGAAATAGGTAGGTTAAAATCACGGTGATTACAGCAACCTTTCCCCTCTCTTCCCTTCTCCTCCTCTTCCTTACTTCTTGTTTGTTGTTTTTTTCTTCTTTTTCCTTTATCCTTCTTATTATTGTTTCTTCTTCTTCTTCTCCTTCTTTTCCTTTCTCCTTATTATCATTATTATTATTATTATTATTATTATTATTTATTATTATTATTATTATTATTATTATTATTATTATTATTATTATTATTTTCCTTCTTATTATTCTTTCTTTTTCGTCTTCCCCTTCTTCTTCTTCATCTTCTTTTCCTCTCTCCTTCTTATTATTATTCTTTCTTCTTCTTCTGCTTCTTCTCCTTCTTTTTTTCTTCTTCTTCTTCATCTTTTTCTTGTTTTCCCTTATTTCCTTCTCTCTCGCTCGTTTTCCTCCTCGTTTTTCATTCCCTTCCCCTCCTCTCGTTTCCCTCTTTCTTCGCTCTTTCCTCCTCCTTCTCCCTCTCCCTTTCTCTCCCCTTTCTTTCCTCTTGCCTCTCAATTCTTCCCCTTTCTTCCTCACTTCCCCCACTCTCTCTTTCCCCTCTCCTTCTTCCTCACCTCCTCCTCCTCCCTCTTTCTGCCCTCTTTCTCTCTCTCTTCCTCCCTTTATTCCAAACCTCATTGATTTACTTCCCTCCCTTTCTCTACGCCCCCCCCATGTTACGCACCCCCCTTCCCCCTTACGCACCCCCCCTTCCCCTTACGCACCCCCCCTTCCCCTTACGCACCCCCCCTTCCCCTTACGCACCCTCCCCTTCCCCTCCTCTTCACCCAGCTACCTCCTAACACCTTCACCTGATCTGCTTACACGCCCCCCCCCCATTTACGCACCCCCATCCCACCCCCCACCCATCTAACTAGCCCATACCCCCCCATCCAGCAACCCTCCCCCTCCACCCTCCCTCTCCGTTCCCCTCCTCCTTCCCCACAACCCACCGGACAACCCCCTTCCCCCTCCAACCCCCACCCATCAACCTCCTCCTCCTCCACCTCCACCCCCCACCCCCCCACCAGCCATTCCCACCCCCTCCACCCCCCCACCCACCCATCAACCCTCCCCTCCCCCTCCACCCCCCACCCAACCCACCCCCTCCCTCCCCCCCACCCTTGCATAATTTGCAAAAACCCTAATGGTGATATTGCACGGAGGCGCTGCTCCTCCCAAGGTCAACCCCTCCCACGAGGTTGCCCTTCTGCCGGGTCACCCTTCCGCCTCTCCTCCCCCACCCCCCTTCCGCCTCTCCTCCCCCACCCCCCTTCCGCCTCTCCTCCCCCACCCCCCTTCCGCCTCTCCTCCCCCACCCCCCTTCCGCCTCTCCTCCCCCACCCCCCTTCCGCTGCTCCTCCTCTTCCTTCTGTCTCCCTCCTTTCGTCTTTTCTTCTTCTTCTTCTTCTTCTTCTTCTTCCTCATGCCCTTCTTCCTCCTCTTTCTTTCTTTCTTTCTCCCTCCATTCGTCCTCCTTTTCTTCTTCTTCTTTATGTCCTTCTTCCTCCTGTCCCCCTTCATTTCCCACTCTTATTATCTACTTCCATCCTTCTTCCTCCTTTCGTCCTTAATTTCTTCTTCTTCCCTATGTCCTTCTTCCTCTTCCTCTTTCTTTGTCCCTCCTTTCGTCTTTATTTCCTTCCATTTTGTATCCATTTTCCTCCTTTTTTCGATCTTATTTTTTCCTTCTTCCTTGTATCCATATTTATCCTCTTCCTTATTTCCACTTTATCTTCCTTCTCCTCTTTTTTTCCTTCGTCTTCTCCTTTGTCTTTCTCTTATTCTTCCTCCTCTTCCTTCTCCCTCCTATTCTCCCCTTCTCTCTCCCCTTCTTCTTCGCCTTCTTCCTATTCCTTTTTTCCTCCTACTTCTTCTTTTCCTTTCGATTCTCTTCCTCCTCCTCTTCCTCCTTGTCCCTCTTCCTCTCCCTTCTTCTCCTACTCTTTCTCTTCTCTTTTCTCTTTTTACCGTCTTCGTCTTCCCTCTCCTACTTCAGTTTCTTCTCCTTCGGTCTGTTTCTTTTCCTCTTTTACTGTCTCCCTCTTTTATTCTACTTTCTCTTGTTTCTTTCCTTCTTTTCATCTTCGTCTGTCTTTCTCTTCCCATCCCTACGTTTCGTCCCTTATCTCCTTTTCCTCTTCTCTCTTCCTTCCTCCTCATTCCTTCCTCTTCTTCCTCTTCCTCCTCCTCCTCTTCTTCCTTCTTTTCCTCACTCCCTTCTCCGTCTTTATTCTCCTCTATTCTTCCTCCTTCGTCTTCTTCGTTATCTTTTCCTCTTCTTCTTTTTGCTACTTTCTCCCTGCTTTTGATTCCTTCTCCTTCTCTCCTATCTTTCTTCGTCTTCTTCCTCCTATTCTTATTCTCCTTCGCGTTTCTTCTTCTTCCTTCCTCCTTCCTTCCTTCCTCCTTATTTTATTCTTCCTCCTACTCCTCCTCATCGTCTTTTCTTCCCGATTATTCCTCATCCTCTTCTTTCTCCTCCTCCTCCTCCTCCTCCTCCTCCTCCTTTCTACTCTTTTCCAATCTTCTCCTTCTTTTCCCTCTTCACGTTGCGTCTCTTCCTCTTCCTCTTCTCATAAACGTCATGATCCTCTTTCAGTTTCTCCTCCTCTTCCTTATTTTCTTCTTTCGGGTTAATCGTCTTCTCCTTCACCTCCTTCCGTCATCCGTTCGCCCATATTCTTCTCTCTTTTCCTTCCTCCTCCTTTCGAGATATTTTTTTTATTTTGGCTCCTCCTTTTCTTCCTTCATCCCTTCTTCCTCTTCCTCCACTTCTCCTCTATTCCTTCTCTCCTCCTCCTCTTCCTCCTCTCTTTCTCTTCTTTCTCCTCCTCTCTTACTCTTCTCCTCCTCCTCTTCCTCCTTCTCTCTTTCTCCCCGTCTCTTCCTCCTCTCCTCCTCCTCTCCTCCTCCATTCTTCCTCCTCTCCTCCTCCTTTTCCTCTTCCCTATTTACTCTGCCTTGAAGAATGTCACTCTTTCTTTGCCTTGATCTTTTTTTGACCATTTCCCTTTTTTGCGGGGGGGGGTGGGTTCTTAATCTTCTCTTTCCTCCTCTTCTTCCTCCTTTTATTCTAATTTTCTTTTTTTCTCCTTTTCCTCTGTATTTTATCGGATTTATTCTTCCTTTTACATCTTTCTCCTCCGCCTCCTTCTATTCGCTTTCTTTTCTTTTTCAACCTCTTTTCTTTTTCTTCCTTTTCTCTCCCTCCTCCTCCTCCTCCTCCTCCTCCTTTTCCTCTTCCTCCTCCTCCTCCTCCTCCTCCTCCTCCTCCTCCTCCTCCTCCTCCTCCTCCTCCTCCTCCTCCTCCTCCTCACCTCCTCCCTTTCTTCTTCCTCTTCTCTTCCCCCATCATCCTTCCCCTTCCTTTTATCAACACAGCCATTTTCCCTTCATTTTCAGATCCTTACGATTCCCTCCCCCGTCCTCCGTCCCCCCTACCCTCCCACCTCTTTTGCGAGCTCGGCGCCGTGCTTAAAGTCGTCTTTCCCGTCTACGAGCAAGCGCTTTTCGCCCTTACGGCTGGCCTCGTTCCAACGACTTTTGCGCTCTTGCCTCTTCCCATCCTCCGCCCCTTTTCCCCGCGCGTCGCCCTTCCAATCACTCACTCTTTTTCGCTCGTTTAAAATACTGTTATTTTTCATGTTATTTATTTTCTTTTCTTTCCGTCTATTCCTCATTTCTTTCGATTTGTTCTGTTTCTTTGTGTTGAGTTGTATTTGGAATATTTTTCTTTACTTCGGTCTGCCTTTCTCTCTCTCTCTCTCTCTCTCTCTCTCTCTCTCTCTTCTCTCTCTCTCTCTCTCTCTCTCTCTCTCTCTCTCTCTCTCTCTCTCTCTCTATCTATCTATCTATCTATCTATCTCTATCTATATTTATCTATCTGTCTATATACCTATATCCTTCTATATTCGGAAATTGAATAAAAGGATTAAAATAAAAATCGATTTTTCTTTTTCCTTTTCTCTTCGTCTATTTGTTTATTGATTTTTACGCAGACTAATTTCCTCTTCCTCCTCTATCTCTCTTTCATTCCCACTTATTCCCGTGTTGTCATGTCTCATTCATTCTTAATATTTGTGTTTGTTGTTCTTGCTGTTACTACTAATGCTGTTGTCATATATATATATATATATATATATATATATATATATATATATATATATATATATATATATATATATATACACTGTGAACTGCAATCAATAACTATTAGACTTCTATTGGCCGCGACCTCGCCAACGACTGCGATCACCCACTTTACTTCACCAAATTTTGAAACATTTCATCAACAACTTAGGATAATCTGATACATGCCGAGTACGTCACTGTCCGCCGCCAGCCTTTTTCTTCGCAGTGGCTCTTCTTCTTCTTCTTCTCCTCCTCTTGTTCTCTTTGTCCGCCGACTTCTACCGCCTCTTTCTCCCTTTCTTTGTTGCCTTTTCTTCTCCACTTTTTTCCAGTATGCCGTTTTCTGTGGTCCGATGTTTTCCCCTTCTCTCTGTTCTTGTGTTTTTTGTTGGTTTCTGTCTGTCTGTTTGCATGGGTGTTTGTCTGGTTTTCTGTCTATCTGTTTCTTTCTCTCTCTCTCTCTCTCTCTCTCTCTCTCTCTCTCTCTCTCTCTCTCTCTCTCTCTCTCTCTCTCTCTCTCTCTCTCTCTCTCTCTCTCTCTCTCTTTCTTTCTCTCTCTCTCTCTCCCTCTCTCTCTCTTTCTCTCTCTCTATCTATCTATCTATCTGTTTTCCTCTTTCGCGCTTCATCTCCTTTTCTCCCCCCCCCCTCCCTAATATCCTTTGCCTTCTTCCCTTCTCCTCTCCTTCCTTCGTTCCCTCGTTCCCACTCTTTCTTACTCGCTTTTCCTTCCTTCATTAGCTCCCATTTCCCATTCACTCTCACCTTGCCCCTTACCCCTTACACCCTCCCCACCCTAACCTTTGCCCTTTTCCCTCTCCTCCCTCCCCATCCTCTTCCCTCCTGCGTCCCTCCCTCCCCATCCCCCACCCCTCTCCCCTTCCCTTTCCTCTGTCACCCTCTCCCTCCCTCCCTCCGTCTCTCCCTCCCTCCCTCTGTCTCTCTTTCCCTCCCCTCCCCTCTCCCTCCCTCCCTCCCTCCCTCCCTTTCTCTCTCTCTCTCTCCCCCTCTCTCCCTCTCTTTCTCTCCCTCCCCTCTCTCCCTCTCTCCCTCCCCTCTCTCCCTCTCTTCCTCTCTCCCTTCCTCCCCTCTCTCCCTCTCTCCCTCCCTCCCTTCCTCCCTCCCTCAGCTCGCGGCCAAGGAAGTCACCTAGACTGCTAAACCATTACAAGCGCTCAACATACGATTACAGTGTTCTGTTTTTCTCGCACTATTAAGGAATTTACCTTTTTGAATTTTCTTCTTTTTTTGTGCGTTCATTTTTCTTTTTCTTCGTCTTTTTTTTTTTTATCTTATTCTTTTTTCATATCTGTCTCTCATTCACTTAGCATTTTCACCCTTTATTTTCCAGGATGATTTCGTTTTACACTCGTTATCCCTTCGCGTGTAATGGCGCTGTTGCCGCTTCTATTTTGCATATTGGAGTTTCTTTTTGCTTTTCTTCTCAATTACCAATGCTTGTTACGTTTAATTTTACATTCTTTCGTGTTTTGTTTCCTCATCCTCCTTTTCTTTTTCTTTGTATTGCATATTTCATCCGGTATTACTATGCAGGTTGCTTATCATTCGGTCGTTTTCTGCCCCTCTTTCTCTCTTTCATTTTCGTATTTTCTCTCTTTCTTTCTACCTTGCATTCTATTATTATTATTATTATTATTATTATTATTATTATTATTATTATTATTATTATTATTATTATTATTATTATCATTATTTTTTATCATTGCTATCATATTAATAATATTTTTTTATTATCATTATTATCATTAGTAGTAGTAGTAGTTGTAGCAGTAGTAGTAGTAGTAGTATCATTATTATCATTGTTTTTATTATTGCTATTGTATTATTATTATTATTATTATTATTATTATTATTATCATTATTATTATTATTATCATTATTATTATTATTATTATTATTATTATTATTATTATTATTATCATTATTATTATTATTATTATTATTATTATTATTATTATTATTATTATCCTCTCCTCCATCTCCTCCTCCTCTTCCTCCTGCTCCTCCACCTTCTTTTACTCTTCCTCTCCTCTCTCCTCTTTCTCCAATTCACTTTTCCTCCCCTCCCTCCTTTTCCTCTTACCTGTGACTCCTCTTTTCCACCCCTCCCCCCCTTTTCTCTACTTCCTCCTCCTCTTCCTCCTACCTATCCCTCTCCTCCTTCTCTGCGCCCTCCTTCATTCTCGTCTTTCTCATCCTCCTCTTCCTCCCTCTCTGCATCCCCATGCTTATCATCAACTTCCTCCTCCCTCATCCTCCTCCCTCATCCTCCTCCCTCATCCTCCTCCTCCTCCTCCTCCTCCTCTCCTCCTCCCCCATCCTCCTCCTTCTCCCCCATCCTCCTTTTCCCCCCCTCCCTCCTCCCTCCACCCCCATCCCTCCACCTCCTCCCCCCCCCTCCATTCTTCTCCCCCACCTCTTCCATCATCATTACGACGAAAGAGTGGGAGGAGAGAGGGCCGATAAAGGATAATCAGGAGAAAAATGTAACAGCTTCTTCCCGATGGTTTTAACATGACGTCCAACTTCTGGTGTTAAAAGAAAAAGTTGAGGAAAAAGATCCGCTTCTCAGGATAAGTGCGTGCGTGTGTGTGTGAGGGAGGGAGGGAGAGTGTATGTGTGCGCGTGTGTGTGAGAGAGAGGGAGCGAGAGTGTACGTGTGCGTGTGTGTGTGAGGGAGGGAGGGAGAGTGTATGTGTGTGTGTGTGAGGGAGGGAGCGAGAGTGTATGTGTGTGTGTGTGAGGGAGGGAGCGAGAATGTATGTGTGCGTGTGTGTGTGAGGGAGGGAGCGAGAGTGTATGTGTGCGTGTGTGTGTGAGGAAGGGAGCGAGAGTGTATGTGTGCGTGTGCGTGTGTGTGAGAGAGGGAGGGAGCGAGAGTGTACGTGTGCGTGTGTGTGTGAGAGAGGGAGCGAGAGTGTATGTGTGCGTGTGTGTGTGAGAGAGGGAGGGAGCGAGAATGTACGTGTGCGTGTGTGTGTGAGGGAGGGAGCGAGAGTGTATGTGTGTGAGAGAGAGAGAGAGGGAGGGAGCGAGAGTGTATGTGTGCGTGTGTATGAGTGTGTGTGTGTGTGAAAGAGAGGGAGTGAGGGTGTGTGTGTACTTGTATGTGTGTGTGTGTTTGTGTGTGTGTGTGTGTGTGGGGTGGAGCCATATGTGTGTATGTGAGTGTGTGTGTGTAGGTGTGTATGTGTGTGTAAGTATGTGTCTATTATTATCAGTCTCGCTATCTATCTATATATCTGTCTCTCTATCTATCTATCTATCTGTCTATTTATCTATCCATCTGTCTATCTATATATCCACTATCTATCCATCTATATCTGATCTCTCTCTCTCTCTCTCTCTCTCTCTCTCTCTCTCTCTCTCTCTCTCTCTCTCTCTCTCTCTCTCTCTCTCTCTCTCTCTCTCTCTCGAATAATAATAATAATAATAATAATAATAATAAGAGGGGGAAGAAAAGAAAAATAAGTAAATAATATGAATAACAATAAGAAGAGGAAAAACAAGAACAAGAAGAAAATAATACGAATAATAATTATAAGAGGAATAACAAGAAAAAAAGAAGAAAATAATAGAAATAGTAATAATAAGAGGAAGAACAAGAACAAGAAAATAAAAATAATAATATTAAGAAAAAACGATCACTCCAGCGTTTTTTGTTGTTTTTGTCTCTCTCTCTCTCTCTCTCTCTCTCTCCCTCCCTCCCTCTCCTCCTCCTTCTCTCCTCTCTCTCTTCTCCGCTTCTCCTCTCACCTCTCCCTCTCTCTCTCTCTCCTCTCTCCTCCTCCTCTCTCCTCTCCTCTCTCTCTCCCTCTCCTCTCCCTCCCTCCCCTCTCTCCTCTCTCTCTCTCTCTCTCCTCTCTCTCCTCTCTCTCTCTCCTACTCCTCTCTCTTCTCTCCCTCCATCTCTCTTCTCTTCCTCTCTCTCTCTCCTCCTCTCTCTCTCTTCTCTCTCTCTCTCTCTCTCTCTCTCTCCTCTCTCCCCTCTCTCCTCTCTCTCTCCTCCTCTCTCTCCCTCTCTCTCTCTCTCTCTCTCTCTCTCCCTCTTTCTCTCTCTCTCTCTCTCTCTCTCGACCGACGACTGCTGACCCGCCGCGTTAGAATTCATGAAGTCCGGGATCAGAGGGAATATTGGCAAA
Organism: Penaeus monodon; assembly: GCF_015228065.2. Classification (NCBI taxonomy): domain Eukaryota; kingdom Metazoa; phylum Arthropoda; class Malacostraca; order Decapoda; family Penaeidae; genus Penaeus; species Penaeus monodon. Next base: position 24,742,048 of record NC_051401.1, on the reverse strand, counting down.
TTATGGTGTTTATGGTGAGGGCGGAATTATGGTGAACAAGCCTGACAGATGTCGGTCAGGTACGGAGGCAGGGGGGGGGGGGTGAGGGAGGGAACGGTGGGGGGATTGGGGGGATTGGGGGGGATGGGAGGGAACGGTGGGGGGGAAGGGAGGGGGGGATGGAGGGAAGCAGTGGAGGGAACGGGAGGGGGAGGATGGGTGGGATGGGGAGGGGTGGAGGGGAGGTTGGGAGGTGGGAGGAGGGGGGAAGGGTTTGAGGAAGAGGGAAGAGTAGAGGGAACGGCGGGGGAGGGGGGAGGGAACGTCGGGGGAGGGAGGAGGGAACAGTGGGGGAGGGGGAGGGAGCAGTGGGGGGAAGGAAGAGAATGGAGGGAGAGGAAAGATGGAGGAGGTAAGGAGCGAATGAGAAGGAGAGCGAGAATAGGGATAAAAGTAGGAAAGGAGAGAGAGAGAGAGAGAGAGAGAGAGAGACAGACAGACAGACAGACAGACAGACAGACAGACAGACAAACAGACAAAAAGACAGACAAACAAACTAACAGATAGAGAATCAGCGAAAGAGAAAAAAAAAATAAAACAGAAACACAAACAAACAAACAAAGATGAAGGAGGGGAAAGGGAGAAAGCAGACGGAGAATAATAGAGGGAGGAAGATGTAAATCGTGTTAGAGAAAACATTAGGGGAGGAGGAAGGGAGGAAGGGAAGGGAAGGAGAGAAGAAGGAAGAGAAGAAAGGAAGGAGGAAGATAGCATAGGTAGGCAGGAGGGGAAGGGAAGGAGGGAGGGAGGGAGGGAAGGAAAGGAGGGAGGGAGGGAAGGGAGAGAGGGAGGGAGGGAAGGGAGAGAGGGAGGGAAGGCGGAATGAGGTTGGATGGAGGAAGAGAGGCAGGGAGGGAGGAAAGTAAAGGCAGAAGGAGGTAAGGACGGAGGCAGGAGGCAGGAAAGAGGACAAGGAAAGAGGCAGGGGGGGAGGGTGGAAGGAAAAGGAGAAAGCAGAAGGCGAAAGGGAATGAAAGGAGGAAGGGTAGGTAGAAGGAGATACA
>NC_051401.1:24728505-24731005 GCF_015228065.2 Penaeus monodon | reverse complement strand
AGAAGAGAGAAAGACACAGAAGGAAAAAGCAAAACAGACGAAGCAGACACAAAAAGCAACGCCTCCTCCAGACACGCCACAAGGCACACTGATCAACAAATTGCAAGCAAGCATTCAAGTGTAAGGGATAAACAAGCAAACAAGGCTCACACAATCAACCTCGGTGGGGAAAAAGGCAAGATAATTTTCAGATTTCTCAGAGATTACTCACAGACCGAAAGCAAACAGAAGACAAACACAGAAACAAACAATCGAATTTTCAGCAGATTTACAAGCAACAAAAAAAGAGAACAAGCAAATAGATAAACCAACAGACAAGAAAACGACAAAGAAACAAGTAAAGAGATTGAACAGTAAGTAAACCAACCAACAAACAGAGAAACCAACAAACAAGCAAGCAACAACAAAGCTTCACAGCAAATATAAACAACAGCAAACAGACAGACAGACAAAACAACAAATACGTAAACAAAATAGCAAAAAAATACCAAAAACGAAAACAAACAACACAGGCTTACCATCAGACAGACAAACAGACAAACAGACAGGCAGACATATAGACAGACAGACTGATAGACAGACAGGCAGACAGATAGACATATAAGCAGACAGATAGACAGGCAGGCAGACAGACTAGGCAGCCGACAGACAGGGTAACAGACAGACACACACACACACAGACACCGCAGCAGACAGACAGACAGACAGGCAGGCAGATACGGAGACAGGCAGAGCTGGTCTGACAGGGCGCGCATAAGACCCAAGTTTACTCATTTTCATCATGATGTCATACGTCATATTTCACTCTCAGAACGCCGTGGGGGGGAGAAGGGGGAGGGGAGGAGGAGGAGGAGGAGGAGGAGAGATGGAGGGAAGGAGGAGGAGGAAGAAGAGGAAGAGAGGGGAGATGGAGGGAAGGAGGAGAAGCAGAAGGGCAGGAGGGAGGGGGGGAAGGAAGGAAGGAGGGAGGGGAGGAAGGTAGAACAGAAGGAAAAGGACTGGGCAGAAGGAGGGAGGAGAGAGGGAGGGAATAGCGGGGAGAGGAGGTAAGGTGCAAGAGGAAAGAGGGAGGGAGAGAGGTGGGGATGTCAGGGATGGTACAGGAGAAGGAGGGAGAGGAGGAGGAGGAGGAGGAGGAGGAGGAGGAGAAAGGAACGAGAGAGGGGGAGGGGGTAGGGGACGGGAGCACGAGGAGAAGAGGAGGCTAGAGATCAGGGGGAGGGAGTGCAGAAGGGAGGGAGGGAGGGAGGGAGAGAGGGAGGGAGGGAGGGAGAGAGGCAGGGGGAAGGGAGGAAGGAAAAGAAGAGATGGGGGGGGGGAGGGGGGGGGGCGGGGGGGGCAAGGGGAAACTCGAGAATGTCGGAGGAAAAGAGAGTAAGGCGTAGGGGAAGAGACGGAGAGAAAGGGGAGGCAATAAAAGAAGGGAGAGGCGAGGGGAGAAGATGATAAAGAAAATTGAGGTACGAAAGGGGAGAGAGATGACAAAAGGGTTAGAATGAAGAAATAGGGATGACACGCGGATAAATATCGGAGAAAGACGAATTTTGCGTGAACTAAGAAATGTGAGAAAGTCGTGCGAGCGAAGAGAAAAGGGAAGAGAAAATGGCACGCGAAAACTGAGCGAAAAAGGAGAATGAAGAGGAAGGTAAAGGCGCTGAAAATAATGGTAAACATAGAGAGAAAGAATGATAAGACATTGGAAAGAGAGAAAGAAGAGAGGAGAGGAGAGAGAAAAGGGGAAAGGGGGGGGAGAGGAGGAGAGAGAAAAGAGGGGAGAGAGAGAGAGAGGAGGGGGATAAGAGGAGAGAGAGAGGGGAGAGAGAGGGGAGAGAGGGAGAGGAAGAGAGCAGGGAGAGGAGAGGGGAAAGGAAAGAGAGAGAGGAGGGAGAGAGGAGAGGACAGAGAGAGGGAGAGGAGAGAGAGAGATAGAGAGAGAGAGAGAGGGGGAGAGGAGGGGAAGGAGAGGAGAGAGGGAGAGAGAGAGAGAGAGAGAGAAGGAGAGGAGAGAGAGAGGGGAGGGGAGAGAGAGAGAGAGAGGAGAAGAGAGAGAAAGAAAGAGAGAGGAGAGAGGGGGAGAGAGAGAAGAGAGAAGAGAGGGAGAGAGAGAAAAAGAGAGAGGAGGAGAGGGGAGAGAGAGAAAGAAGAGAGGGGAGAGAGAGAGAGAGAGAGAGGGGAGAAAAAGAAAAGAGAGGGGGGGGGGGGGGGGGAAAAAAAAAAAAAAAAAAGGAGAAGAAAGAGAGAGAGAGGGGGGAGAAAAAAAAAAAAAAAGGGGGGGGGGGGGGGGGGGAGAGAGAGACCCCCGGGGGGGGGGGGGGGGGGGAAGGGGGGATAAAAAAAGGGAGGGCGGGGGGGGAAAAAAGAGGGGGAAAGGGGGGGGGGAGGGGCAAAAAAAAAAAAAAAAAAAAAAAAAAAAAAAAAGAAGGGGTTTTTAAAAAAAAAAAAAAAAAAAAAAAAAAAAAAAAAAAAAAAAAAAAAAAAAAAAAAAAAAAAAAAAAAAAAA
>NC_051401.1:24719389-24724389 GCF_015228065.2 Penaeus monodon | reverse complement strand
GGGAGAGAGAGAGAGAGCGGAAAGAAAGAGAAGGAGGAGGAGGGGAAGACGCAGGTTGTCAGGGGAGTGAGGAGGAGGCAGAGAGAGAGAGAAAAATGAGAGGAGATTAGGCAGCGCGGATGAGGGAGGATGGGACGGGGAGGGGGAAAGGGGAGAAGGGGAGAGGGAGTAGGGGGGATATATTAGATAGTGAGAGGGCCGGGTTGAGGGAAGGCGAGAGAAGAGACGTGGATGGGAATGGTCGGAGAGAAGGAGGAGGAAGACATGTATAGACGCGGGGATACATATGTATGCACGCAGTCTGTTTGTACGTGGTGGCTTTGTGTGCGCATCCGTGTGTGTGTGTGTGTGTTTGTTTGCTTGTTTGATTTATTTAGGATTTTTTTGTCTACATCTACGCATTCATTCATATACACGAACACACACACACACACACACACACACACACACACACACACACACACACACACACACACACACACACACGCATATGTACATACGCACGCACGCACATACATCTCATATCCTGATACACACACACACACACACACACACACACACACACACACACACACACAACACACACACACACACACACACACACACACACACACACACACACACACACACACACACACATATAATATATATATATATAATATATATATATATATATATATATATATATATATATATACCAGAGCGTAGGAAGAAAGAATGGAAGAGGGTAAAGAGGGAGGGAAGAGGAGAGGGGGGAGGGAGAGAGGGGAGGACACAGTGAGAGAAGGTATGGGTGATAGGGAGGCAGGGAGGGAGGGAGGGAGGGAGGGAGGGAGGGAGGGGTAAAGAGAAAAGAAAGGGAGAGAGGGGAGGAGGGAGGGAGGGGAAGGGAGGTAGGGAGAGGTAAAGAGAGGAGAAGAGAGAGAGAGGAGGAGGGAGAGAGGGGTGCCTGACGGGAGAGAGAACAGAGGGACAAACGAGTGCGAGAGAGAATGTGAGAGACAACGGAAGGTGGAGAGAAAGAGAGAAAAAAAATAGATAGAGGAATTGGTTAAAAGAATTAATTGACAGACAGATGGGTTAGTGGAGAGAAAGGGAGGAAAGTCAACAGACAAAAGAGCTGACTGAGAGGCAGATAGATGTATATTGATAGACTGGCGATGATAGAGAGATGCGTAGAGAGTAAATCAGACGGACAGATATAGGTAAATTCTAAAGATAGATAAATAAATAAATAGATAGAAAAAATATAATAGATAATGAAAGAGAGGGAGAGAATGAGAAAGAGATAGATAGATAGAGAAAAAGAGAATGAGAAAGAGATAGACAGATAGAAAGATAGATAGAGATAGAGAGTGAGAAAGAAAGAGATAGAGAGAGAGAGAGGGGGGGGGGGAGAGAGCGAGAATGAGAAAAAACAGAAAGAAAGAAACGAAAACTAGGATAAACACAAACAAAGGAAGTAGAAGTTAGAAACGTGATAGACAGAAACGACATGTGCAGAGAGAGAGAGAGAGAGAGAGAGAGAGAGAGAGAGAGAGGAGAGAGAGAGAGAGAGAGAGGAGAGAGAGAAGAGAGAGAGAGAGAGAGAGAGGAGAGAGAGAGAGAGAGAGAGAGAGAGAGAGAGAGAGAGAGAGAGAGAGAGAGAGAGAGAGAGAGAGAGAGAGAGAGAGAATGTGTGGAGAGTTTGGGAGGAAAAGAAGAGTTGGAAAAAAAAGGATGAATAAGAGAAGACAAATAAACCGATGGTGGAAGTGAGGAAGGGGGGAGGGAGGGAAGGAGGGAGAGAAGGAAGGAGGGAGGGAGGGAAGGTGGAAGGGAGGGAAGGAAGGAGGGAAGGTGGGAAGGAGGGAAGGTGGGAGAGAGGGAAGAGAAGGTGGGAGGTAAGGAGGGAGGGAGGGATGGGGGTGGGAGGGAGGGAAGGAAAGAGGGAGGGAAGGAGTGGGGGAAGGAAGTGGGAGGGAGGGAGGGAGAAAAAAAAGAGAACAAAAAAGAGAAAGATGACAAGAGAGAAAGGGAACAAGGGAAAGAGAACGAGAGAGAGGAAGAGAACGAAAGAGAAGAGAAGAACGAGAGAAAGAGAACGAAACAAAGAATGCGAGAGAGAGAGAGGGGAGAGAGAGAGAGAGAGAGAGAGAGAGAGAGAGAGAGAAGAGACAGCGAGAGAGAGGGAGAGAGAGAAGACGACAGCGAGAGAGAGCGAGAGGAGAGAGAGAGAGCGAGAGCGAGAGAGAGCGAGAGAGAGAGAGAGAGAGAGAGAGAGCGAGAGAGAGAGAGAGAGAGAGAGAGAGAGAGAGAGAGAGAGAGAGCGAGAGAGAGAGAGAGAGAGCGACGGAGAGAATTGTGCGTGAACACAGGACGTAGCCAAGGTTGCGCACAGGGATGGTAGAATTGTTTATTGATCTCCCGGCGATACATTAGAGCAAATGAAGAGTTGCTCCTTACCCAGGCCTCCCTCGGATGGATGATTCCTTTCCCTTCCTTCTGCTCAGGGCCTAGGGGTCTAAGGGTCCAAGGGGCCTAAGGGTCAAATGGTCTAAGGGTCTAAGGGGTTTAAGGGTCAAAGGGTCTAAGGGGTTTAAGGGTCTAAGAGTCTAAATAGTCTAGGGGTCTAAGTGGTTTAAGGGCTTGTGGGCCTAAGGGTCTGTGGGTCTAAGGGTCTGTGGGCCTAAGGGTCTGTGGGCCTAAGGGTCTGTGGGTCTAAGAGTCTGTGGGTCTAAGGATCAAAGGGTCTACGGGTCTATGGGGTTTAAGGGTGTAAGGGCCTGGGGGTGTAAAGGGTTCGAGAGTTTAAGGGGCCTAAGTGTTCCAAGGGTCTAAAAGGTCTAAGGGTCTAAGGGATCTAAAGTGTAAGGGTCTAAGGGTCTAAGGGGTTTAAGGGTCAAAGGGTCAAAGGGTCTAAGGGGTTTAAGGGCCAAAGGGTCTAAGGGGTTTAGGGGTCTGTGTCCCTAAGGGGTTTAAGGGTCTAAGGGTCTGTGGGTCTAAAGGGTGAGGGCTTAAGGGTCTAAGGGTTTAAGGGTCTAAACTGGTCCAAGTGCTCCAAGGGGCTGAGGCCTAAGGGCTCGTACGTCTAGGGGGTTAGAGAGCGTCAGGGTCTAAGGGTCTAAAAGGTCTAAGGGTTTTAAGGGTCGAAGGGTTTAGGGGTCTTAAGAGAGTTTAAGCAGGTTTTGGGGCTATGAGGACATGAAGGTCTAAGGGGCTGCGGGCCTAAGAGACCTAAGGGTCTGAGCTATCTAAGGGTCGAAAGGGTCAGATGACCTAAAGGACCTAAGGGCTGATGGTCTAAGGGGCGTAAGGGATCTAAGGGGTCTAGGAACTTGAGGGGTCGAAGGGTCTAAGCCTTTAAGGGTTGGGGTCTCGGAGCCAGCGGGTTTCCAGGTCTAAGGGTCTCAGGGTCTTCGGTCTAAGGGCCTGAGAGTCCGAGGGGCTGATGGCCTGGGGTTCTTTTAGCGCAGCCCCCCCTCAGCCCACCTCAGCCCCCCTCAGCTCACCTCTGCCCTCCCTCAGCCCTCCCTCTGCCCTCCCTCAACCCCCCTCAGCCCACCTCAGCCCCCCTCAGCTCACCTCTGCCCTCCCTCTGCCCTCCCTCAGCCCTCCCTCAGCCCTCCCCCATCCCTTCCTTAGCCCTCCCACTGCCCTCCCTCCTTCAGCCCTCCCTCAACCCCCCTCAGCCCACCTCAGCCCCCCTCAGCTCACCTCTGCCCTCCCTCAGCCCTCCCTCAGCCCTCCCTCAGCCCTCCCACAGCCTCCCTCAGCCCTCCCTCAGCCCACCCTCAGCCCTCCTTCAGCCCTCACCTCAGCCCTCCCTCAGCCCTTCCCCATCCCTTCCTTAGCCCTCCCTCCGCCCTCCTTCTGCCCTCCCTCTGCCCTCCCTCTGCCCTCCCTCAGCCCTCCCTCAGCCCTCCCTCTGCCCTCCCTCAGCCCTCCCTCCGCCCTCCCTCAGCCCTCCTCTGCCTCCCTCTGCCCTCCTCAGCCCTCCCTCTGCCCTCCCTCTGCCCTCCCTCTGCCCTCCCTCTGCCCTCCCTCTGCCCTCCCTCCAGCCCTCCCTCAGCCCTCCTCAGCCCTCCCTCAGCCTCCCTCTGCCCTCCCTCAGCCCTCCCTCAGCCCTCCCTCTGCCCTCCCTCAGCCCTCCCTCTGCCCTCCCTCTGCCCTCCCTCTGCCTCCCTCTGCCCTCCCTCAGCCCTCCCTCTGCCCTCCCTCAGCCCTCCCTCTGCCCTCCCTCAGCCCTCCCTCAGCCCTCCCTCTGCCCTCCCTCAGCCCTCCCTCAGCCCTCCCTCAGCCCTCACTCAGCCCTCCCTCATCCCTCCCTCTGCCCTCCCTCAGCCCTCCCTCTGCCCTCCCTCAGCCCTCCCTCTGCCCTCCCTCAGCCCTCCCTCAGCCCTCCCTCTGTCCTCCCTCTGCCCTCCCTCAGCCCTCCCTCTGCCCTCCCTCTGCCCTCCCTCAGCCCTCCCTCAGCCCTCCCTCTGCCCTCCCTCAGCCCTCCCTCTGCCCTCCCTCAGCCCTCCCTCAGCCCTCCCTCAGCCCTCCCTCATCCCTCCCCCTCCCCCCCTCAGCCCTCCCCCCCTCCCCCCCTCCCCCATCCCCCCTCCCTCAGGTTCTCAAATGGCTTCGGGTTTTGGAAAAAGGTGGTTTTCTCTTGTTTTGTTTGTTTTTTTCTTTCCTTTTCTTTTCTTTTCTTTCTTTCTTTCTTTTATTCTTTTATGTTATGTTATGCTTTCTTTTGCTTTCTTTCTTTTTATTTTCATTTCTTTCTTTTTCTTTGCCTTTTTCTTTTATTCCTTTATGTTGTGTTCTTTTTTCTTTCTTTATTTATTTATTTATTTATGTTATTTTATGTTTTCTTTTTCTTTCTTTATTATTGTTTTATTTTCTTTTTCTTTTCTTTTCCTTCCTTGTCTTCCTATCTTTCGTCCTTTTATTCCTTTTTTTTCCTTCCTTCGTTTCTTTTTTCCATTTGTTTCTTTTTTATCTTATTTCTCGTATTTTTCCTTTTTTTTTTT
>NC_051401.1:24705765-24708265 GCF_015228065.2 Penaeus monodon | reverse complement strand
ACATCAACAAAATCGCTTAAAAGCAACAGAATCGGCGCATGATATCTTTATTACGTCGAGGCAATAATAAAACACTGATTTGTTATCATCAGAAGGTCAAGCTTCTCTCTAATGAAGCGCAGAACTTAAAAAAATTGATTTAGAAAAAGAGAGGCGTTTCTTGTTCTTAATGTTTGTGAACCGAATATAAACGTTATTTAGTAATAATTTGTCAGTTGTTATGTTGTGAAATGGAGAAATGAATAAAAAAACTAATATTTATGTAACGATTTTTCTAAATTCCATACCGAAATAGATAAAAAAAAACAAACAAAGGAAGAGAAAAAACAATAAACAGTAAAATACCGATGTTTGTTTCGATTTTGAGGGAACAAAAAAAAAAAAAGAAAAAAAAAAAAAAAAAAAAAAAAAAAGAGAGAGAGAGAGAGAGAGAGAGAGAGAGAGAGAGAGAGAGAGAGAGAGAGAGAGAGAGAGAGAGAGAGAGAGAGAGAGAGAGAAAGAAATAAAAGAAAAAAAAAAATGGAAAGAAAATAGAAAATAAACAAAAATGGGTGACTGAATAAATAAATAAATAAACAAATACATATATCAACAAATAAATAAATGAATAAATAAATGAATAAAATAGGAGAGCGACTAGCAAGGCATCGAGGAGGCAAATGATCTCCTCTCGAAAGAACAGAAAATGACGCGCTGATTTGCAACAAGACTGGCGATAAGGCAAGAGATGCTGATCAACTATGCATCCCAGGCCCTTGCATCTGCACGCCTCACGTAGAATTCAAAGAGGCGTTAAAGCCATGGCTATTTATACAAACAGAACTTCTGGGCATAAATCTCGCAGATGTGAAGGCATGCTGAGTCGAGCTGCCGGGAGGCGAGCTTTCGTTAAAGGCTCGACACTGACTCCTTTTTTGTTCAATTGAAAATTTAAGGGCCCTGTTTTTTATATTTTTAATTTTTTAGGGTCTTGTTTTCTATAATTTTTCTAATTTTTAGGGATACTTTTTTATTCGGGGGCCCCTCTTTTTTTAGGGTTCTGTTTGTTTTTTTCAATTTGAGGCCCACCCTTTTTATAGGGCCCTGTTTTTTTTTTTTTTTTTTTTCTTTTTTTTTTTCTTTTTTTTTTAGCTCCCCTTTTTTGGTCTTGAAGGGTCCTGTTTTTTTGTTTGTTTTTTTAAGTTTTTTTTTCTTTCTTTCTTTTTTTAGGTCCTCTTCTTTTCTCTTCTTTTTTGGGGTTCCTTTTGTGGCCTTCCTTCTCCTCAACGTGAAGGATTTCGTGTTAGATTTCTCTCGATTATTTTCTGTTCTCTCTCTCCCGTTGGTTCTTCATTTTTCTTCTTCCTTTCTTCCTGTCTTCCTTCCTCTCTTTTCTTCCTTTGCTTTATTCTTGTTGATTCTATTTTCTTTCCTTTCCCTGTCATCCTTCTATTTTTTTTCTTCTCTCCCCATTTCCTCCATTCTCTCTTTCTTTTCCTCTCATCTTTGCCTCTTTGCTGTCTTCCTCGATTTGTATCAATATCTCTTACTCCTTTTGTGTCAATTCTGCTTATCCCCTGTTTCATCAGTGATTACCCTTCCCTTTCTCTCCTTTCCTTTCCTCTCTTTTCGTCCATTCTCTCTTTCTCCCTTCGCCTCTGCCTTCCCCAACACAAAACCAGGTGCCTTTGGTGCGGGCAGACGGCAATCGGATCTGAAAGAAATAATATCTATAGCTATTTCTATCCATCTCTCTGTTTATCTGTCTATCTACTATCTGTCTATCTATCTGTCTATGTATCTGTCTATCTATCTATCTACCTATCTATCTATGTATCTGTCTATCTATCTAACTACCTATCTATCTATGTATCTGTCTATCTATGTATGTATGTATCTATCTATATATGTATTGTCTATCTATCTATCTATTTATCTATCTATCTATCTATCTATCTATCTACCTATGTACGAAGTAATAATAGTGATTATAGAGCGGTAAATAATATACATATATATAAGATATATATATTTTTTACTTATTCATTAAAACAGGTGTCTGAGAAACAGACCAAGAGGCTTGCCGTCTCTGAGATGCCACATGGCGAAGAAGAAGAAGATGAAGAGGAAGAAGAAGAAGAAGAAGAAGAAGAAGAAGAAGAAGAAGAAGATGAAGAGGATGAAGAAGAAGAAGAAGAAGAAGAAGATGAAGAGATGAGGTGTGTGTGTGTGTGTGTGTGTGTGTGTGTGTGTGTGTGTGTGTGTGTGTGTGTGTGTGTGTGTGTGTGTGTGTGTGTGTGTGTGTGTGTGTGTGTGTGTGCGTGCTTGCGTGCGTGTGTGCGTGCGTGTGTGCGTGCGTGTGTGTGTGTGTGTGTGTGTGTTTGTGTGTGTGTGTGTGTATGAGAGAGAGAGAGAGAGAGAGAGAGAGAGAGAGAGAGAGAGAGAGAGAGAGAGAGAGAGAGAGAGAGAGAGAGAGAGAGAGAGAGAGAGAGAGAGAGAGAGAGAAGAGAGAGAGAGAGAG
>NC_051401.1:24695765-24700765 GCF_015228065.2 Penaeus monodon | reverse complement strand
TGTGTGTGTGTGTGTGTGTGTGTGTGTGTGTGTGTGTGTGTGTATACATTTATATATATATATATATATATATATATATATATATATATATATATATATATATTATATATGTATGTATATATATATATATATATATATTATATATATATATATATATATATATATATATATAGTATATATATATATATATATATATATATATATATATATATATATATATATATATATATATATATATATTTCTCTACTTTCTCATCTTATCATCCATCTCTCTCCCTCCTCTTAACATCATCACATTCACCATCTTTTCCTATCATCTAAATTCAGCCTCTTCATCCTTCTCGCATTCACCTTTTTAAACTCATCACAGTGAATAAACAAAGCCAGGAGGGCCGAGTAAGTGAGTAAGCGACTCTGCACTCATTAGTAAAACGAGTAACGAGTAAGAGGTAGTTTCACTCAAGCATCCTCGCACTCTTCGAAGACAAGCGCTTATTTGGAAGGGTGAGGCTCGTGTTTTTAGAATGCGGATCGAGAAAAGGTACTTTGCAAAATGTTTAGATGTAGGATTGACTTCTCCTTGATAAAGATTGGGTTTGTGACCTTTGAATTAACCGACTCTTTATTTCATTCCTTTTACGTATTTCTTTATTGTGGGTTTTATGCTGAAGAAGGATTGTGTTAATGAATTGTTCATTAGTCTGTAATGAGGGATATTTTAATTGGTGTAACAGGTGAAATTACACTTTATATTTTTAATGAATTATTTATTCACATCTATTATTAATTTCCTTTTAGATCTTTCTGTGACCATAAAACGCAAATATCAAAATGCAATCCATATTTACATTAATCACCGTAGCTCTTTTAGACAAACTACTAAAACAAGTTACAAAAGAGAATATCAAGACAATCGTAATATAGGCGAGGAGGGGAGTGTGGAGGGAGGCGAGGAGGGGAGTGTGGAGGGAGGCGAGGAGGGGAGTGTGGAGGGAGGCGAGGAGGGGAGTGTGGAGGGAGGCGAGGAGGGGAGTGTGGAGGGAGGCGAGGAGGGGAGTGTGGAGGGAGGCGAGGAGGGGAGTGTGGAGGGAGGCGAGGAGGGGGTTGTTGAAGGGCGTCGGTTGAAGGAAAGAAGGGGGGGGGTCGAAGGTGGTGGGGACAACCTTGCTCCCTCTACCTTCCTTAGTTTTCTCTCGTCTTCTCCTTCGTTTTTCTTCAGTTTTTTTTTTTTTTTTTTTTTTAATCGTATTCCTTCACCTTTCTTCCTCTCTTCACCTTCCTTTCCTTTCTTCCTCCCTCACTCCTTTCCTTATTCCGTCCCTCATTCCTCTCCTTCCTTCCTCACATCTTCTCTTCTATCCCCTACCCTTTCTCATTCCCTTCCTTCCTCTCTCCCTCACCACCTCCCTTCCTTCCCTTCCTCCCTCCCTCACTCCTCTCCTCCCCTTACATCCGACTCCTTCTCTCACCCTTCATTTCCCTCTTTACCCCCCTGGCCTCCTCTCCCTTCCTTCACTCTCGTTTTCCTTATCTTCCTTCCTGCCTCAGTCCGCGCCTCTCCCTTCCTTCTTGTCTCCCCTCCTCCCCTTCTTCCCTCTTTTTCCTTCTCTTCTCTCCTTCTGTCCTCTGTTCCTCCCTCTTTATCCGTCTCTTTCCTTTCTTTCTCTTTCTTTCGCCCCGCCCTTTCCTTCCCTCCTCCATTCCTCTTCCTTTACCCTTCTCTTCCCTCCTTCCTCCCCTCTTTACTCTTCTCTTCCCTCCACCTTTCCTCCTCCTCCACCCTTCTATTTCCTCCTCCCATCCCCTCCTTCACCTTCCTCTTCCATCCTTTCTTTCCCTCCTCCCGCCCGCTCCTTCACCCTTCTCCTCCCTTCCCCTTCTCCTCCCCCCTCCCTCCTTCCCTCCCTCCCTCCCTCCCTCCTTCCTTCCAAGCTGTTGTCTCCCCCACGGGCGGTGCCGCTCATGTCGTCTGGTTGTGGCTCGTCGGCCGGTGATTTACCGCTGTGATTGACTCGTTTTTGTCGCCTTTTTGTCGTCGGTCGCGCTTGGGGGCTGTTTAATCACTCCGCCCTTGGTTATTTACCCACTAGATTTTTATCGTAAATTGCGAATTGCCATGCTTAGAATCCGTAATTAAGACTTGAGGGCGAGATTGAGGAAGGATCATTATTTGGCGCGCCCTGATTGGCTGAGAGGGCACTGGCGCGTTTGTGTCGCCTCTCGCGATTGGCTGGCGCTCGTTGCAACGGCGGTGGTGATTAGCCGTCGTTTGTTATCCGGTCGCTGGTTGGTTGCTGCTTTATTTTGCGTTATTTTGTGGTTGGTGGAGGATCGACACAGCAGTTCCGGTGAAATATTCATCTATCATATGATATACTGTGATTAGTGTCGAGTTCTTGACATGTCTCCGGCGAAGTTTGATTATCGCAATCCAGGATTCGAGATCTGTAATTCATATTGACGTGAAATATGCAGGTGTTTATTCACACTCGTTGGGTATTTTCGGGTGTAGGTGCGCGTTGTTTTGTTTTTGAGATTTTTATATTTATTGCTGGCTTGTTGCATTTGTCATTTTCATTATTATTATCATGCTGTTGTTATATGACGGTAATATTGATAATATTAACAGCAAAGATGATAATAGTGATCATGAAATAAAATAACAATTATTTTTAACATTGTAGAATACCATACCGAATCATCATCGTCATAATCAAAATCACAATCATAATCATAATCATAATCATAATCATAATCATAATCATAATCATAATCATCATCATCATCATCATCATTATCATTATCATTATCATCATCATCATCATCATCATCATCATCATCATCATCACCATCGTCACCACCACCACCGTAATTATCATTGTTGTCACAGCCACAATCAATCATCATTATTAAAATAATACCAGTAATTACGAACACAGTTTATTGCCATTAATCTCAATTCTGCATAAATATTTTACCGCACGCATATTCAGACACAACAAAAACTGTAAAAAAGATTATGTATACTAGAAGACACACAGGCACACGCACACGCAAACGCAAACGCAAACGCAAACGCAAACGCAAACGCAAACGCAAACGCAAACGCAAACGCAAACGCAAACGCAACACACACACACACACACACACACACACACACACACACACACACACACACACACACACACACGAACAAACACAAACAGACAAACAAACACAGACACAGCCTCCCCCCCCCCCTACATACACACCCTCATCCACCCACACCATCACTCCCACCCCTTTGCCCCCCCCTTCCCCGCCCATCCCCCCCTCGACCCATCCTCCCCCCTCCCACTACAAGCACATAAATTCCCATGCACAAAGGAGCAAGCATGGGAGATCTCATGATGAATATGCATGAGCGTGCATGGTACACGCCTGTGGCCAATCGTCAACAATTTGAGACTTTGAACATTTGTGAATAAATTTGATTCAAAGAACTTAGAAAACTGACCGCTTTTGATGGTAATAATTGGCAGTGGTTTATTTTGTAGCTGAAATATCGACATGAAAACGTTAATGACGGTGGTAGTTACGCAGAAAGAAAGGTATAGTATAAATGAAAATAAAATATTATAGGAAAGAGATATAGATAAGGAAGGAGAGTCAGGAAAGGGAGTGAGGGAGTGAGGGAGGGAGTAAGGAAAGGATGGAGAGGGAGGAGGGAAGGGCATGGGAAGAGGTAGAAGGAAGAGAAGGAGTGTGGGAGGGAGGAAGGGAAGGAAGGGAGGTGGTGAGGGAGAGAGGGAAGGGAAGGAGTGAGGGAGGGAGGAAGGGAGGTTGAGGGAGGGAGGAAGGGAGGGTGAGGGAGGGAGGAAGGGAGGTGGTGAGGGAGAGAGGGAGGAAGGGAAGGAGAAAGGGTAGGGGATGGAAGAGAGGAAAGAAGAAGAGGAATGAGGGACGGAATAAGGAAAGGATAGGGAGGGAGGAGGGAAGGGGATGGAAGGGAAGGGGAAGGAAGGGAGGAAGTGAGAGGGAAGGAAGGAGAGAAAGGTGAAGATGACTCAGTGTATAAAAGACACGAATGCGATTTGTGGAAGAGGAGAAAGAGGAAAATGAATAAATTATTAAAAAAAACAAAGAAACAAAAAAACGTATATTTATAGGGGAAGCTAGAAATGAGAATGAATAAAATCTGAATGCGAATAAATAAAAAAACAAAGAAAAAAAAAGAAAAGAAAATTCATGATACTGGAAAAATATAAAAGAAAATAAATAGTTGCAGAAAAGGCAGTGAATAATTGCAGAACAAGTTAGTAATGAAAATAAATGATTATAGAAAATATATAAATAAAAATACGGAATAAACGTGAATGTAATTAACGTGTTTTGATTTACTCAAACATCACAATTATTAATTCTTACGAATACCAGTTTTTACCTTTGTCACTAAGAACTCTTTACATTATCGATATTTTTCAATGTAATTCATGATAATTGTTATACTATATATCATGGTACAGGGTATTATAACTTTTACCAAGTAACTGTACTCGGAATGTTGATAACTGCAATAAAGCAACTTCTGTAACAAATATTTCTACTGCGATTCTAACTGCAACCGCTGTTGTTATTACAATAATAATTTTGATGGTGAGAATAACAATACAATTATAATTGTGATGGTGATGCCAGTAATGATGTTGTAATGATCACAATAATGATAATTGTTTTTTCGTTTTAATTCTGCCTTGCCTTTTTTTTCTCTCGTTGTGTTTGGCTTCATTAAATTCATTTTTTTTTAATTGGGAATTTAACTATGTTTCTTATATCTCTTTCTCTGTTCTTTATTCACTTATCGATGTAATGTTTTGATATGAACTCACCCTCTCCCCCATCTCTCTCTCTCTCTCTCTCTCTCTCTCTCTCTCTCTCTCTCTCCCTCTCTCTCCCCCTCCCTCCCTCCCTCCCCCTCTCTATCTCCTCTCTCTCTCTCTCTCTCTCTCTCTCTCTCTCTC
>NC_051401.1:24694162-24695665 GCF_015228065.2 Penaeus monodon | reverse complement strand
CATCATATGCATACATACACGCATACACATGCATATATTCATGTGTGTGTGTGTGTGTGTGTGTGT
Source organism: Penaeus monodon (assembly GCF_015228065.2). Taxonomy (NCBI): domain Eukaryota; kingdom Metazoa; phylum Arthropoda; class Malacostraca; order Decapoda; family Penaeidae; genus Penaeus; species Penaeus monodon. The sequence continues at coordinate 24,695,599 of NC_051401.1, read as the reverse complement.
GTGTGTGTGTGTGTGTGTGTGTGTGTGTGTGTGTGTGTGTGTGTGTGTGTGTGTGTGTGTGTGTGTGGTGTCTCAGAGTCTTTACAATGTTTGGTATATTTTCATTCTGAGATTCTTTTTTTTCTTTATTTCGTGCATGCTGGGGTTTCTTCTTTTCTCTTTTCATTTACCTTCTCGTTAGAAAGAATTATTCTTATTATTCTTATTCTTTTGTGTGTTAAACTGTCCCCGATGTTTTCCGGTTTCCTTCCTGTCATTGCTCTTCTTCGAGTTTCCTTGGTCAACAAATTCCATTTTTTTGTCATTACTTATCTTATAGACATAAAAATCCTCTTGTATTTTCTTCCTGTTCTTCTCATGCGGCAAAAAAACGACTTATTTTTCTTCGTCTTTGTTATGCTTCTGAAAACCTTCGAGAAAGTTGTTGTTAAGTTATCTTTTGAGCTTGATCTTTCCTTCTCGTGATTCTGACCTTTACGTTCTGCTAGAAAATGGAGAAAAATGTTATTTTAGTCATTGGGGCGGGAATTTTCGAATAAACGAGGATCTGGATTTAATGCGGATGTTCTTTGTAAATGTAGAATATATAAAAGAATCTTTGAGAGAGGGAGTTTTTTTTTGTCTATGTAGGATGTATAGTAAAATGTAGTTCTAGTCTTAAAACGTTGTTCCTTCTCTTAAAAAGGACTCCGACTATAATTGAAAATTCTAGTCGTTCCTGTGATCAGTTACGTCTAATTTCACCCTCAACATTTTGGTCATACTGCCGGTCATCTCATCACAACTCCAAAGGAAAATACTCTTCACTACAACACTCTCTTCAGCGCCAGTATCGCATTCGTAAACCTCTTCATCACAAACATCACAATCAGCCTGTTTATCAGGTTTTCCTTTCTTCCTCTCAAAATCTCAATGAATACATGACTGTAAACCCCATCTCTCACCCTCTTCAAGTGAACGTTTTGATCAGGTCCCTTTAAACCCCTCTCTCCCCTTTTTTCACTCTGCCACCCTTGGAAATCCCCCTCTTTACGTGACTGTGTGACACTTCAGATTGATCGCTGGACGAGCAAAGAAGAGGAAGCGGAAACCTGAAGCCGAGACCTGTCTGGTGATTCACTCGACTAACCTGTTTTTCGAGAGTGGATCACACCGGTGCATGACGCGCCATGCACTCGCGGCTCCCCCTTCAGATACCGCGGCGTCTGAGCGAGAGGAGGAACACGAGAGCGAGAGCCTCGGAAAACCCGATCGTTCGAAGGGGCTTGTGTTCTACTGCCGGAGGGGGACACTGCCAAAGAATCTCGGCCTCGTGGCGGTCGAGGGCGCTGGAAACGAGCCTGGCCTTCTCTCCCGTTTCGCGCCCAGAAGAACGGCGGCTCGGGTTTCCTGCTGGGAAGGGAGGCAGAGGCTGAGGAGGCAACTTAACACTCGGAA
>NC_051401.1:24681662-24684162 GCF_015228065.2 Penaeus monodon | reverse complement strand
TGAGGACGATAAATGCTGAGGGGGAAATGAGGGGGGGAAGTGAGTGAAGTGAGGAGTGGGAGTGAGGAGTGAGGAGTGAGCGATGGGGAAAGTGAGTGAGGAGTGGAGTGGAGTGAGCGAGGAAAGTGAGTGAGGAGGGGGAAGTGGGGAAAAGGGTGAGTGAGTGAGTGGGGGGTGAGTGAGTGAGTGAGCGATGGGGAAATGGATGAGGAGTGAGTGAGCGAGTTGAGGGAGTGAGGAGTGAGTGAGTGAGCGGTGAGTGAGGAGGGTGATTGGGGGTGGGAATCCCTGGGACAGTATGACATTGAGTAGTGGTTAGTTTGGGGTTTGAGTGGGGTAAAATTAGTGAATGAATTAATGGCTTGGTGGGATAGTGAAAATATGGGGATTTATTTAAGGGGGAAATCTAGTGGGAGGGGGGACTTGGGGGCGGGAGTGAGGAGTGAGGAGAGGAGGAGGACGAGGAGGAAATGGGGGGAAAATCCCGGAATTAATGAAAGAGGGGGTCAGGGGGGGAAAAAGGGAAGGAAATAAAGGGGGGGAAGCGTATAGGCGAGAAAAGGGGAACAGTGAGGGTGGGGAGGGGATTTGGGAGGAGGGGGAAGGGGGGAGAAAAAAAGGAGAAAGAACGGGGGAAAGGGGAAAGGGGGAGAAAAAAGAAAATGGAAAAAAAAAAGGGGGGGAAAAAAAGGGGGGGGAAAAAAAAGGGGAAAAAGAAGGGAAAAGGGAAAAGAGGGGGGGAAAAGGGGAAAGCCGGAGAGAGAGGAGAAAGAGAGGAGAGAGAGAGGAGAAAAGGAGAGAGAGAGAGAGAGAGAGAGAGAGAGAAGAGAGAGAGAGGGGCAGGGGGAATCGGGGAAAAAGAGGGAAAGGGAGAGGAAGGGAGAAAAGGAGAAGGAGAGAAGAGAAGAGAGAGAGAAAGAGAGAGAAAAAAGAGAGAGAGAGAGAAAAGAGAGAAAAAGAGATAAAGGGGAAAAAGAAAAGAAGGGGAGAGAGAGAGGAGAGGGGGAGAGAAGAGAAGGGAGAGGGAAAAAAAAGAAGAGAGAGAGAGGAGGAGAGAGAGGGGAGAGAGGGGAAGAGATAGAGAGGAAAAGGAGAGAGAGGGAGAGGAGGGGGAGAGAGGGAGAGAGGGAGAAAGAGAGAAAAAGAGAGACGAAGAGAGAGAGAGAGGGGAAAGGAAAGAGAGGAGGGGGAGAGAGAGGAGAGAGAGAGAAAAAAGAGAAAAGAGAGGGAAAGGGGGAGGGGGGGGAAAAGAGAGAGAAAGGAGAGGAAGAAGAGAGAGGAGAAAGGGAAAGAGAGAGAGAGAGAAGGGAGAGAGGAAGAGAAAAAGGGGAAGAGAGAAAGAAAAAAGAGGAGAGAGAGAGAAGGGGAGGAGAAGAGAGAGAGAGAGAGAGAAGGAGAGAGAAAAAGGAAAGTCAGGGGGTAGAGAGACCCAGAGAAAGAAAGAAAAAAAAAAAAAGAGAGATAGAGAGAGACCCACCAAAGACCGAAAAAAAGAAAGAGAAACCCGAAAAAGAACAAAAAGGGCAAAAGAAAAAGCAAAAAAAGACAAAAAGCAGACAAAAAAGCAACCCCTCCCCAGACACCCCACAAGGCACACTGATCAAAAAAAATCCCAAAAAACCCTTTCAAGTGTAAGGGATAAAAAGCAAAAAAGGGCTCACAAAATAAACCCTCGGGGGGAAAAAGGAAAGATAATTTTCAGATTTTCCAGAGATTATCACAACCGAAAGCAAAAAAAAAGGGGACAAAAACAGAAACAAACAATAGAATTTTTTCAGCAGATTTTCAAACAACAAAAAAGAGAACAAGCAAATAGATAAACCAACAGACAAGAAAACGACAAAGAAACAAGTAAAGAGATTGAACAGTAAAGTAAACCAACAAACAAGCAGAGTAACCAACAAACACGCAAGCAACAGCAAAGCATCAGAGCAAATATAAACAACAGCAAACAGGCAGAGAGACAAAACAAGACAGATAGATAGAGAGAGGGGGTGGGGGGAGGGTGGAAGACATATACTTGACTTACTGAGTTACGTACTTTGTGCAAACCATAAAGTAAACACACACACACACACACACACACACACACACACACACACACATACACACGCACATACAAACACACACACACACACACCCCAAATAACACACACACACACACACACACACAAATACACACACACACACACACACACACACACACACACACGCAAATAATCACATACACCCACATCCTCAGCCTCTCCTCCTACTCCATCTCCCCTCGCCCCCTCACCCCCCACCCCCTTTTACACCCTCACCCACACACACAAATACACTCATTCGTACATGTTCAGGCAGAGCCACGCACAGACGCAATTACAGCGGCTCATAAAACAAGAAAACAACTAAAAACCTGTGCCGCGACTGTCCTGTGTGAGTGCCAGCGTGCCAGAGTGCCTCGCTGTTGCTCATTGTGGATTCCATTTGAGCGTTGTACAGCCTAGCTCGTCTGGCT
>NC_051401.1:24669162-24671662 GCF_015228065.2 Penaeus monodon | reverse complement strand
TTAAAGGACAAATGGTGATAAGCAGAGATAGTAATAATAATGATGGTAATAACAACGTTGATGATAGTGATTATCTATAATGATGATATTAGCAATGAGAATAGTAATAACAGTGATGATGATGATGATAATATTAATGATACTATTGCTACTGCTACTATTAATAGTAACAATAATGATAGTAATAACAACAATGATAATAGCAATAATAGTAATAATAACAATAATCACCATAATGATGATGATGATGATGGTGATGATGATGATGATGATGATGATGATGATGATGATGATGATGATGATGATGATGATGATGATGATGATGATGATGATGATGATGATGATGATGATAATAATAATAATAATAATAATAATAATAATAATAATAATAATAATAATAATAATAATAACAATAATAATAATAATAATAATAATAATAATAATAATAATAATAATAATAATAATAATGATAATAATAATAACAATAATAATAATAATAATAATGATAATAATAATAATAATAATAATAATAATAAAAATAATAATAATAATAATGATAATAATAATAAAATAATAATAATAATAATAATAATAATAATAATAATAATAATAATAATAATAATAATAAAACAACAACAACAACAGCAACAATGATAACAACAACAACAATAATAATAATGATGATAACAATAATCATAACAACAGAAATATTGATGATAATAAACAACCCAACAAGAACAATAACAGCAACAATAATGAAAATAATTATGATCCCAATATGAAATGATATACAGAGAAGTCAAACACCCTGTGATAATTACCACACACGACGCACAGCAAAATCTATCCCGCACTAGTTATCATTTCTGCCGTAGATAACATCGGCAAATCCCTCCTATTTATATCGTGGCCAAGATAAACATAGATAAGGAAATCCCGGTTATCAGGGGAGATCTACCGTTTCTACACTTGAAGCTAATGATGAGACAAGCGGGAAGAAAATGAACAGAAGAGAGAGAGAGAGACAAACACACGCGAACAGGAGACGCACGAGATGCGCAAGAGATAAACGAACCCAAAATGATATCGCAGTTCCAAGAATCAACCTAGACACGCTGATAACGAGAGATAAGAAGGACACGTAGCAACGCTGATAACGAGGGAAGGAGGACACGCGGTAACGCTAGAGGAAACACAGGCATTAGGGTTAAAGGAGCGAGTATCTGTAAGAGCAAGTCACTTCGTAGCCGACGGACGTAGGTAGTAATCCCCTCTGGTAGCATACAAGCACGGCGCCCACCTGTTTGCTCTATTTCTCTCTCCTTTTCTCTCTAAAACTTTCAGCTATTAAGCATTACCTTCTTCTCTTTCTGTCTTCTTCTCTCTTTCCCTTCTTTTCTCCCTTTCTTACTCCTTTTTTTCTTTTCTTTTCTTACTCAAAACGAGTAACTTTACAATGCCATGGGCAATACACGATGCGTTTCTATGGCAAACCCTTATCAGACTTACATAATAAAACCTTGAATACGCCAATTACACTTCTTGCCTTTTGACGTCATTCATTTTCTTTCATTTTTTTTGTCTATATTTGTTACGATTGATTCTTTTCTCTTGATTCTTGTTAGCGATACAGTATTAAGGGAGGAACTTGTCTTTGCGAAAGGAATTGTGTCTTGGATTTTTTTCCTTTTTATTTCTCATACTTCGTTATTCCTTACTTTATATATCTCTTATCTTTTACTTCGTGAATCTATGCATTTATTCATATTCTTATCTATTTAGTGAGTTGTTTAATGATTTATTTACTTATTTATTTAATTATTCATGCATCTTTTGCGTATTCATTCACCAGCCTATCATTTATTCAACGATGTATCACTTATTCATCAATTTATCACTCGCTAATCAACTTATCTACCAATTCATCCATTTTAATCATTTCACTACGCAATTATCAGAGATTCTTCATTACGCCCTCTTGCGTGTCTAAATTTGCAAAGAAAACGGGGAAACCAAAGATCTAACAAACACTCTATTTACACAATCGTTTTATGTGATTGTCTGTGTCTGTATTTCTAATTTCGTGGCGTGTGTTTGTTTGGGTGTGAGTACGTGTGTTTGTTTATTTCCGTATTTGTGCTTTCGTTGGGGGAGAAGGGTAGGGGGGGGGAGGGGCAGGATTTGTTGTGTATATATCTGTCCGGTTTTATATTTGTCTGTGTGCTTCTGCGTCTGTGCAACTATTTTTCTCTTTAGATTTATCGGCAGCAACAGCAGCAGCAACAATGACAACAATAACTACAAACAGGAGCAAAAGCAAGTACAAGAGAGAGAGAGAGAGAGAGAGAGAGAGAGAGAGAGAGAGAGAGAGAGAGAGAGAGAGAGAGGAGAGAGAGAAAGAGAGAGAAAGAGAGAGAGAGAGAGAGCGAGAGAGAGCGAGAGAGAGAGAGCAGAGAGAGAGAGAGAGAGAGAGAGAGAGAGAGAGAGAGAGAGACGAGAG
>NC_051401.1:24656662-24664162 GCF_015228065.2 Penaeus monodon | reverse complement strand
AGAGAGAGAGAGAAAGAGGAGAGAGAAAAAGGAGAGGGGAGAAAGCGAAAGGGGGAGAGAAAGGAGAGAAAAAGAGAGGAGAGAGAGGGAGAAAGAGAGGAGTTTGGAAAGAGGAGAGAGATAGGAGAGAGAGAGTTTGAGGGAGAGAGAGAGGAGAAGGAGAGGGAGAGGAAAAGAGGGAGGAGAGAAGGGGAAAGAGAGATGGGGGAAAAAGCGAGGAGGAAAAGAGAAGAGAGAGAGAGAGAGAAAGAAAAAAAAAAGGGAGGGGGGAAAAAAGGGGAAAAAAAAGGGGGGAAAAAGAAAAAAAGGGAAGGGGGGGGGGGGGGGAAGGGGGGGGGGGGGGAGAGAGAGGAGAGAGGGGAGAGGAGAAAAAAGAGAGGAGAGAGAGAGAGACGAGAGAGAGAGGGAGGAGAGAGAGAGAGAGAGAGAGAGGGGGAAAGAGAGAAGGGGAGGAGGAGAAAAGGAAGAGGAGAGAGAGAGAGAGAAAAGAGAGAGGAGAGGAGAGAGAGAGAGAGAAAAAGGGGAAGAGAGGGGAAAAGGGAGAGAAAAGAGGGGGGAAAAAAGAGGGGAGAGAGAGAGAGAGAGAGGGGGGGGAAGAGAGAGGAAGGAGAGAGAGAGGGAGGAGAGAGAAAAGAGAGAGAGAGAGAGGAGGGGAGAGAGACGAGATAAAAAGACGCGAGAGAGAGACGCTAGAGAAAGAGACGAAAGAGAGAGAGACAGAGAGAGAAAGAACTTTGGTGTGAATTAGGAAGTAATATTTTTTATAATATAGTGACAAAAAAAATTACATGTAAACGATAGGTCGTAAAAGGGGGAAAACCCAAAAAAGAAAAAAAGAGGGGACGGGTTTTTTAATTTGGTGTAAAGGAAATTTGGGGAACTTGGAGGATTATTAAAGGGAGGGGTTTTAAAGGCAGAAAAATGAATGTGAAGAAGGTTGGGAGGGAGGGGGGGGAGGGGGGGAGGGGGGGCTTGGAGGGAGGGAGGGTTTAAAGGAGGGGGGGAGTGGGGAAGGGAGGGAGGGAGGGGGGGGAGGGGGGGGAGGGGGGAGGGAGGGAGGGGGGGGGGGGGGTTTGGGGGAGGGGGGGGAGGGGGGGGGAAAGGGGAAAAAGGGGGGGGAAGGAAAAAGGGGGGGGAAAGGGAAAATGGGTTGGGCCCCTTTTGAGGAGAGGGGGGGAAGGGGGGGGGAGGGAAAAAGGAAATGAGGGGGGAAACGGAGAGAGGGAGGGGAAGAGGGGGGGGAAAGGGGAAAAGGGGGGGGGGGGGGAAGGGAAACAGGAATGGGGAGGAAAAAAGGGCAGTGAGGGCCCAGGGGTTGGGGGAAGGGATGGGGGGGAGGGGGGGGGAGGGATGAAAAAGGGAGGGGGAAGGGGAGGGGAAGGGGGGGGGAAAAGGGGGGGGGGGGGAAGGGGAAAGGGAAGGGAGGGGGAAGTAAAAAAGGGTTTGAGGGAAAGGGAAAACCCCCCCCCAAAAAGGGGAAAGGAGATGGGGGGGGAAAGGGGGGAAGGGGAAGGGGGGGGAAAGGGAAGGGGAAGGGAGGGGAAAGGGAGGGGAAGGGAGGGGAAGGAAGGGGAAAGGGGGGGGAAAGGGAAGGGGAAGGGAGGGGAAGGAAGGGGAAGGGAGGGGAAGGGGGGGGGAAGGAAGGGGAAGGGGGGGGAAAGGGGAGGGGAAAAGGGAGGGGAAGGGGGGGGAAGGGAGGGGAAGGGAGGGGAAGGGGGGGGAAAAGGGAGGGGAAGGAAGGGGGGGGGGGGAAGGGGGAGGGGAAGGGGGGGGAAGGGAGGGGGAAGGGGGGGGAAAGGGAAAGGGGGGGGAAGGGGAAGGGGGAAGGGGGGGGAAGGGGGGGGAAAGGGAAAGGGGGAAAAAGGGGGGGGAAAGGGGGGGGGAAGGGAGGGGAAGGGAGGGGAAGGGAGGGGAAGGGAGGGGAAGGAAGGGGAGGGGGAAGGGGGGGGGAAAGGGGGGGGAAAAGGGGGGGGGAAGGGGGGGGAAAAAAAAGGGGGAAAGGAAGGGGAAGGGGGGGGAAAAAGGGGAGGGGAAGGGAGGGGAAGGGAAAGGGGGAAGGGATGGGGAAGGGAAAGGGGGAAGGGGGGGGAAGGGAGGGGAAAGGGAGGGGAAGGGGGGGGAAGGGGGGGAAGGGGGGGAAGGGAGGGGAAGGTGGGAGAGAGAGAAAGGGAAGAAGGAAAATGGAAAGAAAGAAAGGAGAAGGGAAAGGGAGAAAAAGATGGGAAAAAAGGGGAGAGGGAAAAGAGGGGGGGAAAAAAAAAAAGGGGTAAAAAAAGGGAAAGGAATAGAAAAAGGGGGAAGAAGGGAAAAGGTTAACGGAGGAAAAAGGGGAAAAGGGGAGAAAAAAACAAAAAGAGGGAGCCAGAGAAGAGGAAAAAGGAGGGAAAGGGAAGGGAAAACCCAGTTAACACACGCCACTATAATTCATCATCATTTTTAAACATATTTTTCTTCTTTTTATTTTCATTTTTTCCCCTCAGTTCTAACAGGTCGTGTGTCCGAATGCGTGCGTTGTTTACACAGATGTAGTGTATAAAGCATACGGACACGAATTCCACGTTGGGTCATCTTACATCCTAGATCCCCCCCCCCCTCCTTGTCTCCGTCTCTTTCTCTGTTTGTCTGTCTGTCTGTCTCTCTTTCTCTCTTGCTGTCTCTGTCTGTCTGCCTCTTTCTCTGTTTGTCTCTCTCTCTCTCTCTTTTTCCTCTTGCTGTCTTTGTCTGTTCTTTTTCCCCCCCTTTTGCTTTTCTCTGTCTGTTTTGCCTCTTTTTTGTTGTCTGTCTGCTCTTTTCTCTTTGCTGTCTCTGCTGTCTGCCTTTTTTCTTTTTTGGTTTTGCTCCTTCTTTTTCTCTCTTGCTGTTTTTTGGGTTGTTTTCTCTTTCCCCTTGCTGATTTGTCTGTCTCCCTTTCTTTTTTGGGTCGTCGTCTCTTTTTCTCTTTTTGCTGTCCTGTCTGTCGCCTTTTCTCGTTTGTCTGCCCCGTCTCTCTTTCTCTTTTTGGCTGTTCTTTTTGGTCTGCCTTTTTCTCTGTTTGTTTTTGTTCTCTGCCCTTTTTCTTGCTGTCTCGTCTGTCTGCCTCTTTCTCGGGTTTGTCTGTCTGTCTCTTTTGGGGTCTCGTCGTCTGCCCTTTCTCTGCCTTTTTGGGTCTGTCTCTTTTCTCTTTTGTTTGCCTCTGTCTGTCTGCCTCTTCCCCTTTTTTCTCGGGTCTGTCTGTCGTCTCTTTTTTCTCTTTTTGGGTCTTGTTCTGTCTGCCTTTTTCTCTTCTTTTCTGTCTGTCTGTCTGTCCCCTTTTTCTCTTTTTCTGTCTCTGTCGTTTCCCTCTCTCTAAAGTTGATGTCTGTTTCTTTTCTTTCTTGTTATCTCTGTCTTTCTGTCTCTCTTTCTCTCTTGCTGTCTCTGTCTGTCTGCCTCTTTCTCTGTTTGTCTGTCTGTCTCTCTTCTTTTCTCTCTTGCTGTCTCTGTCTGTCTTTCCCTCTTGCTCTCATTCTCTCTCTCTCTTTCTGCCTCTCTCCCTCCCTCCTCTCTCCCTCTCTCTTAATAATCTCCCTCTCGCTGACTTTGTCCCTCTCTTTCTCTGTCTCTGTCCTATTTTCTCTCACTCTCTCTCTCTCTCCCTCTTGCTCTCTCTCTCTCTCTCTCTCTCTCTCTCTCTCTCTCTCTCTCTCTCTCTCTCTCTCTCTCTCTCTCTCTCTCTCTCTCTCGTTTCTCTCTCTCCCTCGCTGTTTCCCTCCCTCCCATACCTTCTCCCTCCCTCCTTCCCATCCCCCTCTCTTTCTCTCTCTCTCTCCTCCTCCCTCCCTCCCTCCTCCCCCCACTCTCGTTTTCACACACTTTGCGCCTTCACCTACATATCAGATATATTAAATAAAAAAAAACATAATTTTAATCAGTTCGAAATTGTTGATCTATCATTGTTACCACATAACATGGGAGAGAAATTATCATCATTTCACTAACCATCTATCTATCATCGTCTACTGTGCAAAATAACCCTCTTTCCCGCCGCTGATGATAGACTCTGCGTGGGCTTTTTTTTTGGGGGGGTGGGCATAAAGGGGTATGGGAGGCAGATGGGGGGTGTTAGTTTGTGTTTATGAATTTACATGTGTGTGTGTGTGTGTTTGTATGTACGTGTGTGTGCGTGTGTGTACGTGTGTGTGTGTGTGTGGTTTTGCGCGCGCGCGCGGGTGTGTGTGTGTGTGTGTGTGTGTGTGTGTGTGTGTGTGTGTGTGTATGTGCGCGATTATCTCCAACCTCTCTCCTTCATTCTCTCTTTTGCTTCTTTGTGTTGCAAACTCCACTCATCGCTAAATAATGAGGGTTAATGTTTCAGCGCCGTGGATATATAACTCATATTTATATATGTATATTTATGAGAAAGAGGATGCTATGTAAAAAAAAAAAAAAAAAAAAAGCGCACACCGAGTCCAAAATTTAAAGGGCGTTGGTGTCTGTGTTGTCAAGGCCACTCGGAATTTCCAACGGTTTTCGCGGCGTTTCACTATGCATCGTTCACCACGCGGCTGTATCTCTTCGCGTTGCTCATATATCACCCGACGTTGATCGATTGAAATATACCTCGTTCCCTTTGCATTCACTCCTGAAATATGTCACAAACTAGTAAGTGAAGGAAGCCGTCTTCTTTGATTAATAGGAAGCGAGACTGCAAAAATCATAAAAACGCAAAGCAGCGTGTCGCCATGAGGTGATGTGTGCGCGCGCAACATTCTTGGTGATACGGGACGCGTTCGTCTGACACCCTGTCAATCAACGGGAACACTTAATATATTGCTCACTTATTTAGCCGCTTTTCTCTTTTATAAGTGTGGATTCTACACTCGCGAAGGGGGACATGCGACCGCTGGGATACTTACAGAATGAATGACAGTCAACCGAAATCAGAATGGAAAGACGGCTGGATTAAATGAAAGGCTCTTGAACGACGGATACGGACGACGTGTGACGTAGGCAAGAGGTGAGAGAGAGAGAGAGAGAGAGAGAGAGAGAGGAGAGAGAGAGAGAGAGAGAGAGAGAGAGAGAGAGAGAGAGAGAGAGAGAGAGAGAGGAGAGAAGAGAGAGAGAGGAGAGAGAGAAGAGAGAGAGAGAGAGAGAGAGAGAGAGAGAGAGAGAGAGAGAGAGAGAGAGAGAGATTCCCCCCTTCCCTCTCCCCCACCCCTACCCCACCCACCCTCCAAAAGAAAAAGAGAACAAAAAAAGAAGTACAAAAAAAAAAAAAAAGACACGAAAATAAAAAATACGGAAAAAAAGCGAGGAAAAAGAGGGGGAGCGTTAGGCCGGCTCGGCAAAAACTGGTCTGGTGTTCAACTTAGCAGAGGATGATATATGTCGGGTTCAAATTGTACAGGATGCATTCTGGATGAGAAAGAGGAAGAGGACGGAAGAGGCTGATGAAAGGGGAGGCACAAGCAAGGTGAGCGACGGACAAAACTGATATTAAAGAACCGCATTGAATTGGATGATCGGTCGGAGGTCAAATAAGGGAAAGACAAAGAAGTAAATACAGAGGAGAGAGTCGTTAATCCTCGAAAGAAAAGGAAAGGCCTTTTAAGTAATGGAAGTGGAATATGGAGGAAAAACAAAGCAGTGGAAGAGAGAGAGAGAGAGAGAGGGAGAGAGAGAGAGAGAGAGAGAGAGAGAGAGAGAGAGGAGAGAGAGAGAGAGAGAGAGAGAGAGCAAGAAAGAGAGAGGGAGAGCAAGAGAGAGAGAGAAAGAGAAAAAGAGAGATCAAGAGAAAGAGAAAGAGAGACAGAAAAAGAGAAAAAGAGAAAGAGAGATAGAGACGAAGAGGAATAGCAAAAGAAACAGACATACAAACAGAGAGAGAAAAAACAAACAAAAAACAGAGAGACCTTCATCCACATCCTCCTTAACCCACCCCCCTACCCCCTACCACCTCCCCCCCCCCTCTCAAAAAAAAAAAAAAAAAAAAAAAAAAATGCCGACTGGCCTCTCGACAAACAGCGAAGGTTCCCCTACACATCAGCAGCTTAAGTGTACACTAAATCTTCACCTAATTCTGGCGAGGTGATTACATGAACAGCCTCACTAAATTGAAAGGTACAGGCCTCTCCTTCCTCATCTTCTGTTGCCTCGTCTTCACTCTCTCTACTCTTGTTATTCTCATTTCTTTCTTTCTTTTATTCTTTGTCACTTTTTTTTATCTTCTGTTGCCTCGTCTTCACTCTCTCTCCGCTTGTTATTCTCATTTCTTTCTTTGTGTCTCTTTTTCTTTTCTCATCTTCTGTTGCCTCGTCTTTACTCTCTCCCCTCTTATTATTCTCCTTCGTTTCTTTCTTTCCTTCTTTCTTTGTCTCTTTTTTTAAGTTTCTCATCTCCTGTTGCCTTGTCTTTATTCTCTTTCCCTCTTATTATTCTCCTTTCTTTCTTTGTCTCTTTTTTCTTTTCTCATCTCCTGTTGCCTTGTCTTTACTCTCTCTCCCTCTAATTATAGTTTTTTTCTTCTTCTTCTTCATTTTCTGTTGCTTCGTCTTTCCTCTCCCCCTCTTATTATTGCCATTTATGGTTTATTTATTTCTTTCATTATGTCTATTTTCTTTTCTCATCTTCTGTTGCTTCGTCTTTCCTCTCCCTCTCTTTATTGTCATTATTATTTTTTTCTTTTTTTCTTCCTTTTTCATCTTCTGTTGCTTCGTCTTTCCTCTCCCCCTCTTATTATTGCCATTTATAGTTTATCTCTCTCTTCATTTATCTCTTTCTTTCGTGGACTTCATTTTTTCTTCTTTTCTCCCTCTCTGCGCCTCCTAAGAAAGAGGGAGAAGAAGGAAAAAAGATTAATAGAGAAAAAATACGAAAAAGGAAGAAGACGAGGAATAAAGAAGTAAAAAAAAAAAAAAAAAAAAAAAAATTAACTAGACTCAACATCACCCCCCCCCCCATCCCCTCCCACCTACCTACCTCAACCTCAAAAAAGGATAAGATAATTGATGAAGAAGATGATAAAGAGAGAGAGAGAGAGAGAGATAGAAAGAGAGATAAACAGTAACAAGAGGCAAGTGACGTCAGCACTCGAGTCCTTAGCTTCTGTGATATTTAACAAAAAAAAAAAAAAGAAAAAAAAAAAAATATCTTCCTCACAAGAAAAAAAAAGACGAAAAAAATTGAAAAAGGTAAATAACGCTTGAAAAGAAGAAATTATAAAGAAAGATATTAAAATTAAATCATTATTATTATTTTTTTTGTGTGTGTGTATATTCCTCTATACATTGTCATTATTATTATTATTATTATTATCATTATTATTATTATTATTATTATTATTATCATTGTTATTATCATTATTATCATTACCATTATTTTTTTTTCCTTAACAGGAACGCCTAATTGACCGTTTCTTTCACTGTTTTACTCTTTTTCCTTCCTTCTCTCTCTCTCCCTCTCTTTCTCTTCCTTCATTCATTCGTTCCTTACTCCCCCCCTCCCTCTCTCCCTCCCTCCTTCTCTTCTTCCCCCTCTCTTTCC
>NC_051401.1:24651662-24654162 GCF_015228065.2 Penaeus monodon | reverse complement strand
GTCGGGAGGTAGGAGGGGGAGGGGGGAGAGGGTAGCTCTGGTGACGGGTGACCTCGCGTGACCTGTAGTGAGGAAAGGGAAGGGAAATGATACACGTTTCTGTTGGAAATCAGTCGTGATGATAATGATGATGGTAGTGATAGTAATAATAATGATGATGATAATAATGATAATGATAATAGTAATAATAATGATAATTATAATGATAACAATGATAATTGTGATGAAGATCACAACGATAATGATAAAATAATGATGAAGATGGTAATGATAATAATAATAGTAAGGTGAACAACAACAACAATAATAATGATACTACTCCTCCTCCTCCTCCTCTTCTTCCTCCTCCTCCTCCTCCTTCTCCTCCTCCTCCTCCTCCTCCTCCTCCTCCTCATCATCATCATCATCATCATCATCATCATCATCATCATCATCATCAAAGAAAATGAAATAAAGATAAGTTAACCTTTGTAGCTGCACAAAAGATGATAAAAAAAATTATAATAAAGATGATAATAACGACAATGATAACGACAGTGATGGATAACAACGATAAATGGCACTAAAACAAAACGAACAACAACAAAACACCTCTCCCCCCCCAAAAAAAAAAAAAAGTTGACAAAATGAAAAGAAAAGCGTTTATTGTTCGACATTATTTTTTATATTTTATTATTCAAGAAGGCATTAGCATATCTGGGCTATAAACCAAGATGGGGGCCAAGTGTGGGTATTTAAGGCGCGAATTTCGTACTCAGCGAAAGCATTAAGATGGCGGGATAGAAGATTTTATGGTTTAAATTTGTCTCCTTCTGTCGCTTTGTCTTGACATGAGGGTTTGGAAGTCCTTGTGGTTGGGTTGTGGTTGTGGTTTGGAAGTCCTTGTGGTTGGGTTGTGGTTTGTGTTTGTGGTTTGGAAGTCTTTGTGGTTGGGTTGTGGTTGTGGTTTTGGGTTTGGAAGTCCCTGTGGTTGTCTTTTGGTTTGTGGTTGTGGTGTAGTGGTTGTCTTTTTTCGTGTTGTGAGCCCTTGTGGTTCTGCTGTGGTTCATGGTTAGGGTGTAGTGGTTGTGATTGTTGTTTCGGTTTGGAGTGCTTGTGGTTTCAATCTTTCTGGTTTAGTTACGTGGCTACGTGTTTGTGGTTGTGGTTTCGTGGTTTCGTCCTTGTGGCAGAGTGCGGTGGTTGCGTAAATGGGGTTTATTCCTTGTGGTTTACTTTTGTTATTAATTTCCTTTATGACTGAGTGATGTGGTTGAATGTTGTAAATACTCTTTGTTGCTTTTAGTGGTTGATCATCGTTGTTGTGTGGTTGAGTCGTTGTGTTTCAGTTTTGTCTACGCCACTGGTTAGATCTTAGTCCAGTGGTTGAATATTGTGGTTAAGTATCTAAGTGAAGTTCTTGGTTGAGGTTTAACTAACTCCTGTGTTTTTGATTTCTTGGTTGGATTTCTGTGATCTTTTTAATGGTTGCCTCAGACTTGAATCTCCGAGTTAAGCTTTATGGTTTTGTATCACGGCTGAATCGCAGTTCTCGGTTGAGTCCTGGTTACATGTGGTTTAGTTTGGTTGAGCCTCGAGGTTGGGATTTATCATGAATTTTATGGGACAGACTCATGACTGAAACTACCATTCTTTCGTCTGTTTAGTATTGAGTTTAATGGTTGAGCTTAATGGTCTGACTAGTATATAAAATAACAACCAGAGGATAAGGTGACCCATCCAGCTGGGTCTTGTAAGAACATATGAATCCTTTTGCGATGATTCATGTAACACTTACTTGTATTTAGAAATTCGTGCACAGATGTTATGGGGTTCGACTGGCATTTTACTTTAGAGATTTTCATAATTTTTCAGCAAAAAAATCAACTTTTTACTGCATTAAAAAAGTAATCTGCAATATATTCTTGCATCTGTTAACTAAATGAATTCGGATTTTCCTTTATACATATCTGGTATTTTTCTTATGAATATGTCAAAATGGTGATCTCTCAAGTATTAAACTGCAAAATATGAAACGACTTTGTTTACGAAAAGGGTGGAGTAAAGGTTTATATCTATTTACTTGTGATTTTTTTTTTCTCATTGAATTATGTAAATGATGGAGGGGAGAAAGTACACACATGGGTGTAGTTACAAGTACATACACACGAAGAAACACAAAGATAAACACGCACATAGAAACACGCACACACACACACACACAAACACACACGGACACACACACACACACACACACACACACACACAAACACACACACACACACACACACACAAACAGAAACACACACGCACTCGCAGACACACCAAACAAACATACACAAACACACATACACAAACGTACACAAACCAAGCACAACCACAGTTACACACACACACCGATATATATTACCAATGAGCTTTTACTGAATCAGATACATTTTCATTCTCTCGTACGTTCCCCGGACTGAACCTATGACATTCAGCTCTGAAATTTAACCTGTAGCATTTGCAATACTAATGC
>NC_051401.1:24627734-24635234 GCF_015228065.2 Penaeus monodon | reverse complement strand
CTTCTCAAATAACTGCAGAGAAAGAGTGTTTTGTTATGGAATGAAAAAGATGGATGTTTGAAAATTAATGCATAAACATGTATAAGACACTAACGCAAATGTTGATTTTTCTGTCTGTTTACCCTTATTTTCTGATCTGTTGATATGGGGATAAGAATGTTTTTAGTTATATATACTGAAAATACAACACGTTTAAGGAATCTCTAACCGATATGTTTGTTAAAATCTGTTCTTCATGGGAATCTCATGGTGTTTAATCCCAGTGTAAAACACGTGCTGACACAAAAACGATACAAGCGAGAGAGAGAGAGAGAGAGAGAGAGAGAGAGAGAGAGAGAAGAGAGAGAGAGAGGAGAGAGAGAGAGAGAGAGGAAGACAGACAGACAGAGAGAGAGAGAGAGAGAGAGAGAGAGAGAGACGAGAAGAGGAGAGAGAGAGAGTGGGAGAGAGAGAGAGAGAGAGAGAAAGAGAGAGGAGGAAGAAGAGAGCACGAGAGGAGAGAGAGAGAGAGAGAGGATGAGAGAGACAGAGAGAGAGAGAGAGAGGAGAGAGAAGAGAGAAGAGAGAGAGAGAGAGAGAGAGAGAGAGAGAGAGAGAGAGAGAGAGAGAGAGAGAAATACACACGATTAAAAAAAAGGTTCTGATTTGTAGGGTTACGTAACAGATCTGGGAGAGCAAGTGGAAGCACACAAGCCTTTCGGAAATGCTGATGCAAGTGTGTGTAAGCTTGAACTTTGCTGAGTTCATTTAATGCCAAGTCAGAACTTCATTACGTCGTGTATTGGTATGTCCTAGGTGATTTATACTGAAAACATAAGCCTCTCAGCAATCAATCATTTAATGTTTATAATGAAAAGATCGTATACTACGATTTTTTCTTTTTTACTTTAAGTGTGCAAAATCAAAGGTATGAAACGTCAGCCATAATTTGTTGAACGAAAAAATAACCAGGTAAGAGAGAGAGAGAGAAAAAAAGGCATAAAGCATAAAGCCCCCCCTCCAAAACAACAACAACAACAACAACAACAAAAGACACAAGACAAAGACAAAATACCAGCCAATGAAAGAAAAGAGACAGCAAAAAGAAAGAAAGAAAAGAAACAAAACACGTCAAATACAAACAAACAAACAAAACAAGCATAAGAATTGCCAACTAAAGCACCCCAAAAAAGAATACAAAAGAACAAGGACAAAGTACAAGAACATGAAGGAAAAAAAACGAAAAAACGAAACAAAGACATAGCTCCCCAAGAAAAAGAAAAGGAATACCAAGAATTAGAAAAAAAACGAGCAATAAAAGCGACAGAAAAATAAAAGGAAACGAGCAATAGAAACGACAGCAAAAAACGAGCAAAAAACAAAGCAAGAAACGAGCAACAAAAACAAGGACAGACCCCAAGACGCAGGACAGCAAAACGGGACCCAACGCCGACCGGCAGCAGGACCCACAGAAACAAATAAACAAACAAGCAAAAAACGAGCAAAAAAGAAAAAAAAAAACCAAAAACGAAAAAAAAAAGATTATAAAACGAGCAAAAAATAAGCAAAAAATAAACGACAACAGCAAAAAAACGAGGAAAAACGTAAAAAAAACGATCAAGAAAATAAAAAAAAAGAAAAAAGAAAGAAAGAAAGAAAGGAAAAAAAAAAAAACACGACGGAGCCGGAGGCGCAGCAGGAGGAGGACCCGCAGCGCGACCGACGGCGGCGCGACCGACGGCGGCGCGACCGACGGCGGCGCGACCGACGGCGGCGCGACCTCCCGGACCAATTACAGCGCACCAATTACGTCACGTGATTCTGGCCCCAAATTCAGTTCAAATCCGTGGGAAAAGAAGGAGACGGAGGAGGGTGGGGATGGGGGGGAGGGAGGGGATGGGAGGAAGGGAAGGGATGAGGGGGAAGAAGGGATGGGGAGGAAGAGGGGATGGGGAGGGATGAGGGGGGGAGGGGAGGGATGAGGGGGGGAGGGATGAGGGGGGGAGAGGGGATGGGGAGGGATGAGGGGGGGAGGGATGAGGGGGGGAGAGGGGATGGGGAAGGAGGAGGGAGTGGGGAAGGGTGGGGGTACGGGGAAGGGAGTTAGAAATGGGTGGGGAGGGGGAGGGGAAAGAGAGGAAGAAGTGAGGCAGAGGAGATGGAGAAAGAATGTGGGAATTGGAGAGAGACGAAGGGAAGGAAGTTTAGTTAAGTAGATGGAGGAAGGCAACGAGGAAAAGGGATAGGAGGGAGAGGGAAGGAAGGTAAGGGAGGAGAGGAAAAAGGGGAAAGAGACGAGGGAAGAGGAGTTAGTGGAGAGAAGATAAAGGAGGAGGAGAGTCGAAGATGGAAGAGGAAAGAGGGAATATATAATAGACCAAATGTAGAAACCACAAAGGAAGGAAAGGTAAAGGGAGAAACAGCTAGCAACAGAACAGGAGAAGAAAGGGAGGTTGGATAAACGAGGTTAGGGATAAGGGAAAGGCCAGGAGAGAGGGAAAAGGAAGGGGAAGGAGGGGGGAGAGAAGGGGGGTGGAGGGGGGAGGGCGTATGTGATGTGCAGATGTCATTCTTTTCACAGAAGGTCATCCACTGGGATTTTTTTTTATTATATCGCATCACTGTGTAGGGGGGGGGGGGTAGAGGAGGAGGAAAGGAGAGAGAGAGGGATATGATAAATAGAGGAAAAAAAACATAGAGAGAGAGAGGAGATGAGGGAAAAGGAGTGCAGAAAAAGCAGAGAGAGAGAGAGAGAATGAGAGAGAGAGAGAGGGAGAGGAAGGAGAGAGAGAGAGGGAATACGGAGAGAAGAGAGAGAGAGAGAGAGAGAGAGAGAGAGAGAAGAGAGAGAGAGAGGAGGAGAGAGAGATGGGAGGGAGAGAGATGAGAGAGAGAGAGAGAGAGAGAGGAGAGGAGAGAGGGAGAGAGAGAGGAGAGAGGAGAGAGAGAGGAGAGAGAGGAGAGAGAAGAGAGAGAGAGAGAGAGAGAGAGAGAGAGAGAGAGAGAGAGAGAGAGAGAGAGAGAGAGAGAGAGAGAGAGAGAGAGAGAGAGAGAGAGAGAGAGAGAGAGAGAGAGAGAGAGAGAGAGAGAGAGAGAGAGAAAGAGAGGAGAGGAGAGGAGAGGAGAGAGAGAGAGCAAGAGAAGAAGGAGAACAAGAAGAGGAAAAAACGCGAGATGAATGAGCAGGGGCAGACAGGTAATAAGATGGATAGAGAGAGCGCAAGGGCGAGAGATGCGAAGCGGGTCCCGTGTACCTCACAAGGAGAGGTAATCGCTCATAATTTGACACCCATATGATCTAGCCTGCAACTGCTGACAGGAGGGGTTACCAGCGTGTTAATATTGACACACTACACGATGGTCGGGCGTTTCAGCGTGTCTACCCCAACGGCCGGTCCATCAACTCCTATCAAAATCTTTGCTTGTAATGGAACACGTATTTGGGGGGATTTTCTGGAGATAGATTTATGCATATATATATTTTTTTCAATTAGAAGAAAAAAAGGAGGGGAGGTATGGGATAAAAGGGATTTGGGATAGATGTTATTCTAAAGATAATTTGTCTTCTGTGTGTCTACTTTATCTCCTCCCCGTCTCACCTTATCCCCTTTCATTCCTCGTTTATTCGTACACTCCCTTATTGCCTTCTTCGTTTCCTCCTTATCCCCTATCCCCTACACTACCCCCTTTACCCCTACACTCCCTTCCCCCTCCCCCCTAACCCCTACACTACCCCCTTCTCCCCTCCCCCTCCCCCACCCCATTATCCCCATCCGTCTGACGTTAAACAGCAGAGGGACAGTTCCCAGGCAGACTTAAGTGGTTGGTTACACAAGCGGCCAACAGAACCAGGGGGTTTGAGGTACGGGCGGCTCATCAACCCGGCTACGGCAACCATTGGTGAATAATGTATGAGTCAAGACAAATATTAATTGCAAAATAGTGAACTGGAGGAGGGAGGTATGGGGGACGGAAGGGGGTGAGGAGTGGATGGGGGGAGGGTGTAAGGAAGGGGGTGAGGAGTAGAGGGGGTGTGGAATGGGGGAGGGAGGGGGGAAGGGAAGGGGTGAGGAACGAAGATGGGGATTTGGGAATAGGAGGAGGGGGGAGGGAAGGTGAGAAATGGGATAGGGGTAGGGATAGGGGATGGAGAGGGGGGTTGTGAGATGGGGTTGGAGGAGGGGAAGGGTAAGGGTGCGGGGGAGAGGGGGAGGGTAAGGGTGAGGGTGAGAGGGAGGAGGGGGGAGGGGAGTCAGTCAGCGCCCCCACCGCGTACGGCGGACCAAGAGGATGAAATGGAATTTGCCTGCATTCAACTTTCCGTGGAGCAAGGACACATAAGCTGTAAGAAGAATAGAGCTGAATTATACATTTCGGGAAATAGTCGAAATAAAGAAGGGAAAAAAAAACTTAATTAAAACCTGTTCGTGTATCGCTCATCAAAGTTCAGACATTTTCGAATGAGATCGCTGGCGCGCGCGTTCTCACCGACTAAAATGTATGCATGTCAGTCTATCCTTTTAACCTTCATCTCGACGCAGAGGGTGATATCGTTTTTATCTGGGGCGGATAGATAGATAGTATATAGTATATATAGATATATGTGTGTATGTGTGTAGGAGAGATAGATAGATAGATAGAGAGATAGATAGATAGATAGATAGAGAGAGAGAGAGATAGACAGATAGATAGATAGATAGATAGATAGATAATAATAGATATGAATAGATAGATAGATAGATGAGAGAGAGATGAGAAATGAGTAGAGATGAGGAGAGAAAGTGCGATGAAGAATGTATTATATATACATATATTATGTATATATTATATTATATTATATTATATCTATATATTATATTATATCTATATCTTATATATATATATATATATATATATATATATTGTGTGTGTTGGTGTGTGTTGTTGTGTGTTTGTGTGTGTAGTGTATATATCTGTATCTATACTATATCATATCTATATATATCTAATCATATCTTGTCTCTCTCATCTAGTCTCTCTCTGCTCCTTCTCTCTCTCTCTCTATGAATAGTATAATATATATGTATATATACTATATAATATATATGAATATATATATATAGAGTCATTTTATATTATGTACATATCGTCCTACATGTCTGGTGTATGGCTGTATGAGAGTAGCGAGGACTAATGCGAAAGCTGTGAAACAAATACGGCGATGACAAACAGGAGTCAGCTTACGAGCAAGAAAAGCGAGAGCGGACGGATAGAGAGCAAGAAGAAGAGAGCGATTAGAGGAGAAGAAGAAGAGAGAGAGAGAGAGAGAGGAGAGGAGACGAGAAGAGAGAGAGAAGAGAGAGAAGAGAGAGACAGAGAGAGAGAGAGGAGAGAGAGAGAGGAGGGAGAAGAGAGAGAGAGAGAGAGAGAGAAGAGAGAGAGAAGAGAGAGAGAGAGAGAGAGAGAGAGAGAGAGAGAGAGAGAGAGAGAGGAGAGAGAGGAGAGAGAGAGAGAGAGAGAGAGAGAGAGAGAGAGAGAGAGAGAGAGAGAGAGAGAGAGAGAGAGAGAGAGAGAGAGAGAGAGAGAGAGAGAGAGAGAGAGAGAGAGAGAGAGAGAGAGAGAGAGAGAGAGAGAGACAGACAGACAGACAGACAGAGACAAACAGACAGACAAACAGATAGGCAGACAGAGAGATAAACAAATAAACAGATAGAGATACAAAAACAAACAAACTGAAAAACAAACATACATCAACAAAACAACTCAAAACGAACAGACCTACACAACCAAACAGATTCACACAAACAAACACACCTACACACAGCCATACGCAGACGGAATCATCACAGTTATCTCACAAACAACGTGATTCACAGGACACAACAAAGAAAACAGCAGCTTTACTAACGGGACTTCGGAGGCCAAGGAAATGACTCAACGAACAAACAGACATTTCCTGGAAAAAAAAGAAGGAAAATGAGAGTGAAAAGGGATATCAACAGAAATAGAAATTTTGTGTTTGGGTGAGAGAGAGAGAGAGGAGAGAGAGAGAGAGAGAGAGAGAGGAGAGAGAGAGAGAGAGAGAGAGAGAGAGAGAGAGAGAGAGAGAGAGGAGAGAGAGAGAAGAGAGAGAGAGGGGAGAGAGAGAGAGAGGAAAAGGAGAGAGAGGGGGGGAGGAGAGAGAGAGGAGAGAGAGAAAAAAAGGGGGAGAGAAAAAGGGAGGGGAGAGGAGAGAGAGAGAGGGGAAAGGAGAGGGGAGAGGAAAGAAAAGGAGGAGGAGAGGGGGGAAGAGAGAAAAGAGAAAAAAGAGAGAAGAGGGGAAGAAAAGGGGGAAAAAAGAGAGAGGGGAGAGAGGGGGAAAAGAGAGAGGGGAAAAAGGGAGGGAAGAAGAAAAAAGGGGAGAAGAGAGGGAGGAGAGAGAGGAGAGAGGGGGGAGAGAAGAAGAGAGAAGAGAGGGGGAAAAAAAGGGGAGAGAGAGAGAAGGGAGAGAGAGGAGAAAAAAGAGAAAAAAGGAAGAAAAAGGAAAAGGAAAAGAGAGAGAGAGGGAGAAAGAGAGAGACAAGGAGAGAGAAGAGAGAGAAAAGGAGAGAGAAAGAGAGAGAAGGAGAAAAAGGGGGGGAAAGAGAAAAAAGGGGGAGAGAGAGAGGGGAAGAGGAGGGGAGAGGAGAGAGAGAGAGAGAGGAGAGAGAGAGAGAGGAAGAGAGAGAGAGAGAGAGAGAGAGAGAGAGAGAGAGAGAGAGGAGAGAGAGAGAGAGAGAGAAGGAGAGAGAGGGAGAGAGAGAGAGAGAGAGAGAGAGAGAGAGAGAGAGAGAGAGAGAGAGAGAGAGAGAGAGAGAGAGAGGAGAGAGAGAGAGAGAGGAGAGAGAGAGAGAGGGAAGAGAGAGAGAGAGAGAGGAGAGGAGACAGAGAGAGAGAGAGAGAGAGATAGTGAGAGACGGGAGAGAGAGAGAGAGAGAGAGAGAGAGAGAGAGAGAGAGAGAGAGAGGGAGATTGATAGATAGATAGATAGATAGAGAAAGAGGATGCGAGTGTGTGTGTGTGTGTGTGTGTGTGTGTGTGTGTGTGTGTGTGTGAGTATAGCATATACATAAGTCTATTTCTGTTACCAGTGGACCACGTGGCTGTTTACCACGTGGCTCCAAGTCCCAAATAGGAACCATTCACTTAGTGAGGGCGTAGATGACAATTATATCTGATCTCGTTTGACCCTTCAGTTCGTGCTTAGCGCCCGACGCGGTAAGGTCGGCCTAGCCCTCCCCCTCCGGCTGACCCAGCGCAGCGCTTTTACCCTAAACCAAGTCATAGCGTCGTCGTAGCGTGTGTTCACCCCTTCACAAGTGTTGTGAGTCCGACGTACATTGACTACCCTCTGTTCACCCTGTATATCTGGTAGCAGCGGAGATGCTGCGTCCTTCCTGCTCGCAGCACAAACACAAACCTTCGAAGAAAAACCGCTCGACCGCTTTCCAAGACATGTCTAAAAAAAAAAACACTTAAGTACACGTTTGAGCCTCCCTCCCTTCCGCTTTTCTTATTTCTTTT
>NC_051401.1:24607734-24617734 GCF_015228065.2 Penaeus monodon | reverse complement strand
CCCTCTCCCCCTTTCCCCCCTTTTTTTTATCCTCCCCCTCTCCCCCTCCTCTCTCTCCCCATCCCCCCTCTCTCTTTTTCCCTTTATTCTGTTTTGTCTCTTTTTCCCTTTTTTCTCTTTCTCTCTTTCTCTCTCTCCCTCCCTTCCCCCCCCCCCTTTTTCCCCTCTCTCTCCCTCTCCCCCCTCCCTCTCTCCTCTTATCCCCCCCCTCTTCCCCCCTCTCTTCCTCCCCCCCCCCCCCCTTATCTTTTTCCCTTTCTCTTGTCCTCCTCTCTCTCCCTTTTCTCTCTTTCTCTCTCCTTTTCTCTTCCCCCTTTTCTCTCTCTCTCTGTCTCGTTTGCTTCGAACTTCTTGCTTCATTGCTCCACACATATCCCCACTATTAGTCCCCTCACTATTTACTAAACTCTCCTAATCAAACAAATCAAAATCTTACTATGCCCTTCTATTGTTCCGCGAAACGTGCAGCACTTCACAGCAGGTAATGCATCTTCTCACTATCACTAAGCTAAGCCGCAGCTGCACCATACCACCGCTGTACCACATCAGTGCTGTTTCAGAGCCAGTGCTGTGATACAACCGCTGATACGCCTACAGAGAACCATTAAGGAAAACTGGCTTTAGTGGCCGTTGCGTCTGTCATAAGCGTTGCCCTGAGACCTTCTCCTTTTCCCTTTTTCTCTCTCTTCTTCTCTTTTTGTCTTTTCTCGTCTGCTGTTGTTTGTCTGTCGTCTCTCTCTCTCTTTCTTTCTCTTCCCTCCCCTCCCCTCTCCCCTCTCCCCCTCTCCTTTCTCTCTCTCTCCCCCTCCCTTTTCTTCTTCTCTCTCTTCTCCACCTTTTTTATTTTGTTCACCTTACCTCCTATAAGTTGGGCTTCCCCCTCCCCCCGCTTTTATTTATATATTCTAAACACCACCACACACCACACATACAAAACTCCCTTATATATATATATATTATATATATATATATAAATATAAAAAAACCACACATACCCACCAAAAAACACACACACACCACACCAAACATAATAAATGCCTTCTCCTTTTAAAGGTGGTTCTGTCGAGCCCCCGTGGGCACAGCAGAACTTAAATTTTAGTTTTCATGTTTTGACTCTTGGAGTGAGTACGGGTAGGGGCCCCCCCGTTCCTTTCCACGGAGAGTGCCGGGGTTACTTTTTGGTAATCATTCTCTCTATTTTTTTCCGGGCTTGGGGCCAGCACTGACTTGGGTGGGTTTGGGCCCCCAGTGGGTGGTAGGCAAACGAGGTGAAGTTCCTTTTCCCAAGGGAAAAAAGCGCTGGCCTGTGACCGAACCCTCGAACTCAGATTTCGTCGTGACGTCCTTTAGTCCATGCTTAACCATTTCGGCCACCGCGGGCCCTTTACATCAGGCTTCCCTGATTTTTTTTTGGCAAATTTTGAGCGGTGGTTTGCTTTTCCCCGCCATGTTTTTTTTAAACGAGTTACCATCTCTATTTAACCCGGGACGATTGGGGTGGGTTGGCCCCCCAGTGGCTAGGTAGGCCTCGAGGGGAGGTCCTTTCCCCAAGGAAACAAGCGCCGGCCGGTACTCGAACCCCGAACTCAGATTACCGTCCGGGGCTTCCCTTTATCCGACGCTCTAACCCTTCGGGCCACCCGGCCCCACATACATCACACATTTAATATAAAAATATATTAATATATAATATATATAATATAATAAAACCCCACACAACACACACACACACACACCCACACCACACACACACACACACACACACAACACAACAACACCCCCGCACGCACCCACGAGCACACCCCACACAACAACACACACGCACACACACAACACACACACCACACACAAAATACATATAAAAAACATAGAACCACATATATATTTATTAATATATAAAATATATAAATATTATAATATATATATTTTTTTTTTTTTTTTTTTTTTTTTTTTTTTTTTTTTTTTTTTTTTTTTTTTTTTTTTTTTTTTTTTTTTTTTGGGGTTCCCTTTTTTAAGGGGTTTTTTTGTTGGGTTTTTTAGTGATAGTGTAGGGTCCCCCCGTTCCTTTCCCCGGGGAGTGCCGGTGTTACCTTTTGGTAAAATTCTCTCTATTTTATCCGGGCTTTGGGGGCCCCCACTTTACTTGGGCGGCTTTTCCCACCCCGGGTAGGGGCAATGAGGTGAAATTTTCCTTATATATATATATAATATATATATAAATAATATATATTAAAAAAAACATACCACAAAACACCACAAACCCCAAAACCAACACACACACAAAACACACAGCACAAAAAAACACACACAACACACACACAGCCAAACACACACACACACAACACACAACCCCACACCACCACACACAACACAAACAAAACACCCCACACAAACCCCCCACCACACCCCACACAACATTTATATACATACACTAGATACGACATATTAATGTTAATTTTTATATTTTAAATTATATATATATAATTTTATATAAAATTTTTAATAAACACCACACACCACACACACACCACACACCACACACCACACAACAACCACACACACAGCCCGCACAGCACACACACACACACACACCCCCCACACACACACAACACCACCACACCAAACACACACCCACAACACCAACACCGCACCCCACAAATACATATACATACACATAGATACGCACATATTTATATTTTAATATAGATTTATATATAAAACACACACCACCACCACACACCACACACACACACAAACACAAAACACACACACACACACACACACACACACACACGCACACCCAACCACCATACATTCATATACATACACATAGATACGCACATATATAATATGTAATATATAATTATATATAATATAAAATAATATAATATTATATATTATATATATAGTATATATATAAACAACAAAACACCCCACCCCCAAACACACACACACAACCACACACACACACACACACACAACCACCACAAACCCCCACACACACACCACCAACCCACACACACACACACACACCCCACAAAACAAAAAAAGCACCACACCAACGCACACACACACACACACACACACACACACACACACACACACACACACACACACACACACACACACACACACACACACACACGCTCACTCACACACTCTCTCTCTATCTCTCTCTCTGAATGCTCTATACTTATTGTGAAGCAATGTTTGCTAATATATATATATATATATATATATATATATATATATACTATATATATTAATATATATATATATATATATACATATATAATATAATATATATATATATATATATATTTATAGATATTATCATATATATATATATATATATATAATATATATATATATTATATATATATATAATATATATATATATATATATTATCTATAAATGTAAATGCCAATATATTCATGTCAATCTGTCTGTCTATCTATCAACATCTATATCTTAATCTAGGTAGGTCAGACGGACAAATGAAGCGGAAAGCCCCGTTTCAGAATACATTTCTACCAAATTGCTAAAGAGAACATTTTACTCCCAAGCAGAAGAGCCACTTTATATCAACCCGAAGCGAAGTCTAACGCCGCTCGCCACCGAAGTGTAATCAATTAACCCTATGGTCATGGGCAACTCACGCGCATGATTTCATAACAGTCAGCCTGTAACTTGTTGCGAGATAGATGGATAGAAAGAGAGAGAGAGAGAGAGAGAGAGGGAGAGAGAGAGAGAGAGAGAGAGAGAGAGAGAGAGAGAGAGAGAGAGAGAGAGAGAGAGAGAGAGAGAGAGAGAGAGAGAGAGAGAGAGCAACGGCGAGATAGATAGATAGATAGATAGATAGGTAGATAGATAGAAAGAGAGATAGAGAAACAGACAAACAGAGAGAAAGAATGGAAGATAGAGTAAAAGATCTTGTTTGCAAAAAACTCGTTCTTTGCAGAACTCAGAGATGCGTCCCAATGCCCAGACTTAATAGAATCTCCAATATACATTTCCATGCTATCATATATCGGGCTACCGACTCCCATACATCTGTTTACAAAGGGCGATTATCTCTAATACTATCACGTATCAGGGAAATTATCTCCCATACTATCATGAATCGGGGAAACTATCTCCCATACCATCATGAATCAGGAAATTTATCTCCCATACTATCATGAATCAGGGAAATGATCTCCCATACTACCATGTATCAGGGAATAATCTCCCACACTTTCATGTATCAGGGTAGACTATCTGTGTTACATATATCTCCTTAATGTCAGATATCATGCACAATTATTTTCCATTCTTTCATATATCAGTGACGATCATCTCCCTTACCATGATGATAATGATTATGATGATGATAATGATAATAACAATGATAATATCAGTGATGCCGATGGTAGTAGTGAAAACTGTAAGATTATAAAAAGTGGTAATGATAATAGTAATACTCGTAATAATAATTATAGTTGCTGATGATGATAATGTTAATAATGATGGGAACGACAAAACGATGATAATGATTATAACTGTGATAATGATAATAATATGATAATAAGGATAATGATAATATTAATAAAAAAATGATGATGATAATGATAGTGATAATAATAATGACAATAATAACAGTGACAACGATAATGATAATAATAATAACAAGGACAATGTTAATGATAATGACATTTATAAATAATATGGAAGATAATAACAATAATAATTATAATAATAATAATAATAATAAAAAAAAAAAAATAATAATGATATTAACTAATAATAAATAATAATAAATATGATAATAATAATATAAAAATAATAATAATAATGATAATAAAAAATAATAATGATATAAATAATAATAATTATAATAAATGAAAATAATATAAAATATATATAAAATAATAATTTAAAAATAAAAAATAATAAATATAAATAATATAATTTATTAATTATCATAATGATTTAAGTAATTAGTAATATTAATTTTAATAAAAAATAATGATAAACATTAGATTGAAAGGAAAAGGATAATAATTAAGTATAAGCATGATGATAATATTAACAATTATGATAATAATGATAATAATTAAAAAAGAAAATGAAAGGGTGTGTGGGTGTTAAAAATAAAAATTAATAAAAATTATAATAAAATGTAATGATAATAATAATGTATAATTTTTAAAATAAAAATAGTAAATTATAATTAAAATGATTGAAAAAAATATAATTAAAAATGTTAATAAAATAAAAAAATTAAAAATATAATAATTACATGTTTAAAAATAAGACGCAATGTAATTGAGGGGGTGAAGGTGATGTTGATATAGAAGGGTAATGGGAAAAACATTTATAACGATAACAAAAAAATTGATTTTTAGCATGCAAAAATAATGTGATAAGGTAATAATAAAAACAATAACTAATAACCTAACGAAAATAGTAATAGTACCAATAATAATGATAACAATCACAACAGCAACAACAACAATAATAATGATATCAATAATAGTGACGATGAATAACGAAATTGAAAAATAATAACGATTCTAAGGAAGAACTATCAGGCACAACAATCACCAGAAAATTACAAATATGAAAGAAAGAAAGAAAGAAAGAAAGAAAGGAAAAAAACTCGATACCTATTCTTTTTTCGCACCTTTACTCTGCACCAAAGAAGAAGAAGAAGATATAAAAAAAAAGGGAAAAAGAAAAAATAACGATAATTCTCCCCTGCTCGATATAAGTTGATTATCGTGCATCACCCACGTGGCATCGCTCGAGCAGGGGGGGGGGGGGGAAGGGAAGAACAAGGAGGGGGGGGATGTCGCCATGGCAACGGGGAAGCTAAAATAGTCGTAGATGCCGGATGGTTATGGCGGGAAAACCTTGTAAATAGGATGCCAGTTTGCGACATAGATTTTCTTTTTTTTGTTTTGTTTTGTTTTTTGCTTTCTTTTCGAAAGAGGTTTGAGATTTTTTGGACTTTTAAGGAAGGTGGGTCATCCGGTTTGCAATTTTCGTTTGAGGAATAATAAAGAAAACGAAAGAGGAAAAGGATAAAGGAGAGATAATAAAGAGGGAAGGTGGAGAAAAAAAAAGTGTATACAAATTACCCCTTAGAAGGAGTGACGTCATCAAATCAGGCGAGAGAGAGAGAGAAGAGAGAGAGAGAGAGACAGAGAGAGAGAAGAGAGAGAGAAGAGAGAGAGAGAAGAGAGAGAAGAGAGAGAGAAGAGAGAGAGGGAGAGAGACCGACAGACAGAAAGACAGACAGACAGACAGACAAGCAGACAAACTGACAACCAGACAAACCGAAACCGAAAGAAGCAATAACCAATAGAGAAAGCGAAGAGAGAGCGAAAGGGAAAGCACGAGAGAGGGCGAAAGAACGAGCGAGAGCGATCCCGAGCACATGTCAGTCCCGGAGCCTTCACGTCAGTGCGAGACGAACGGCGCAGAGTGGACGCGTCTTTTCCGCGAGAGAGATAGGCCGTTTTTTTTTCGTCTCTTTGGCTTTCTTTCGCTTTCGGAAGTTAGGATCACCCTTTCGTTCGTCCTTTTTTTTTAATTTGCTAACGCGTGATGACTCGATTTTAATCCGGTCGAGTGAATGTGATTAATAAGGCAATGCATTAGGAGTTTATTTTTTGTTTACCTTTTAGATCTTTAATCTTTTTTAATCTGTTATTATAAACATTCTTTCAAAAAAATAAATAAATAAAAACCACTTTATACTGATGAAAATATGATTATAAAAGAAGAAAAAAAATCTCGTATTTATTATACATACATATATATATATATATATATATATATATATATATATATATATATATATATATATATATATATATATATCCATCATTCACTTAATTCATCGCCATCGCCATTCTTAGAATGACACACACACACCAAAAGTAAAAAAAATAAAAATATAATTATCATAAAAGAGAAACCCCATAACGCCGACGAAAAGTGATCGTCGTCGGTATCACAAAATGAAATGTGACTTCAGGAAAGGTCAAGTTGCTCAAAGGTCACAAAAGGGCGATTGAAGGTCGCATGATTTGGTATGGAGAGTGTTTATGTATTGAGTAGCAAGAAAGGTCAACGCGGAACAACTTCTGTGTCATAAGATAATGTTGCAGCATTATGTTTTTAAACTTTTTTTTTTTTTTTTTTTTTTTTTGAGGACCTTAATTGATATTCTCGTTTGCTGGAGCTTGAGCGGTGTCGGAAATAAGGCGCCGTGGGTGCTCCTTGGCGTGCGGGCTTCCGGCACTGGAGCTCAGGATGTGCTCGGGATATGAACGTAGGTCTAGGTCTAGGTTTTGTACACTATTTACCTATATGTCTATCTATCTATGTGTGTATGCATATACTTACAATATATATATGTATATGTAAACACACACACACACACACACACACACATACCTATATCTATATCCGTATCTATATCTATATCTATATACATATATATATATATATATATATATATATATATATATATATATATATATATATATATATATATATATATATATATTATATATGAGTGTGTGTGTGTGTGTATCCATCTGTCTATCTATCTATCTATCTATCTATCTATCTATCTATCTATCTATCTATCTATCTATCTATCTATCTATCTATCTATCTATCTATCTAAAAAAAAAAAAAAAAAAGAAAAAAAAAAAAAAAAAAAAAAAAAAAAAAAATATATATATATTATATATTAGTATATATGTATATATATCTATATATATATATATCTATATATATATATATATATATGCATGAGTGTGTACCTATGCATAATATGTATAGACAACACAAACGCACAGACACAGAAATATATTACACACCACTCTTTCTTCTCCCTCTCCCTCCCACTTACCTCTCTCTCTCTCTCTCTCTCTTCCCTCTACTCGCTCTCTCCTCCTCCCTCTCTCTCTCCTCTCTCCCTCTCTCTCTCTCTCTGCTCTCTCTCTCTCTCCTCTCTCTCTCTCTCTCTCTCTCTCTCTCTCTCTCTCTCTCTCTCTCTCTCTCTCTCTCTCCTCTCTCTCTCTCTCTCTCTCTCTCTCATCTCTCTCTCCTTCTCTCTCTCTCTCTCTCTCTCTCTCTCTCTCTCTCTCCTTCTCTCTCTTCATCCATTTTCTTTCTTAACCTCCAGCAACTGCGCTTCTTTTCTTCGCTCGCCCATTTTCTCAGACCTCGACAGACTCCTTCTCTCTCTGTCTCGTCTCCTCCCTCCGGGTTCCTCTCTTTCTCTCTTTCTCTCCTTTGCCCTCTACACTCGCGCCCCCCACCTCACTCTGCCTTTCTCTCCTTCTCTCTTTCGCTTTTCTCTGCCCCTTCTTCTCTCTCTCTCTCTCTCTCTCTCTCTCTCTCTCTCTCTATCTCTCTCTCTCTCTCTCTCTCTCTCTCTCTCTCTCTCTCTCTCTCTCTCTCTCTCCCTCTCTTTCTCCCCCACTTCCCTCACTTTCTTCTCCTCTCTCTCTAACGCAGACACATATCAAAGTGTAGTCGAGTGCTTGTGCGCGCGCGTGGTTAAGCGGATACGTATTCATACACACTTATGAATATGTATCAATGAATGTACGGTATATTGCCCGTATCTTTATGTGTGTAAATGTATAAACAGAATCGGGTAGACTGGCTATCGGTTTTTCTCTCTCTTTCTTTTCTTTTGTTTTTTTTTTTTGCCTTTTTTTCTTCTTTTCTTACTCCTGCTATGGGTCTGTTTGTTTCTTGATATATTCATGTCCTCATTGCTATGTTATTGGCTTTGTGGTTTTCCTGATAATAATGATAGCGAAAATAATGATTTTTTTTTTTTTTTTGTGAAACCAGTGTTTATTTTTTGGCTGACTCTCCCCTTTTCCTCTCTCTCTCTCCTCTCTCTCTCTCTCTCTCTCTCTCTCTCTCTCTCTCTCTCTCTCTCTCTCTCTCTCTCTCTCTCTCTCTGATTGGAAAACAAGGTATTTGAGAATAACTGACTTTTTTCACCCTCCTCTTCGTCATCATCATCATTCTTATTATTGTCATTATTATCATTATCATTATAATTCATTCTTTAGAAATATTTTCATACAACTAGTTTTAATTGAACATGGAAATAAAATAACAACATTAACGACAGTAGCAACAACAGTAAAAGCATAACATAAATAACATTAAAGATTATAATAACGACAAAACATCAATGACAAAAAAAAAAAAAAAAAAAGCAAGAAAGAATATAACAACATTAATGATAACAATGAAAGAACACGATAAAATAAAGTGATAATATTATAAATATATAAATAACAAAATTGATAAAAATAGAGAATATAGAAACAATACTGATAAGACTAATAACAATTAAAAACAATAGTTGTAAAAAGATAATATTATAAGCAAATGTCTAACAAAAATGACTATAACAACAAATAATCAAACAGCAATAATAACACCCATAAAAATCAAAGAATATGAAAAGTGAAAAAAGAGAGAAAAATATCGTACACCGAAATTCAATCTGAACTACAGATGCACCCACGCCCACGCACGCAGGGAGGGAAGGTCGTGTCAGTAGCAGCTTTCATCCCTACTGACAACAAGAGCTGTCTAGCCTCGCTCTCTTGCTCTCTGTCGCTCTCTTGCTCTCTCTTGCTCTCTGTCGATCTCTCTCGCTCTCTTGTTCTCTCTCGCTCTCTTGCTCTCTCTCGCTCTCTTGTTCTCTCTCGCTCTCTCTCGCTCTTTCTCGCTCTTTTGCTCTCTCTCGCTCTTTTGCCCTCTCTCGCTCTCTTTCTCTCTCTCTCTCTCTCTCTCTCTCTCTCTCTCTCTGTCTCTCTCTCTCTCTCTCTCTCTCTCTCTCTCTCTCTCTCTCTCTCTCTCTCTCTCTCTTCTCTCTCTCTCTCTCTCTCTCTCTCTCTCTCTCTCTTTCCTCCCTCCCTCCCTCTCTCTCTCTCTCTCTCTCTCTCTCTCTCTCTCTCTCTCTCT
>NC_051401.1:24590234-24592734 GCF_015228065.2 Penaeus monodon | reverse complement strand
AATGATGATAATAGCAATAATAGTCGTGACGATTGATGACAATAACAAAAAGGATAACAATAATGATAAATGACAACTGTTAATCATAACCATCGCAATAACGACAATAATAGCAGTAATAAGAACGATATCGACAATAACAAACAGAAAACAAAAGCAAAGCCACAAAAACAAAACAAAACAAAACAAATCCAAACCAAGACTTTGTAACAGGACCCCCACGAAAGCGTCTCTTTGGCTTGCAATTGCATTTTCTTCCCTCCGCTGAGTGACAACCTGATTTGCAAACGCGTGTTCCTTCTAACGAGGTCACGTTGTCTTCCCGTTGGGTGGATGGAGGTGAAGGGGGGGGGGGGCATGAGGTACATGTTGGGGGTTGTTATGAGGTGTATAGGTGTGTGGATAGGTGTGTGTGGATTGGTGTGTGGATAAGTGGGGTGGGTACGTGGTATGTGGATACGTGGTATGTAGGTAAGTACGTGTGGACTGGTTCGTGGATAAGTGATGTGGATAGGTATGTGTGGATAGGGGTGGGTGGGTAGATGTGTGGATAGGTGTGTGTGTATCGGTGGGTGTGGATAGGTGGGGTGGATGAGTGAGTTTACCGTGGTTTGTGAAAGAGAGATGATTATAGTAATTATAATGTGGATGGTGATGATGATGATGATGATAATGGTGATGATGATGATGAAAATGAGGATGATGATTATGATGATGATGGTGATGATGATGAGGAGGAAGAAGAGGAGGATGTCTTTGAAATACGATATGATTCTATATTATAGTATAATAATGCTTATATGATAGTGATAATAGTGATAATGATGATAGTGAGCAAAAAAGAAAAAGAAAGAAAGAAACGGAGAGAGAGAGAGAGAAAGAGAGAGAGAGAGAGAGAGAGAGAGAGAGAGAGAGAAAGAGAAAGAGAGAGAGAGAGAGAGAGAGAGAGAGAGAGAGAGAGAGAGAGAGAGAGAGAGAGAGAGAGAGAGAGAGAGGCGGAAATCACGGAACGCACGCAGAAGTTACGTCATAAAGGGCCTCTGATGGGATGGAGGGGGGGAGGGGAGGGGGTAGAGAAGGGTGAGGAAAGGAAAATAGGTAAAGAGGAAATAGAAGGGGGGGGGGAGAACGGAAGAGGGGGGGGGGGGTGGAGGGCAGCGTGGAGGGGAAGGGAGGGAGGGGAGTGGGGTAGGGGAAGGGAGGGAGGGGGTGAGAGGGAGGGATCTGGGGGAGAAGGGAAGGGAACAGAGTGTGAGGGGGATAAAACGGGAGGGGGGAAGGGGGGAAAAGAACAGGGGGGAAAGGGGGAAGGGAAATGAGGGGGTGAGGGGGATGGAAAATGGGGGGGGGGGTGAGGGGGAAGGAAACGACTGGTGAGGGGGGAAGGGAATGGCAAGGAGAAGAGGAAGGGAACGGGGGAGTGAGGGGGAAGTGAGGGGGAAGGGAGCGGGGTGTGAGGGGGAAGGGAACGGGTTGAGTGAGGGGGAAGGGAGCGGGGGGTGAGGGGGTGAGGGGGAAGTGAGGGAGAGGGCACTACGTCATCCAGGACATACGACGCGAGATCCATCTTCTTGAAGGAGATTGTTAGTGTCTCGGCGCGGCGGGGGCGTGGGGGGGGGGGAGGGCGGAAGTGAGAGGAGGGGTGGGGAAGGGGAGAGGGGTGGGGAAGGGGAGAGGGGTGGGGAAGGGGAGAGGGGGTGGGGAAGGGGAGAGGGGTGGGGAAGGGGAGAGGGGATAGGGAAATAGGGGGAGGGATGGGAGGAAAAGAAGGAAGAGGGGAGGAGGGAGAGGTAGAGGGATGAGTAAATAGGGGAGGAGTGGGAGGAAAAGAGATAAGAGACGGGGAGAGGGAAGGGAAGATGGGAAGAAGGAGAGAGAGGATAGAATGGGGAGTGAGGGGAAAAAGGGGGAGAAAAAGAGGGAGAGGGGAGAGACGGGGAGACAGGGAATGTGTGGTAGGAAGTGAGTGGTAATAGAGTATGATAATGATCATATGACAATGGCCATAATGATAATGATGATAATGAGGAAAAAGAGAGACAGGAAGAGAGAGAGAGAGAGAGAGAGAGAGAGAGAGAGAGAGAGAGAGAGAGAGAGAGAGAGAGAGAGAGAGAGAGAGAGGGAGGGAGAGAGAAAGATACTACTAATAACGTTAATAATAATAATAATGATTATAATAATGGTGATAACAAAAATGACAGTAATAATTATGATTTTAATGATAATAATGTTGAAAATATTAATGATAAAGTTTATAATGACAATAATGATAATGATAATAATGATAGCAATAAAAATAATAATGATTATAATAATGGTGATAATAATTATAACAACAACAACAACAAGAAAATAATGATGATGATAATAATAATAATAATAATAATAATAATAATAATAATAATAATAATAATAATGATGATGATAATAATGACAACAATGATAATAATAATGATCAAAATAATAGTTTAGAAAACAACAACAATAATAATAACAATAA
>NC_051401.1:24570234-24572734 GCF_015228065.2 Penaeus monodon | reverse complement strand
GGCCAGGGCTCAGGGCCGGCGCCCGACGGGGTGCGAAGGGGCGCCCCACCTTCGGCCAGGTGAGGCCTCCCAAAATAACTTCGCTCGTAGGTGTTGAAGCGAGCCCTTCTCCTCAGGCCTGATGCTACGCTTATGCCTACCCGCCCTGATAGCGAGGAAATCTATGGCTCTGCGATGAACTAATGCGCCCTTTATCAGTTAAGAAAAGGAAAAGGTTTAAAATGTCTGACACCCGAAATTAACTGCGCAGCGAGTAAAACACGGCGTTGACACTTGCTCCTCATCAGCGCCCATTAGTTAAAGCTTGATAAGGGTTTTATTTTAGCAAATTTAACTCCACTTCCCTTATTGTCAAAGGGATTAATTCCGAGGGGATTCATGAGGATAAAACCACATAGAGAATTTAAACCTCGCAGAAAAGCCGAGATCTTTGTTTTCGGAAAAAAATGGGGAAACGCATGAAAAGAGATAATTCTATCAGTAAAAGAGGGATTGGAGTTGCGCGGTTTACAAAGGCTACGAATATCTATTATTCCCTTGGCAAGTGGGAGCCTGACCTAATTGGCCGGCGGGTGTGTTTATTCTGCCGTGATTTTACCTGCTGCCGCGACACCGCTTCCCGCCCCTTGCTCCTCCTCCTCAATCCCTCTTCCCCTCTCTTTATCGCCCCCTCTCTATCGTCCCCTTCCCTATACCCTCCCCCTCTCCGGCGACCACCCCTGCCTCCCTCCCTCTCTCTTTCGCTCTCTCCCCAACCCTCTCCCCCTGCATCGTCCCTGCCCAGCCCCCAACCCCCTCCCCCCACTGCCCCACCTCCTTCACTACGCCCACGCCCCATGGTTTCCCCTCTGCCACTCTTTCCCTCACTCTTTATTCCTAACCTCCCGCTCTTCCTCTCTCTCTCTCCTACTTTTTTCTTCTTCAAATATTTTCCTCTTTCTCTCTCTTTCCCACTCCCATTTTCTCTTTCTCTGTCTTTCCCACACCCATATTCTCTTTCTCTCCCTCTCATGTCTTTCTGTCTCTCCTTCTTTCGGTCTCTTCCTCTTTATCGCTCTTCCTTTCTTGAATCCTCTTTCATCTCTTCCTCTTTCTCTTTCTAGGCCTCTGTTTCTCCCTTTTCCACCCCTTACCTCCCTCTTCTACTTTCTCTCCTCTCCATCCTCCATCCTCTCCACCCCACTCTCTCCTCTCTCCTTCTCCTAGTCTCTCCATCTCCCTCCCACTCCCTCTCTCCTTCTTTCATCCTCTCTACCCCACTCTCTCCTCTCTCCTTCTCCTAGTCTCTCCATCTCCTAATCTCTCCCTCTCCTTCCCTCTCCTTCTCCCTCTCTCCCTCTCACCCCGCCCTCCATGGTACCCTCAGCCTCAGTAATCGAAACAGGACAAACATTTCTCGTGTAACAACTTTATTGCGGATGAAGGCGTCTCTTGGCAAGTCATTAGGTGGGCATGTTGATGACCTACCGCGGCGGCGTGAACACCCTGGCACCCTGGCACCCTGGCACTGCACGAAGAAAAATGCAAACTTGCGAGCAGGTAAGTATATTTAGCCCAAATCCGATACCGGGGCAGGTCTCATAACCACTCCGTCATGCTCTCTCCCTCTCTCTTTCTCTTTTTTTTCTGTTTCTGTTTCTCTCTCTGTCTCTCTCTCTCTCTGTTTCTCTCTCTCTCTCTCTCTTTCTCTCTCTCTCTCTCTCTCTCTCTCTCTTTCTCTCTCTCTCTCTCTCTCTCTCTCTCTCTCTCTCTCTCTCTCTCTCTCTCTCTCTCTCTCTCTCTCTCTCTCTCTCTCTCTCTCTCTCTCCTCCGCCCCGACTCGCCCCGCCGTGACTGAATATGCATTCGTAATATATCGCAATGAGATACTGTCACCATCCATAATATCTTAAATGTTGATGCACACAAGCCTGTAAGATGCTATCTCGGGCCGCAGTACTTTATAGTGGTGTAACCCGAAGTGAGATTCGATGCCAGGACTTAAGCAGGGAGAGCTGCTCCCTTCCCGTCTCCTCCCCCTCCTCTCCCTTCTCTACCTCTCCCCCTCCCCCCATCTTGGGCAGAGGCACCAACACCAGTGTTGTGTCTTGCTATTTCGCGTTCTCGTGACCTGTAGCACGCGCATATACTCTTTTACACACACGTAAACACACACAAACACACACACACACACACACACACAACACAACACAACACAACACAACACAACACAACACAAACAACACAACACAACACAACACAACACAACACAACACAACACAACACAACACAACACAAACACACACACACACACACATACGAACATACTAACATCCACACACTGAGCAGGTACACAAGCAGACACAGGTATACAGAGAAAACTACACAGACTCCTAATCACACACACACAAAACACACACACACACACACACACACACACACACACACACACACACACACACACACACACACACACACACACACACACACACACACTCACACACACGATTGAGTCGCCGCC
>NC_051401.1:24557734-24560234 GCF_015228065.2 Penaeus monodon | reverse complement strand
TGATATACTAATTGCTAATCAAGATGTTCAAATCTCCATTCTAAGGAAAGTAACTGAACACACACACACACAGATACACACATACACACGCACACACATTCACACACACACGCACAAACACACACACACACACACACACACACACACACACACACACACACACACAGTTACACACACACACACACACACACACACACAGTTGCACACATACACACACACACACAGACACACAGACACGCGCGCGCGCGCAAAAGGACGAGGGAAAACAAAATGAGAAGGGAAAAGGGAAAAGGGAAATCAAGTCACCAAAAGCAACAAGAATGACGCGAAAAAGGGAAAGAAAAGAAGAGGGAAAAATAGTCGAATATTTACAGGTTAAAAGAAAAGATAAAGAAGAATAATAATAAGAAAAAGAAGGATAATGATAATAATAATAAGAAAAAAAAATAATATGAAGAAGAAGAAGAGAGAGAAATAAAGAGAGAGAGAGAGAGAGAGAGAGAAAAGGAGAGGGGAGAGGAGAGAGAGAGAGAAAAGAGAGAGGGGAAAGAGAGAGGAGAGAGAGAGATAAAAAAAAGAAAAAATCAGGAAATAGCGTTGAGGAAGAAAGGTGTGGTGAGGGAGGGGAGGGGAGGGGGGGGAGAATGTAGGGAAGGGGAGGAGATAAAGAGGGGAGAGTTAGGGACCGCGAGGGGAGGGCTATGTGAGGAACGAGGGGAGGGGACGAAAGAGAGAGAAAGGGATGAGGAAGAGGGGGAAGGGGGGGGGGAGCCTGAGGAAAATCTAGGGAAGGGAGGGGGGGGGGAGGATGGAGGAAGGGGACTAAGAGAAGTCTAGGAAAGTGGGCGTGGCTATAAGTAGGAGGAAGAAGGAGGCGGCTGGGGGAGGGGCGGGACCTCTAACGTCTGACAGGGGAGGAGGAAGAGGAGGAGGAGGAGGAGGAGGAAAAGGGGGAGGAGGAGGAGGAGGAGGAGGAGGAAAAGGGTGAGGAGGAGGAGGAGGAGGAGGAAAAGGGTGAGGAGGAGGAGGAAAAGGGGAGGAGGAGGAGGAGGAGAGGAGGAAAGAGAGGAAGAGGGGGAAGAGGAGGAGGAGGAGGAAGAGGGGGAAGAGGGGAAGAGGAGGGGAGGAAGAGGAGGGGAGGAAGGGAGGAAGATGGGAGGAGGAGGAAGAGGAGGAGGAGGAGGAGGAGGAGGAGGAGGAGGAGGGGAGGGGAGGAGGAGGAAGAGGAGGAGTAGGAAGAGGAGGAGGAGGAGGAAGAGGAGGAGGAGGAGGAGGAGGAGGAGGAGGAGGAGAAGAAGGAAGAGGAAGAGGAGGAGGAGGAGGAGGAGTAGGAAGAGGAGGAGGAGGAGGAGGAGGAGGAGGAGGAGGAGGAGGAGGAGGAGGAGGAGGAGAAGGCCGAAGAGGAGGAGGAGGAAGAAGAGAAGGAGGAGGAAGAAGAGAAGGAGGAGGAAGAAGCGAGGAAGACGTGAGGAGAAGGAAGCAGCGAGCGGTCCGGGCGTCTCGAAGACACGCAGGGAAGGGAGGAAGCTTCCGCCGGGGGAGGAGGAGGCAGGGGCGCAGAAGGGGGGGCATAGGATGGGGCAAGGGGGGGGGTTCACCCGATATGTCAGCGCCTGCGGGCAGATGCCTCGGGCGGGCCAATCACAGTCCGGCTAAAAGTGTCATACAACCGTGATTACCGGGGAATGTGCTCGAGTCCCCAGCTGGCATAGCGCTCCCCTTGGCACTCATGGCTGGCACTATGCTAGCCCATGGTGACGTTTAACGCTACTCTGCCTAATTATGACAGCTGACGCGGTGCTGGACTGACTAAAACCTGACACTCGTTACCACTGATGGCGCGCGGCAGTTCGTCTTTCCGACGGCGGTGGTGCGCCTCCGACGCCGCCGAGATCCTCCTGAGGCGCTGAAGAACAGGGCCTTCGTCAGGCACCGGCACCTCGGAGGCCCTGTCACTGCCGTCTACACTTCCCTTTGTTTGTGAATCTCCTTAGTTCTCAGTCGATACTGTGCTGTGCCCTAGTCAGTCTTTATTTCATGCCACGTTGCATTACACGAACCTGTCTTCGTAGTTTTCTCTGGGTATTTTCTTTTCTTTTCTTTTCTTTTCTTTTCTTTTCTTCCCTATGCACATTTTTTTTCTTTGTCGCAGTCACATGGTTTTCACTTCATCTTTAGTACCATCTCAGATTTTTTTTTTTTTTTTTTTTTTTACGAATTACGATACGAACATACAGGGCGCTCAATAGTTCGCTTAAAGTTGCGTAGCTGCAACTGCAAATTCTGCATCCATAACCTATCAGTATGGCAGTCAAAGACCCAATCCTACTGTCAGTTCATATCCGCGATCAATCATTCTTCCATACAGTTAACAGTCTATCTAAGCAAACATTGGCCCTGAACAAAGTCTCCCTCCGACTTCAGATCCGATAGATTTACGATCGACATATTTCAGCGTGCTGCAAAGTGCTCAAGTATACCCCCGTTA
This sequence comes from Penaeus monodon, assembly GCF_015228065.2. Taxonomy (NCBI): domain Eukaryota; kingdom Metazoa; phylum Arthropoda; class Malacostraca; order Decapoda; family Penaeidae; genus Penaeus; species Penaeus monodon. Next base: position 24,557,746 of record NC_051401.1, on the reverse strand, counting down.
AAAAGGACAACA
>NC_051401.1:24535234-24547734 GCF_015228065.2 Penaeus monodon | reverse complement strand
TTATTTTTTCTAATTTCCTTATAGCTTTTTTTTGTATTTAAACATAAAATCCTCATAGTTTTTCTAATTCGCTTTCTGTATTAGAAAAAAAAAAATCCTCATAGTTTTTCTAATTCGTTTTTTTTTTCTATTCCCTAAATTCCTTATAGTTTTTCTTGTTTTCTATTAAAAAAATCCTCATAATTTTTCTTGTTTTTCTATTTTTCTAAGTTCTTCATAGTTTTTCTAATTCTTTTTTATGTTTTTAAAAAAAATTCCTCATAGTATTTCTAATTCGTTTTTTTTTCTTTCTAAATTCCTCATAGTTCTCCTAATTCGTTTTTTCCCCCCCAAGTTCCTCACCGTTTTTTTTCCCCCCCACCCATGCCAACCCGACTAGTTTTTTTCGTGTTTCGTTCGGTTTGTTTTCGCCATTCCGCTCACTTTTCGACCGCTACAAGGAACGGCTATTCACAGGTAGAAGCTCACGTGACTCACTCTCGCGCATTCCCCATCGGACGAGACTTAAAGCTGATTTTCGAGACAAAGCGATTTCAGATTTGGCGGAACTTGTATCTATCCTCTCTCTTCTCCCCCTCCCCCCCAAAAAAAAAGTAGAGAAATCTTTCTCTCAATCCTCTTCTTCTCTCTTCTCTTTTTTTTTTTTTTTTTTTTTTTTTTTTTATTCTATCTCTCTCTCTTCTCTTATCTACCCTCCTTCACTCGCCTCTCTCTCTCTCTACTCCTTCTCTCTCTCTCCTCTCTCTCTCTTCTCTACTCTCTCATCTCATTTCTCCCCCCCCCTTCTCTCTTCTCTCCACTATCCACTATCTCTCTTCTTCTCTCTCATCTCTCTCTCCCCCCCCCCCCACCCTCAATCTCATCTTCTCTCTCTACTCCCTCTCCTCTCCTCTCCTGCCTCTCTCTCTTCTCTTTCTATCTCTCTCCCTATCTCTCTCCTCTCTCTTCCTCTCTACTCTCTCCTCTTTACGCTCTATCTCTCTCTCTCTCGTATCTCTCTCTCTCTCTCTCTCTCTCTATCTCTATCACCACCCCCCCCCCCCCCCACCCACCCCGCTCTCTCTCACTTCTAACCTTTCTTCCCTATGACCTCCTTCTCCTCTCTCTCTCCTCTCTCCTCCCTCCTCCCTCTCTCTACTCCTCTCTCTCTCTCTCTATCTCTCTCTCTCTCTCTTCTCTCTCTCCTCTCTCTCTCGCCCTCCTCCCTCCCTCCCTCCTCTCTCTTCTCTTCTCAGCTTTTCTCTCTCTCTCTCCCTCTCTCTCTCTACTCTCTTCTCATACCTCTCTCTCTCTCTCTCCCCTCTCTCTCTCTCTCTCTTTCTCCTCTCTCTCTCTCTCTCTCTATCTTCTCCTCGCTCTCTCTCTCTCTGCCTCTCTCTCTCCCCTCCCTCACTCCTTCTCTCTCTCTCTCTCTCTTCCTCTCTCTTCTCTCTCTCCTCTCTCTCTCTACCCCCCCCCCTCTCTCTCTCTCTCCTTCTTCTCTCTCTCTCTCTCTCTCTCTCTCTCTCTCTCTCTCATCCTGCTCTCCATCAACGCCTCTCTCTCTCTCCCTCTCCCTCTCTCTCTCTCTCTCTCTCGCCTCTCTCTCTCCTATCTCTCTCTCTCTCCTATTCCTCTTACCCCCCTCCGTCTCTCCTCTCTCTCTCTCTTCTATCTCCGCTCTCTCTATCTCTCCTCTAACTCTCTCTCTCTCTCTCTCTCTCTCTCTCTCTCTCTACTCTCTCTCTCTCTCTCTCTCTCTCTCTCTTCTCCTTCTCTCCCTCCTCTCTCTCTTCTCTCTTCTATCTCTCGCTCCTATCTCTCTCTCTCCTCTCTCTCTTTCTCTCTCTCTTATCTCTCTCTCTCTCTCTCTCTCTAGCTCTCTCTTGCTCTCTCTTCTCGCTTCTCTCTCTCTCCCGTCTCTCTCTGTCTCTTCTATCTCACCCTCTACCCCCCTCCCTCCCTCCCTCCCCCCTCCTCTCCCTCCCTCCTACTCCCTCTCCCTCCCTCCTTCCCTCTCTCCCCCTCTACCCCTCCTCCTCCTCCCCCCTCCATCTCTATCTCTATCTCTCTCTCCTCTTTCTACTCTCTATCTCTTCGTTGCGATTTACGGGGAGCTGCCCCTGTCCCTCCCCCTCCCCCTTCCCCCCCTCTTCACCCTTACAAAAGCTCATGGCGGGTTAGGTCAGTTCGATTAGGTTAGGCATGCCTCTCCCTCTTTCGGTTAGGATAGGATAGGATAGGATGAGATAGGATAGGATAGGGTAGGACAGAATAGGATAGGATAGGGTAGGACAGAATAAGATAGGATAAGTTAAGATAGGATAGGATAGGGTAGGATAGGATAGGATAGGATTGGACAGAATAGGATAGGATAGGATAGTTTAGGTCGATTTATCCTTCCTTCTAAAACCGAGTTGTGGACGGGTGTTGCTGTGGAGGAAGGGGGTTGGGGGGAGCGGGGAGGTTGTGGGTTAGTGAGGATAATGGAGTGCCTCTGACCTCTTTTTTGCGTGAGGGAAGGAGGGGAGGAGGAGGAGGAGGAGGAGGAGGGGGGGACGGAGGAGGAGCGGGGGGGGAGGATGAGGGGGAGGAGGAGGAGGAGGAGGAGAGGGAGGAGGAGGAGGGGGAGGAGGAGGGGGAGGAGGAGTGAGAGGAGGAGGGGGAGGAGGAGGAGGAGGAGAGGGGGAGGAAGGAGGAGGAGGAGGAGGAGGAGGGGAGGAGGAGGGGGGGGAGGAGGGGGAGGAGGAGGGGGAGGGAGGAGGAGGAGGAGGAGGGAGGGAGGGGGAGTGGGATGGAGGAGGAGGAGAAGGTGGAAAAGGAGGAAGAGGGAAGAGGGAAGAGAGAGAAGGAGGAGGAAGAAGAAGAAGAAGACGAGGAGGAAGAGAAAGGGGAGGAGGAAGTGCTAGAGGAGGAGGAAGAGGAGAAAGAAAGGGAGGTGGAGAGGGACGAGGAACAGGAGGAGAGAAAGAAAATGTAGGAGGGGACGGGAGGAGGGGCCCTCCTCCTCCTCCTTCCAATACCTGAGTCACAGTGCCAGATGAAAGGAGGAGGAGGAGGAGAGGCAGGAGGAGGAGAGGGAGAGGGAGGAAGAGGAGGAGGAGGAGGGGGAGAGGCAGGAGGAGGAGGAGGGAGGAGGGGAGAGGGAGAAGGAGAGGGAGTAGGAGGAGAAGGAGGAGGAGAGGGAGGAGGGGGAGAGGGAGGATGAGGATGAGGAGGAAGAAGAGAATGAGGAGATGGAGAAAGAGATCGAGGCAGAGACAAAAATAAATAAATAGGAAAGAGAGAGAGAGAGAGAGAGAGAGAGAGAGAGAGAGAGAGAGAGAGAGAGAGAGAGAAAGGGGGTCAGTGCCCTCCGAGTGCCACTGTACAACACCTCGACCCCCTTCCTCCTCCCCCACCCCCTCCCCCACCCCCTCCCTCCACCTGCAGCCAATCCATCTCCTCCTCCACTTCTGCCCAGAGCTTCATCTCTTCCGTCAACCTCTCCACCCACCACCTATCGCTTGTTCCACTTTCCCCCTCCTTTACTATCCTCCGTTCTATCCCATTTCCCTCCTACGCACCCTAATCCCTTCGTACCCCGCCCCTACCCCCCTCCCCACTTTATAGGCTCTCTTTGGTACCTCCTATGAATAATAATTCCACCAACATTTTGCGCATAGAAACGCAAATACACACAGACGCACACGTGTAGACACGGAAACACGCACACACACAAGTAGAGGAGGACACACAAGTACATAAATGTGGACATGGTGTCACACACACACACACACACACACACACATACACGAAGACACACACACACACACAGACACCGACACACACACACACACCCACAGACACACACATACACATACACAGACTCCTACTCATAGTCTCTACACGCACAAGCTTAAACTCTACGCTACTTATATAATTACGACTAAATTATATGCCATCATTATCTGGAATACATTTTTTTCTCTCTCTCTCTCTTCTCCTCTCTTGTGATACGCAATGGCTTAGGTGAAAGAGCGCGGAATTCTGCAAATGCCAAAATACTAAAGTTCGTGTTATTTTCCTTTTTAAAAAAGTGTAAATATTCATGATAATGTCAATTACAAAAACGTTATCAATTAGGATTTTGATGACTGACATTAAATGAAAAACCTTCCGATGTATTTCGAGATTCAGTTTTTTTTTTTTCTTTTTTTTCTCCTCTTTCTATTTTCCTTTCACTCTTTCTTTTCTCATACCTTTAGCCTCTTTTTTCCTCTAACCCTTCTCCTTCTGTCCTCCTTCCCTTTCTCTTTCTCTCTCTCTCTCTCTCTCTCTCCCTCCTTTACCCTTCGTTTTTCTACCCTCACTCTCTTTCTTTCTTTCTTTTTTTTTTTTTAAATTCTCCATCCACCTCCCGCTTCCACAACGCATCGATTCATTCCAAAAATCTGATCGAAACAATTCGCAACTCAGCCCGAGATTAGAAAAAAAAAAAAAAAAAATGGAGCTCAGGTGCCTCCAGCCCAAGAGATGTTTATGAGCTCGAGGGAACAAAGACGTATCCCCCAACTGCCGATAGAGCCGAAATTCCCGCGCTGGGACAAGCAACCCTCGCCCTTATGGGTTTACCCCCGATAGCACCCTCCCGCCCGGAACTGCTGATTTGTCACATTAAAAAAGTATAAAAAAAATAGTTAAAAAGAGGAAAAATTGGGGGAAAGAGGGGGGGAGGGGAGGAAAGAAGAAGAAAAATCTGAGGTGTTTACCCGAAAGGTGGAAAAGTTCGGAGAATAGTCGCAACTGCACCGAAGCTTCAATTCGCAGCAGAGAGAAGAAAGGCGAAAAAGATCAGAAGCTAAATAGATAGATGAATAGATGGATAACAAGATGAATAATAATAATAAGAAAAATAATGATAGATAGATATGAACAGAGAAAACAATAAAGTTAATGAAAACCAAAACCAAAATTAAACAAAGAGAAAATAGATGAATCGATAAAGAAATAATCAAACATATTGAACTAAATCGTTAGACGAACAAAGGAAAAGAAAAAAAAGAATAAAGATGTCAGAAATAAGGAAGAAAAATATGTGGAAAAAGGAGGAATATCAATCGTATAAGCCAAGGTATAGAGTCACGGAGAGAGAGAGAGAGAGAGAGAGAGAGAGAGAGAGAGAGAGAGAGAGAGAGAGAGAGAGAGAGAGAGAGAGAGAGAGAGAGAGATAGAGAGAGAGAGAAAGAGAGAGAGAAGAGGAGAGAGAGAGAGAGAGAGATGGGAGAGAGAGAGGAGAGAGAGAGAGAGAGAAGAGAGAGAGAAGGAAAATCGAAAGATTGAGAGAGAGAGAGAGAGGAGAGAGGAGAGGGAGGAGAGGACGAGAGAGTGAGTGAGAGAGAGAGGGAGGAGAAGAGATGAAGAGAGAGGAGAGATCGAAGAGCGAGGAGGAGAGAGAGATGAACGAGATAGAAAGAGAGGATGAGACGAGACGAGTGAGTGAGAGAGAGAGAGAAAGAGAGAGATGAGAGCGAAGAGAGAGAGAGAGAGAGAGAGACAAAGGGACGAGAGAGTGAGAGAGTGAGAGTGAGAAACAAGAGAGAGAGACCTTAAAGGGACCCTAAAAAGAGAAAAAGGAAAAAAGAAAAGAAAAGAAAAAAGAAGAAAAAGAAGAAGAAAGAAAACACGGCAATAAAAAAGATTACTTCATATATAATCCATTTGTCTCTTGTTTATTATTTCAAGTGTTACTAATTACATTTTGTTTGTTATATCTGTTATGTATCATTTTTTCAGTAGCGATGTATCATAAACATAACTTTACGAGTGTTATTTATTTTTACATATAATTTACATCAATTTTGCACTCTCGGCATTCGAAATTGTATACCTTATTTGAAATTGCCTGGAAAAGTTAAACAGCACACTTATAAAGGTAAAATAAAAATAACACAGTATAAATTATATTTTTTCTTTCTTATCTGTATAAGTATTATTATATCATCATGATTTATGCTATTATTTATCAGTTCTCACTATATAAATATCATATTCGATAGTATAAATTTCTATTATTGCATCATAGTATCTTCTTACGATCATGTTAGATTGTGAATATTCCCCAATCACATTGTTTTCACTAGTAAACAGTAAAATGATTATGTTATTTTTTGTTCGTTTTTTATTCATGTACCAGTGTAATCATCATTATATTACACTTTTTCTTAAATTATCTAGTCTAATTCTAAACAAAATGTAAGCCTCTTTAACTCTTGCTGTACTTAGTAATTCCATCATATTTGAAAATACGGTGCTAAATACGGTTCCATCAAGTCAAAAAAAAAAAAAAAAAAAAAAAAAAAAAAAAAAAACCGATGCGTTGTACCAAAATAGTACGGATATGCATTTCATTGCAATCTTCCTTTGCTGCAAACATCAAATCCTAAGGATTCGCGATCAAGAGTATTATAGTTCGAAATCACCAGTGATAGGCTATAGAAATAGGCTATAGAAATCGTTGACTATAATGAATTTAATTCATGAAGAAATATGAACGGAGAAAAGGAAAGAGAAAATCTGGCAAACCATATTGTGAATTGATTTTGAGTCTCTATGAGAAAAAAAGTGTTCAAGGCAGTCAATTTTCAATAAAAAAAAAATAAACAACAAAAGTAATAAACAAATCGTAATATACGTCTAAGAAATGGTTAAACGGATGGAAAGAAATTTATTAATTGTCATCAGATTAAATGATAAAAGACTAATCGGAGTTTTGCCACAAAGGTAAGTTGCCAATTGTTGTTTTCCTGATATTTTAGTTTTTAAATTGTAGCTTATAGAATCTCTCCAGTGTCTGGCATTGCAATTAATTGTCTTCTGGATTTGAGTTACTGTCTGTTAAAGATGATTGTAGATGATTAAAGTATAGATTCCTAAACAGAAATGATAGACATCTATATTAAATTGATTTTTTATTGTAATTTATTTTAAGGTGAATTGTAATGACATTTTGAGAAAATTAGATATTTATCATTAGATATTATACCTGTTGTAGTTACTATAAATCATCATCCACATATAATCATCACATCATTAATCAATTCATTTATCATTATCACATCATAATAATCATCATGATCATCATCATCATCATAATCATTTAATCATCATCATCATCATCATCATCTCATACATCATCATTATTATATTATCATTATTATTTTATTATTATTATTATTATTATTATTATTATTATTATTATTCTTATTATTATGATTATCATTAACATTATTATTATTACATTAGTAATAGTAATAGCAGTAGCAGTTTATTCTTGTTATTGTATTGTTCTTTTATTATCATTCATTATTCCTTGGTTGTTATTGTTACCTTATTAGTATCTTATTGTATTATATTATTAATTATTACTATTATTATATGAGTACTTATTTGATTAATTATATTATTATTATTACTATCCATTATTATTATTATTATTACTATTATTATTATTATTATCTATTATTATTATTATTAGGCGTATTAGCGAGTGGTAGGTAGTAGTGGTGGTGGTAGTATAGTATTTTCAATTAGTAGTAGTATTCTTGTTCTTGTGATTGTTAATAATATAATGAAGATGATGATGATGATGATGATGAGATGATGATGATGATGCTGATGATGAGTGATGATGATGTGGATGATGATGATGATGATGATTGATAAGTAATAATAATATATCTTACTTCTTCGTGTTCTTCTCATGTTATTGCTTATTATTATTATTAGTATTATATTATTAATTATTATTATTTTGTTATTAGTATTGTTGATTATCATTATTATTAGTGATATTATTATTTTATTATTCATTATTATTATATTATCATTATTATATTAATTATTTATCATTATATATTATTAGTCATTATTATCATTGTTATTATTATCCGTATTACTAATAGTATTATATCCTCTATCATATTATTATGTTATTCTCTATATTATTATTATCATTATTATTATAGTATTATATTCTTACTGCTATTATTGATATTATTACGTTATTATATTATCATAATGATCATCATGAATCATCATCACTATCATCATTACGTTATTATACTGCTTTAGTTACTACTATCACTATTATTGTCTTTGTTTTTTATTATTGTTATTGTGATTGATGTAATCATTATTATTATTCCATTATTGTTTTTGTTCTTGTTGTTTTCTTCTTCTATATTATTATTATTATTATTATCATCATTATTTATAACGCGGATGATGATTATGAGGGATGATGATGAAAATTGGTAATATAATAATAATCATAACAATAATTAATAATAATAATAAAATAATAAATATATAAATTGTCATTATAATTATTACTGTTATTGTTGCTGTTATTATTGTTACTTTTAGCTATTGTATCATCACTATGATTATCATCATAATTTTATTGTTATTGTTATTATATATTCTTATTAAAATAATATGTATTATTATCATTATTATTCAAATATTCTTGTTATATTAGTTATCATTGTCATATTCATTATGATTATTTTTATTATTATCAATACCAATTATTATTTTTTTTTTATTATTATTATTATCGTTATCATTATTAGTATGATTTATTTATTTTTAGTTTATTGCTATTTGATTTTTCTTTATAGCATTGTTATTATAATCATTATCATTATAATTATCACTATTAATTTTTACCATTCCTATTAATTGATTGAGACTTTCCTATTAATTTAAACATTCATTAGAAAATGAATTCTCATCAGCTATGTTTTTTTCTCTCTTTTTTTATTCATGATGATTTTATTCATTTGTTTATTTTTCACCCTATAATTTTTTCCCTCTGCCTGGACTTATATAATGAGGACAAATGGTGGACACTTTTTCTCCTTTTCTACTTTTGACATGTAAGCAGCACCTGTTATGCCCAGCGCAAACCTGTAGAGGGAGAGGGGAATTTTCACGTACACAGTACGGTACAGGCAAACAATCACCACACACACACACAAAACATACACACACCTAAACACAACACTAAAATACACACACACTAACACACACACTAATACACAAACAACACGCTAAAACACACACATACCGAACACAACCACACACACACACAACACCACACACACACACCACACACACAAACACACACACACTCTATTTACAGTAATTCTCACATTACATTTGAGGGCAGTACTTTCTCATACTGTATTGACAGGTCATAACTCGCATTGAAATACAAACAACTGCATTAACGTCAATCTATGTAAAACTCATCCCGCAACACCTGTTAATAGTAAGTAAGTTTACAGTCTATGACTAAAGATGATTTCTACGCGCCTCGGCCTTCACCAACCGTACCTCTAGGAGTAGAAATGTATTATGGTATTGGCCACCGTGTGGAAATCTAACGCACACTGTCTATGTACTTATCTATTAGTATGTCTCTGTCTCATCTATCGGTTGTTGGCGGGGGTAGCCATAGACAGGTCGCGCGCGCGCTCTCGTGCGCGCGGCCGCGCTGCGCGCGCGCGCGCTGCCGCGCGCGCGCGCGCGCGCGCTGCGCTCTGCGTCGCGCTACCCGGGCGTGCAAGTTTACGATGGTTTCTGGACCGCAAGCCCGGAGAAAGAGAGAGAAGGAGTACCTGACAAAAAGGGACACCGGCACGCGCGGGGGAAAGAAATAGGGACCCCGACCACGGAAGCACGCGAAGAGCAGCACAACAGGAAAAACGACAAGTAAGGACAGCGGGACCACGGCGCGCAAACATGAAAAGACCGGGAAAAAAAAAAAGAGAGTAGAGGGAGGGACAGGAGAGAGTGTAGAGAGAGATGAGAGAAGTATATGAGAGAGATGAGAGAGAGATAGAGAGCACAGAGAGAGAGAGCGAGAGAGAGAGAGAGAGAGAAGAGAGTAGAGAGAGAGAGATAGAGAGAGAGAGTTATAGACACAACACACACACACACACACACACACACACACACACACACACAACACACACACACACACAGAGAGAGATATAGAGAGATAGAGAGAGAGAGAAGATAGAGGTAGAGAGATAAGATCACACACACACACAACCCACACAAAAACACACACACACACACACAAGATAGCATATGATAGATACGTATATAATATATATAGATATTATAGATTAGATAGTATATAGATATAGTTATATATGATTACACAAGCATATATAGTAAAGTATATATAGACACAACAACACCACACACACACACACACACCACACACACACAACACACCACCACACACACACACACACACTAGATATAGATGAGAGATTAGAGTATAGAGAATAAGGAGTATACATACATATATATAGATATATATATATATATATATTAAGAGATATATAATATATATATATATATATATATATATATATATATATATAATATATGTGTGTGTGTGTGTGGTGTGTGTGTTGGTGTGCTGTGGGTGTGTGCGTGTGTGTGTGTATGTATATATCTATATATATATATATAAATAGATATATAAATCTCTATATATATATAAGGCGATAGGGGGGTGGGGGCGGGTGGTGTGGGTGTGGTGTGGTGGGTGTGTGGGTGTGGGGGTGGGGGTGTGTGTGTGTGTGTGTGTGTATGTGGGGTCTGTCGGGCGATCTATCTATCTGGTCTATCTGACGCGTCTCGATCAGTCTGATAGGCTCTGCAATCTAAGTATATCTATCGTATATATCTATTATCGAGTTTTAGCCGAGAGAGAGAGCTAGCGAGCGAGCGAGCGAGCGAGCGAGCCAGCGAGCGAGAAGCGAGGGAAAGAGATATCTATCCATTGAGCCTATATCGATATTATGGATAATATATATATGGATATATAGAGTACAGATATATATTGATAGTATATATGATAGAGAGATAGTATTATATATATATATATATATATATATATATATATATATATATATATATATATATATATATATATATATATATATATATATAGGTATAGGTGTGCATAGCCACCATACCCCCACATATATCTAACACAAACTTTTAATTAAGCCCAAACCTCACATATATAAGCCTCCTGCTCGCAAAAAGAGAAAAATGAAACCCGGTCCCTATGGTCACAAATCCAACCATAAAAATACAGAACCATAAATACCATATTCCAAACTCCCCCCCCCCAGACCGAATCGTCCCACCCCACCTACACGAACACCCCCCCCAAAAAAAAAAAAAAAAAAAAAAAACATTCTCCCGTATCCCCACTATCTCTTCCCCCCCCTTCTCCCCTCTCCCTCCCCCCTCCCCTTCCAATGTCCATAAATACAACCCCGGTCTCTACAAACACTATATATAGCACCTGTTCTCCTTTTCATATCCCTCCTCCCCTTCCCTTCCCCTCTCTCCCTCCCTCCCTCTTCCCCTCTCCCTTCCCCTCCCCTCCCCTTCTCCCCTCTCCCTTCCCCCTCCCCTATCTCCTCTCCTCGCCCTTCCCTCCCCTCCCCCATCACCCTATAGTGTCGGGAAAGGGGAGGAGTATGGACGTCATCGCTCCCCTCCCCCCTCCCTCCTTCCCCCGCCCCCTATCCCCAGCCCAACCCTAGACCACAGTGCCTTGCTCAGGTCTTAGATTTGTCCTGCTGACTATTCTTGTGATTATTAGACCTTACTTCTCTTTCTCTCTGTCTCTCTCTTTCTCTTCTTCTCTCTCTCTTTGTTTCTCTCTTTCTCTTTCTAAAGCTTTGAACCTCTCTTCTCTCTCTCTCTCTCTCTCGACCTTCTGTCTCTTTGTCTGTTCGTCTGTCTGTCTGCCTCTCTCTCTCTCTCTTTCTCTCTTGCCCTCTTTATCTCTTTTTCCCTTTAATCTCATTCTCTTTTGACCTTTCTTTTCTTTTGTTTCTTTTGTTCTATCTCTCTCTCGCTCTTCTTCTCTCTCATCTCTCTCTCTTTCTCAGTCTCTCTCTCTCTCTCTCTCTCTCTCTCTCTCTCTCTCCTTCCCTCTCTCTCTCTCTCCTTTCTCCCTCCCACCCTCCCTCCTTCCCTACCGCCTCTCTCCACCCACCTCCTCTCCCTCCCTCCCTACCCCCTCTTTCCTTCTCTCTATCTCTTCTATGTCTTTTTTCTGTCTGGTGACACTCCCCCCCCCCCCCCGACTGGATCAAGACTGTGGTGACTAGATTTCGTCTCCACTTCGGTTTTGTCAGATTGCTACATCGCCTTTTTTCAAATTGATTCGGCTTAACCTGCGAATCTGTGTTGCGATGCGTGGCGTGCGTGCGTGCGTGCGTGAGCGTGTTCTCCGCGAAATGAAAAGTGTGTTCGTGCGTACTTCGTTGGTTCGTTTCGTGCGCTCGTTCGGGTGTATTTGTCTGATTTCGTTGCTTTTTAGTGAGAAGTACAGGAATGGATTGTTGATCGTATTTGAAATCGCTTTTTAGATTTATCATGATTAACCAAATCTCGAATATTAAACAAAAGACAACAAAGAAAAAAAAAAGAGA
>NC_051401.1:24533532-24535134 GCF_015228065.2 Penaeus monodon | reverse complement strand
CCCCTCCTACACGAAAACAAAAGCTTAAACTCTACGTACTTATATAATTACGACTAAATTATATGCCATCATTATCTGGAATACATTTTTTTCTCTCTCTCTCTCTTCTCCTCTCTTGTGATACGCAATGGCTTAGGTGAAAGAGCGCGGAATTCTGCAAATGCCAAAATACTAAAGTTCGTGTTATTTTCCTTTTTAAAAAAGTGTAAATATTCATGATAATGTCAATTACAAAAACGTTATCAATTAGGATTTTGATGACTGACATTAAATGAAAAACCTTCCGATGTATTTCGAGATTCAGTTTTTTTTTTTTCTTTTTTTTCTCCTCTTTCTATTTTCCTTTCACTCTTTCTTTTCTCATACCTTTAGCCTCTTTTTTCTCTAACCCTTTCCTTCTTCCCCTTCCTTTTCCTTTCTCTCTTCTCTCTCTCTCTTCCCCTCCTACCCTTCTTTTTTCTACCCTCACTCTCTTTTTTCTTTTTTTTTTTTTTTTTAAAATTTTCCCCATCCACCCCCCCGCTTCCAAAACGCATCGTTTTCTTTCCCAAAAAAAATCGATCGAAACAATTCGCAACTACCCCGAGATTAAAAAAAAAAAAAAAAAAAATGGAGTCAGGTGCTCCCCCCAAGAGATTTTTTATGACTCGAGGGAAAAAAGCGACCCCCCAACTGCCGATAGACCCGAAATTCCCGCGTGGGAAAGAAACCCCTCCCCCTTTATGGGTTTACCCCGATAGCACCCCCCGCCCGGAACTGCGTTTTTGTCACATTAAAAAAGTATAAAAAAAAATTAAAAAAAAAAAAAATTGGGGGAAAGAGGGGGGAGGGGGGGAAAAGAAAAAGAAAAATCTGAGGTTTTTCCCCGAAAGGGGGAAAAGTTCGGGAATAGTCGAATGCACCGAAGTTAAATTTCGCAGCGAGAGAAAAAAGGCGAAAAAGATCAGAAGCTAAATTAGATAGATGAATAGATGGAAAAAAGATGAATAATAAAAATAAGAAAAAATATGATAAAGATAGAACAGAAAAAACAAAAATTTAATGAAAACCAAACAAAATTAAACAAAAGAAATAGATGAATCGATAAAGAAATAATCAAACATTTTGAACTAAATCGTTAGACGAACAAAAGGGAAAAAAAAAAAAAAAAAAAAAGTGTAGAAATAAGGAAAAAAAATATGTGGAAAAAGGGGAAATCAAAACGTAAAGCCAAGTAAGAGTCACGGAGGAGAGAGAGAGAGAGAGAGAGAGAGAGGGGGGAGAGGGGAAAGAGAGAAAAGGGGGGAGAGAGAGAGAGAGAGGAAGAGAGAGAGAGAGAGGAGAGAGAGAGAGGAGGAGAGGAAAAGAGAGAGAAAAGGAGGAGAGAGAGAGGAGAAAGAGAGAAGAGAGAGAGAAGAGAGAGAGAGTGAGAGAGAGAGAGAGGAGAAGAGAGAAGAGAGAAAGAGAGAGAGAGAGGGGGGGAGTGAGGAGAGAGAGAGAAGGGAGAGAGAGAGAGAAGAAAGGAGAGAGAGAGTGAGTGAGAGAGAGAGGAAAAAGAGAGAGGAGAGAGAGGAGAGAGAGGAAAAGGGGAGAGAGAGAGAAAAGAGAGGGGAGGGGAGGAAG
>NC_051401.1:24521032-24526032 GCF_015228065.2 Penaeus monodon | reverse complement strand
TTTTTTTTTTTTTTTTTTTTTTAGGAATTACGTCACTGAGGGGTGTTCTGTCTGGCGTCTGGTTCGAGATAAGAAAGAGGGAATATGTTGGTAGAGATAACAGGTCTGCGAGGGACTTCCATGGGTCTCGTCCAAGTCTCGTCTATGTGAAAGACCCCGATACATTTTTTTTTTTTTTTTTTTTTTTTTGTGGCGAAATTTATATTGACTGTTTTGCGAGCTTCTGCACTCCCCCCCCCCTCTTCTCCTTCCGCCCCATCCCAACTCATGTAATATTGTGTTTAAAAAAAAGTAGGAAAATATTATTAGCATTATGACTGAAGAAACCAGAGCCTTACCTTCCCCTTCCCCCCAATTCTGCCCCCCCCCTCTCTCTCTCTCTCTCCAACCAACCTATCGGATCCTATCTCCCCACCCCCTTCCCCACCCCATCCTATAACCCTCTCACCCTCCCCTTCCCCCTCCCCCCTTCCCCCAATCCCCCCTCCCCGACCCCATCCGCTAGCCAATCCGAAAGCCGGGCCTCCCCCCTCCCCCGCCCCTCCCCCACCCCCTCTCACTTTCTATCGGAAATCTACAACAGCAACAGGTATTGCTTTTCCGCCATTTGCTGGTTCTCTTTACGCTCTTTTACACCCGTCCTTCCTCTCTCTCTCTCTCTCTTCCCCGTTTTCTCTTTTCTCTCCCTGTTGCTTCCTCTTTAACTCTTTTTTTTCTACTTTTTTTCCCCTTCTGCTCCCTCTTCTTTTCTTATTTTATTCCCTTCTCTTTCTTTTTCCTTTCTTCTTCCTCCCTTTTTTATCCTCCTCATTCCCTCTTCCTTCATTCTCTCACTTCCGTTCTCCCTTCCCTCCTCACTACCTTTCTCCCTCTCTTGTTTACCGTTCTCCTCCGCTTATTCTTTCCCCTCAATTCTCGTCTCTCTTCCCCCTTCCCCCACCTTTCTCCCCTCCTCCCTTCTCGTTCCTTTTTCTACCCCCTCTTTCCCCTCCCTCCCTTTCTCTCACCTCCCCATCCCTCCCTTTCTCTCCTCCCTCCCTTTCTCTCACCTCCCCTCCCTTCCCTCCCTTTCTCTCACCTCCCTCTCCCTCCCTTTCTCTCACCTCCCCCTTCCTCCCTTTCTCTCACCTCCCCCTCCCTCCCTTTCTCTCACCTCCCCTCCCTCCCTTTCTCTCACTTTCCCTCCCTCCCTTTCTCTCACCTCCCCCTCCCTCCCTTTCTCTCACTTTCCCTCCATCCCTTTCTCTCGCCTCCCCCTCCCTCCCTTTTTCTCCTCCCTCCCTTTCTCTCACCTCCCCCCCCCTCCCTCTACCATTTATCCGCTCTTTTCCTAGAAAAGAGTCATCTGTTTCAAAATCTATTTCAAATGTGTTTATTCAGCGTTATTGCAATAAAATTATGATAATAATGATGATTATAGTAATGAAAGATATAATGATAATAACAACAGCACCAATAATAACAATAATAATAATGACAATAATAATAATAATAATAATAATAATAATAATGATAATAATAATGATGATGATGATGATGATATTGATAATAGTAAATATAATAATAATGATGGAAATAATAATATCAATCATGATAATGATGGGACGATAATGACGAAGATGGTAATAATTATGACGCTTATAATGATCTGAACACTAATGATAAGGAGTCTAGAAATATACGCCAGTGATAACAGCAACAAAAATCTCAATGAATCCACGCCGCTGTTACCAGTTCTAGTTTTCGCCGGAATGAGCGAGCGGAGAGGGAGACACGAGGCAGGGGAGGGGGGGGGGGAGGGGAGGAGGAGATGAGGGAGGGAAAATGGGAAGAAGGGGATGATGGTGAGGATGAGGATGGTGGTGGTGGTGGTGGTGGTGGTGGGTGATGATGGTGGTGGTGGTGATGGTAGTGGTGATGGTGGTGGTGGTGGTGTTGATGGTGGTGATGATGATGGTGGTGATGGTGATGATAATGATGATATTCCTGATGAAGATGATGACAGTAATAATAACAATGACGATGATGATACTGCTGCTCCTACTACTATCTATTTACTACTACTACTACCACTACTACTACTTGCACCTACTACTACTTCTACCGGTACTAACTACTTATAATATTGGTAATGCTAATGAGGGGATTAAGACTCCCAAAACCAGTATCAACAAGCGGAGCAAAGGAGAAGCTTCGTGAATCTGTATAGTAATTACTGTCACCAGTTTCTACCAGAATAAGCAGATTTAGGGAGCGAGGGTAAGGGGGGGGCGAGGGTAAGGGGGGTGGAGAGGAGAAAGGGGAAAGGGGGGTGGAGGAAAGAGAGAGAAGGAGGGAGGAGGGAAAGGGGAAAGGGGGGTGGAGGAAAGAGAGAGAAGGAGGGAGGAGGGAAAGGGGAAAGGGGGGAGGAGAAGGAGGGAAGAGAGAGGTAGAGGGAGAGGGGGAAGGGGGAAGAGAGAGAAGAAAAGGATGGAAGGAGAAGGAGGAAAGAGAGACGTAGAGGGAGAAGGGGGAGTGGGGCAAGAGAGGGGAAAGGGGGTGGAGGGGAGAGAGGGAAGAGGGAGGAGGGAGAGGGGAAAGAAATAGATGGAGAAAGAGAAAAGAGGGAGGTAGAGCGAGGGGGGTAGAAGAGTGGAGAGAGAGAGAGGGGAGAAGGAGAAGGAGGAATGAAAAAGGGGAAGGGGGGAGTCTTCTTCTTTTAACGGTAGGTTCATGTCTGAGCCGCCGTGGTCACAGCATGATACTTAATTGTAGTTTTTCATGTTGTGATGCTCTTGGAGTGAGTACGTGGAAGGGTCCCCAGTTCCTTTCCACGGAGAGTGCCGGTGGTACCTTTTAGGTAATCATTCGCTCTATTTATCCGGGCTTGGGACCAGCACTGACTTGGGCTGGCTTTTGGCCACCCAGTGGCTAGGTAGGCAATCAAGGTGAAGTTCCTTGCCCAAGGGAACAACGCGGCGGTCGGTGACTCGAACCCTCGAATTCAGATTGCCGTCGTGACAGTCTTGAGTCCGATGCTCTAACCATTCGGTCACTGCGGGCTTGAGGATCATGGGCTTCCATGATTTTTTTCTTAGCAATTTAGAGCGGTGGTTTGCCATTGCCTTAAGGGGGGAGTAGAGAGAGGGAAAAGGGACAGAGGGGAAAAGAGGAAAGAGGGAGGAGGAAAGTCGGGAACGAGTATAAAGGGGAAAAATAAGAGGGTGGATAAAGGGGAGAGGAAAGGGGAAAGGCGAGAGACGGGGAACTGTAAAAGGGAAGGGGGAGGAAGAAAGGGGAAAAGAGAGAGACGTGGAAGAAAATGTGTGCGAAAGTGTGTGAAAAAAGAGAAAGAAGATAGAGAAAAGTACAAGAGAGAGAGAGAGAGAGAGAGAGAGAGAGAGAGAGAGAGAGAGAGAGAGAGAGAGAGAGAGAGAGAGAGAAGAAGAAGAAGAAGAAAAAAAAAGATAAGAGAAACAAAAAAAAAAAAAAGAGATCGATAAAGGAATGAAAAATAAGTAGATAAAAAAAAAGATCGAAGGGAAACCAGAGCAAGAGAACAAGAGAAAGAGGAAGAGAAAAAGGAAGAGGAAGAGGCAGTATAGAGGACAGAGGGTTGGGGTGAGCGGGGGAGGGGAGGGGGGGTGTCACCAAGGTCCCTCTCATGGCAGAAACAACCAGATTACAGATTGGAATATGGGATGTGACCCTCTGTGGGGCGTGTGATGAATCCTGAATGAAACGCGAAGTTTTCAACCCATTTTCTGTTTTTTTTTTTCGTTTTTTTTTTTGTGTGTGTTTGTATGGTTGTGTATGTTCAAGTGTTTGGTGTGTTTGTTTGTGTGTGTGTGTGTGTGTAGTTGTTTGGGTGCGTGTTTGTGTGTGGATGTGGATGTGTGTGTGGTTTGTATGTGCGTGTTTGTCTGTGGATTGTTTGTGTGTGTAATTGTTTCTGTGTGTGTGTATATAAATGTGTGTGTGTGTGTGTGTGTGTGTGTGTGTGTGTGTGTGTGTGTGTGTGTGTGTGTGTGTGTGTGTGTGTGTGTGTGTGAGTTGATTTGTGTATTGATATATGTTAATGTGTGCGCATATTGGTACATGTGTATATATGTGTCTGTGTGTGTGTGTGGGGGGGGGGGGGTGGTATTGCTATATGTTGAATGAGTGGTTGGTTAATTATACATAAAAGTGATGATTGACAGTCAATAGACAGCTAAACGCCCCCTCTCTACCTCGAACCGTTTTTTTAGAAATTATTTTAATTATTTATTATTACTATTATTATTATTTTGCGTGGACTAAGCATTCAGTCAAAACAAGGTTGAGAGAGAGAGAGAGAGAGAGAGAGAGAGAGAGAGAGAGAGAGAGAGAGAGAGAGTGAGAATGAGAGAGAGAGAGAGAGAGAGAGAGAGAGAGTGAGAATGAGAGAGAATGAGAGAGAGAGAGAGAGAGAGAGAGACAGAGAGAGAGAGAGAATGAGAGAGAGAGACTGAGAGAGAGAGAGAATGAGCGAGAGAGAGAGAGAGAGAAAATATTACATGCTGCATTTCGGACTTACACTGAGTAAAATTGTGCAAATCGTGATTGGTCTGTGCTTGGTAATAGTTTAGCCGCCCGGGAAGCGCACTTTAGGCAGAGGAAATGCGTGTCGGGGCGAGAGGGAAAACCAATATCATTTTTGCATTGTTGCTATTGCTGTTGTTATTCATCACTATTGGTGATTATTATTTTCATTGATTGTTGTTATTGTTGCTGTTTTTGTTGTTATTATTGTTTTTATTATTATTATTATTATTGTTAATATTATCATTATCATTATTATTATTATTATTATTATTATTATTATTATTATTATTATTATTATTATTACTATTATTATTATTATTATTATTATTATTATTATTATTATTATTATTATTATTATTATTATTATTATTACCATTATCATCATCATCATTATTATCATTATCATTATTATTACTATCATTTTATTATTGTTATTATTATTATTATTATTTTTA
>NC_051401.1:24515290-24517790 GCF_015228065.2 Penaeus monodon | reverse complement strand
CCTCCCTCTCTCTCTCTCTCTCTCTCTCTTCTCACTCTCTCTCTCTCTCTCTCTCTCTCTCTCTCTCTCTCTCTCTCTCTCTCTCTCTCTCTCTCTCTCTCTCTCTCTCTCTCTCTCTGTCATCCCTCCTTCTCTCTTTCTCCTCCCCTCCCCATCTCGCTCTCATTCCCCCTTCCCCCTCTCTCCCTCCCTCCTCCCTCCCACTCTCTCTCTCAACCCCACCAACCCCTCCTCTTTTTTCTCCCTTCTCCCCCCTCCCCTCTCCCGTCACTCCTCTCCCCTCCCAACTCCCCACCCCCTCCAAACTCCCCTCTCCCCCATCCCCCTCCCCTTTCCTCCCACCCAACTCACCCTTCCCCTTCCCCCTCCCCTCTCCCCCCTCCCCCCTCATCCAAAATCGCATTCACGAGACGCGTCGTAGTTACGTCGTGATTAGCGGGAAATCGATTGTCGTTGAGCTTGCGTCGTCGCGTGCTCCTAATTGCCGCCGAGAAAATTGTCGCGGTTCGAAAGAGCTTTATGAAAATGGCCGCGGGTTCAATGTGGGGGGGAGGGAGGGAGGGAGGGAGGGAGGGAGGGAGGGAGGGAGGGAGGGAGGGAGGGAGGTGGAGGGGGTGAAGGGAAGGAAGGGAGAGGCGGGTGAAGGGAAGGGGGGGAGGTGGGTAGGGGTGGGTGAGGGAGGGGGGAGAGGTGGGTAAGGGTAGAGGATAGAAGCAGTGGATAAGGATGGGAGAAGAGTGAGGAGAGGAATGGGGAAGTGGGCTGATAGTGTTGGGGAGGCGTTAGGTAAGGATGGAAGGGGGGGGGGGAGTTTGGAGGGGGAAGACGTAATGGGGATTGGGGTTCAGGAGCAGAAGACGTGGATAAGGGCAGGAGAGGGGCGAGGGGATTAGAAGGAGGAGGAGGAGGTAAGAGGGTGAGTGATAGGTAAGCATTGGGGAGGAGGTAGGTAAGGGCTGGGGGCAGAGTTAGGCAAGGATAAAGCGAGGGAGGCAGGTTAGGATAGGGAGAGGAGAGGTGGATAAGGATAGGGGAGGGGAGAAGGGGTAAGGATGGGGGGAGGGAGAGGGGCGAGGATCGGGGGAAAGAGATATTGATGGGGAAGAAGGAGGAGGATGGGAGGTTGGGGCCTAAAGATAGGAGATGGGGGGGGGGGAGCGGCAAGGAGAGAGAGGGGGAGGGGGAGGTAGGATAAAGACGAGAGAAAGGTGATGGAAGATGAGAAAAAGGAAGAAGGTGAGTGGAAGGAAGGAAGAGGAAGATGTAGGAAGGTATAGGAGATGGAAGTAGGAGGAAGAGAAGGAGGCACAGAGAGAGGTGAAGGGAGGAGGAGGAAGGGTAGAGGAAATAAAGAGGGAAGGAAGGCGGCAAAGAAGGAGGTGGAGGAAGAAAGAAAGGAAGAAGGGAGCACAAGGAAGGGAAGGAAGAAGGCATGTACGCATGTATGTAAATAAGGAGACTGTCCATGCATATTGCACATATGCCAAGGTATCTCTTTCTCTATCGATCAGTCTATTTATTCTCTTCGGCCCACTCGGGAACAATTTTCTCCTGCGTGTGTGTCTGTGGCACTCGGCTGATGAAGAACCATCGGCAGGCACACAGGATCATTTTGTATGCAATTATAAATTCATTCTTACACAGTGTGTGCACATTCGCACCCATACATACACACACGCGCACACACAAACACACACACACGCACACACACACACACACACACACACACACACACACACACACACACACACACACACACACACACACACACACACACACACACACACACACACAAACACACGCACCCTGTATTCCCCCCTTTTATCTATCATTAATAGATAAAAAGATAGTATATACGCATGTGCGTGCGCGTGTATATACTGTGTCGGGTTAAAAAGACAACAAAAACAACAGCAAAAACAAAAACGAACATCCCTGCAATGTTACCTTTGCAACATCAAGACACACAAGCAACAGAGCATCATAAATTTCGTTGAATCTCACATTCGCGAAAATTCAGGGCGCGGAGCACAGCGTCACAGGGACCCGATGAATCATTACGTTTCAGCAAATTATTCTTTAGTCTCCCCTTGCAGCGTCTCTTCATTGCTTCTTTTATCCTCTGCTCATTTATCTATCTTCTTCTTTGTGTCTTGAGACTCTTGTTATCCTTATTTCATATATATATATATATATATATATATATATATATATATATATATATATATATATATATATATATATGACTTCATGAATTTAAACCAGAAGAAGAATTTAGATTATACAATTTGGGAAATGACAAATGGACAGTAAATTTGTAATGATTAAATATTTCTGCAATATAATTTACGGAAACATGAGCGAAAATGAAAAGGGAAAAAAGTCTGACCATTAAAACACAACAAAACAAAAGCAACTAACAAAACAACAAAAACAAAACAAGAGACAGACAACAACAAAAGCTGCACAAGGACACCGTTCAGTGCCAGTGCTCTTGTAT
>NC_051401.1:24506386-24507690 GCF_015228065.2 Penaeus monodon | reverse complement strand
CTTCCTCCACCCTTCCCCCCTCCTCCACCTTCCCCCTCCTCCACCCTTCCCCCTCCTCCACCCTTCCCCCTCCTCCACCCTTCCCCCTCCTCCACCCTTCCCCCTCCTCCACCCTTCCCCCTCCTCCACCCTTCCCCCTCCTCCACCCTTCCCCCTCCTCCACCCTTCCCCCTCCTCCACCCTTCCTCTTTCCCTACATCCTTCCTCTCTTCCTCTTCGCCCCCCCTTTATGGCCACTCAATTTCCCTGACGCCGCCAAAGATCTCTCACCTCCGCAATCCCCATCCGCCCTCGCTTTGTCCTCGCTTCCCCCTCTTCCCCTCTCTTCCTTTCCCTCCTTCTCCTGCTCCTTTGCCTCTCCTTCCTCTCTTGCTACTTCTCGTTCTTCCTCCACCTCCCCTTCTCTTATTTCATTGTCTCATCTTAAGCCCTTTGTCTCTCTTCCTCGCTCCCTTTTCCCCTCTTCCTCTTTTCCCTTTCCTCTCTCTTTTCCCCTCTTTTCCTCTTTCTTTGCTCTTCCTTTCTTATTATCTTCCTTTCTCTCTCCCTTTCCTCCCCTCTCTCGCCACAATCTTCCTCCTCCTCCTCCTCCTCCTCTTTCCTCTGTCTTTGCCTCCTCCTCTGCTCTTTCTCGCTCATCTTCTTCTCTTCATTCTTCTCCACCCTTCCTTTATCAATACACTTCTCCCATTCTCTCTTTAAGTCTTCACCCTCATCTATTCTTTCTTTATTAACGTCCTCCTGCCTCTCTCGTTTTTTTTCTCTACGTTTCCTTCTCTTTTCCTCTTTCTCTTCTTCTCCTTCCTCTTCAACCATTCCTTTGTTATCTTCCTCTTCCTTCTCATCTTCATTTCCTCCTTTTTCCACTTCCCCTTTTCCTTTCCTGCCTCTTCTTCCCTCCTATATATCCTCTTTCCTTTCTTCCTTTTCTTCCCTCCACCCTCCCTTCCTCTCTCACACTCCTCTCTCCTCCCCTTCCGTCTGTCCTCCCTCCTCCCTTCCCTTCTCCCCTCCCTCAACCTCCCCCCTCCCTTCACCCTCCCTCATAATCCCTCCCTCCCCCCCAACTCTCTTCGGACCCCTCTCTACTCTCCGCCATATGTGCAAACCTTCCCCCTTTCCCCCCACCCCCACCCCCACCCCTCGACACTCAAGCCCCTCACTCACTCTGTTGTCTATCGTTTGGCGTTCAGAGGTCCCCACAATGGGCCTGACTTTCGCTATCTTCATTTTGTCGTATTTTGTCATCGTCTACGCTTTCGTGACTTGTTTTTTTTTTTTTTTTTTTTTTTTTACCTACTCCT
>NC_051401.1:24498886-24501386 GCF_015228065.2 Penaeus monodon | reverse complement strand
CCTCTCTCCTCTCCTCTCGCAGTGTATTACATCTCTTCCCTCGCTGTCCACTGACTTTTATCCTCGTTTCCCGGTTGTCTCCATCCTTCGCGTCTCCTTTATCCTCCTCCGCCCTCCGCTCTCCTTCCTTTCCAGTTCCTTCATCCTACTCCAGGTCTGTTTCTCACAGTCCAACCTACTGCCTTCCCTCCCCTTTCAACCCGTCCCGAGCTTGAGCCCCTCTACCCCCTGCCTCTCCTCTCAAAGTGTCCCTCCCTTCTCCACTCATCTCCTTCTGTCGACCCTCCCCGGCCCCTCCTTCTCTTCCTCCTCCCCTCCTCGCCCTCTCCTCCTCCGCCCCTCCTCTCTCCTCCTCCGCCCCTCCTCTCTCCTCCTCCATCCCTCCTCCTCTTCCACATCAAACACTCACACGTGCGGAAAACCGAGCCTGCGCTTTTTAGGCTTCCCGCCAAGCCTTCTGTTTTGGCTCGCTATTATTTTACCAGGATAAATCTTACTGAACTGAAAGGTGCTCATTTCTTACTGGTTAAATATTTGGTCCGATAATACATAACCTTTTAACGACGAGGGTGAATAAGTGCCGAGGAGATGGCGTCTCCCCCATGCAGAACACAAGGCAATTACAGCGGTCATCTGTTGTGTCGACTGTCTTTTGTTTGACGTGTGGAGAGGATCAGATGTCTCTAACGTCACGCGCTGTTGCTAGTTTTTGCTGCCTGGATGATATATTGACGGATTTACTTCGGCCTCGGCTTACGACTCTTTCGGGAGGGGAAAATATGACCGTAATAGCCGATAATACTGTAGTTTGGCGCCTAATGATGATGTTATAAGAGTCCGGCGCTGTTGGAGGTTCGTGGCGTTAAACGGAGGATCGAATGCCCCCTCGCTCTTCGGAAAGTGCTTGTTCTGTTTTACTTTTCCTAATCAAAAGCGACTTGAAGCGTTTGCTGTGAAGACACTTAAAGACACTTCAGCCTGGAGACACGGACCGCCTGAAATTAACAGTTATCTATTTGGTTCCTGCTCAGACGGCGCTTGCGATGAAATATATGCTCAGGTTTGAATGGTAGCGATTTAGGGGATTATGAATGTCGTATGAAAAAATGGAAAAATATGAGTTTGATTCGAATGCGCTAATTAATTTAGTGGTCGCTGAATTGTGAAAGCGTTGATCAATAAATATTAAACAGAAATGGTGAAGTGCATCAACATATTCATATATATATATACATATATATATATATATATATATATATATATATATATATATATATATATATATATATATATATATATATTCATACATACACACACACTGCACATATGTGTATATGCACCACACACACACACACACACACACACACACACACACACACACACACACACACACACACACACACACACACACACACACACACACACACACACACACACACACACACACACACACACACACACACACACACACACACACGCACGCACGCACGCACACGAATATAAATATAACCAGAGAAGACGTTTGGCAGAATTTAAGAAGTTGTAAATTCTGAAAGCCACCTTATAAATCGCCTTATTTCTTGCAGTCGTATATTTTCCATCCTGACAAATTCTTAAGTAGTTCCCAATGAGCAAAAGCCACTTGCACGAGCCTTGGTTTCAGGGTTTAAATCTGCTTTCAGAAAGGGGAGAGAAATTAACGCCTTGTGATAAACTTGGGGCGTTAATGAAAGCAAACTGAAAGCGTTAATATCCAGCGTTTGAGTTTATAATTCATGTGCTCTTGGCATATCAGTGCTTTTAATTTGTGCTTGTGATAATGAACGCCGATTAAGAGAGAGAGATAGAGAGAGGAAGAGAGAGAGTGGGGGGGAGGGAGGGCGAGTGAGAAGTTCCAAAAGGCGGTTCTAGAGTTTTGAATGAAGTGTGAATTTTTTTTCTCCTCCTACTCTCTCTCTCTCTCTCTCTCTCTCTCTCTCTCTCTCTCTCTCTCTCTCTCTCTCTCTCTCTTCCTTACTCTCCCTCTCTCTTTCTCTCTCTCTCTCTCTCTCTCTCTCTCTCTCTCTCTCTCTCTCTCTCTCTCTCTCTCTCTCTCTCTCTCTCTCTCTCTCTCTCTCTCTCTCCTTTACTTTCCTTTCCACCTACTCTTTCCCATAATAAAAAGAACAGCAAAAATAGTGATGATGAAAATAACGAGGCATGAAAACAAACGTACCAATGATGATAATGACGATACTAAAATATAAGTATCGATTTTTGAAATGAATAAAAAAATATGAATTTTTGAAACGAACCTGAAAGATACTTGCGGAAAGAAAATATAGCGTAAGACTACATGGTATAAGATCTACAAAGTTAGAAACTTAAAAGTTATGAGTTTAATGTTATCCTTTTGGTGGAAGCGAAATTATTTATTCTCTCTCTCTCTCTCTCTCTCTCTCTCTCTCTCTCTCTCTCTCTCTCTCTCTCTCTCTCTCTCTCTCTCTCTCATTCTGTTCCC
>NC_051401.1:24491386-24493886 GCF_015228065.2 Penaeus monodon | reverse complement strand
GAGACGAGAGGCGGGCGGGGAGATGATGGAGGGAGAGAGAGGGGAGAGGGTGAGGAGAGGGGTGAGGAGGTGGGAGAAAGAGGGGAGAAGGTGAGGAGAGGAGAGAAAGATATATGGAGAGAGGGGGACGTGAGGGAGAGGGGAGAGGGGAGTTGCGTGAGCGTTGGTGAAGGAGGAAGGAGGGTGTGTGTAGGGGGTCCAGTTTGTGAAGGGGGGGGGGTAGGAGAGCAGGAACCTCGTACGGAGGGGTCCGCGGTAAGAGGGGGGAGGAAGGAGGGGGGGAGGGCGAAAAAATAAGGGAGGGGAAAGGACAAAGAGCAAGCAAGTATTACCGCGGGGGGGGGGGAGGGGTCCGGGAGGGGGGCGGGGGGAGGGGGGGAGGGGGTCGTGGGTCTGTGTGTCATGGGGGAAGAACGGGAGTTTAGGTATTTATCAGAGAGTATAAGTACATGGGATGGGCGGCGGGTTGGGGGGGGGAATGGGAGGGTGGGGGGGTTTTTGTGGGTGGGGGGTGGGGATGGGCGGGAACCGGGGGGGGGGGTGGGAATGGGCCCTGGGAAAGCCGGGAAAGGAAGTTAAGGAAGTTGATGGGGGGGGGCGGGAAGAGTGTGGGTGGGGGGGGGGAGGGGGGAAGAGTCCGTCGCGTGTGTGAGTGCGTGATTATATGGGTGAGTAATCGTGTAAGTATGTGTTAGAGTGAATGAACGTCGAGTAGTGTCGGCGACGGCGAAGTAGAGGGCGAGAGTAGACGTGCAAGGTTATAGTACAGAAGAGAAGTAAGGAGTAATAGAGTTATTAGTACGTGCATTAGGTAAAGAAGAACGTACATACTATAATGGCAAGTAAGAGTGTCATGATTCGTGATGGGATTTGTCCATTGAAGTGTGCTTTTATGAAGAGTAAATGACACGGGCTGGTGATTTAAAGATAATTAAAGAGTCAATCACAAAATTCGAGGCGGCAAGGAGAGCGGGCGAAAAGCGAATACGAAGGGGTGGAAGGAGGAGGAGAATAAAGAGAAGAAAAAAAAAAAAGGAGAAAATAAGGAGAATATGGAGAATAGAAGAGGAGAGAAGGAGAATAAGGAATAGAAATCAAGAAAGAGAGAGAAGAAGAATAAAAGGAGAATAAAGAGAAGAAAAAGAGTGATGTGTGAAGTTTGGTGGAATGGCGGTTTGGTTGCGGCGATGTTCCGCAGAAGAGGAGAGGAAACCGGAGAGGAGGAGAGAGAGAGAGGGAATAGATGGGAAGGAAGAGAAAAGAGCAGAGGGGGGGAAAAGAGAAGGACGGAGAGGAGAGAAAAAAAAAAAGGTGTAAAAAAATAGAGGAGAAAGGAAGACAGGGGAAAAAAAGAAAACGGAAAAAGGGAGAGGAAGGAAGAGAGGTGAAAGAGAGGAGAGGAAGAAGAGAGAAAAAAAGGGGGTAGAGAGGAAATTCTAAGGGGGGGTAACCCCGCTGCCGCCGCTCGCTGGCTGCCGCTCTGCCAAAAAGACAAAGAGGAAGGTAAGAGGGGGAGGAGAGGATGAATATTCGAGGAGAGGGATGCGGTGAAGGGGGAAGAGAAGAAGAAGAAAAGGAAAAAGGAAGAAAAAGAAGGGCGGGAGGGACAAGTAAGGTGTAGATGGGTACCGGAGGGGGAGGAGGGTATAAGGAGGAGGTGGGTGGAGGCAAGGGGACAGGGTGGGGCGGGAGTGGAGGTTGGTGGGAGGGGGTGGGGCAAAGAGGACACAGGGTGGTTTAGATGGCAAGGGTGAGAAGGATCAACAAAGAAGATTGCTGAGAAGGGAAGCGGGCGGGGAGGCGGGAGAGAGGGAGGGCAGTAGGTGGGACGGAGGCTCTTCCTTCTCGTCCCCACGGGTTCAGTAGTAAGGTGATCAATCTCTCTAACATACTACTAGTTATGCGAAAACACGCAAACAACACCCTCCACCACAATCTGCTTCCCCTTCACCCCCACATCCGTTTTCTCCCCCCCGCCTCTCTTTCCTCCCTCATACCTCCCCCTCCCCTCCGCGCCCTCACTCCCCCTTTCATCCCTCCTTCCCTCCTCCCCTCCTCCCCTCCTCCCCTCCTTTCCCCGCCGCTGCTGCAGGCTGCGAGGTGTGAAGGCTGGATACAGGTTATTGTACTGCATCACGAGGAAGCGGTTGTGCTTTATGGTTGGGTTAGGAAAAGAGAAAAGAGAGAGGGAGGGAAAGAGGGGAGAAAGAGGGAGGGAAAGACACACACACATGCACAGAGGGCGAGAGAGAGAGAGACAAGAGAGAGAGGAGAGAGAGAGAGACGAGCGAGAGATGAGAGAGAGAGAGAGAGGAGAGAGAGAAGAGAGAGAGAGAGAGAGATGAGAGAGAGAAGAGAGCAAGAAGAGAGAAAGGAGAGAGATGAGATGAGAGAGAGAGAGGAGAGTATCGAGGAGAGATAGATGAGGAGAGAGACAGAGAGACAGACAGACAGACAGAAAAACAAAAAGAGATGAATAAAAAAAAAAGAGAGAGAGAGA
>NC_051401.1:24476386-24481386 GCF_015228065.2 Penaeus monodon | reverse complement strand
GATCTGAGTCACTCGTATTTAGAAAAAAAGTACATCGAATAGACATGGCAATAACAGAGCAAAATGCACAATACAGAGATGCAGTGAAACACAATCACAAAAAGGAGAAGATGATCTAGACGTTTCGAGTAGATTCTATTTGAACTGATAACATTGAGTTGATTCTGTCTTGCTTAAAGATTTGTGATCTATTATCCTTTTTTTTTACTTTATTAATGCTGTGCCTCATTTTATTGTTACGTCGGCAATTAGCATATAGTACTAATTCGTATATTCAAAATATCTGTTTACCAAAAAGACTCGTTACCATTTATCACCCTGACCAGTCTAGCCCACATCAAAAAACACATTTTGCTGTTATTTACAACCTTTCTGGATTTGGATCCGTGAAGTCCTGAGAAGTCGACATGATACACAGTGTGAATCTGTAGTAGTGTGAGGCAGTCGTGGATCGCCATCCTCCGCCTGGCGTGAGGCAGGGCGCTCCCTGGGTCCTACACTCTCCAACATTTACATGGGATAGATTTCCAACGCTTACCTTGGATAATTTTTGGGTGGTATGGCATTTTTTCCCCTCCCTTCCTGTCATACTCATGCTATCGTTATTTATGCTATGTTACTAGATGCCCTTCATGAGTGACGAAAGGGCTTAAAACCTAAATCTATATAACTGGAGATGATTGCTAACTGTCATTCCACTCCAGTCGTGCCATTGCTTGGGTCGGGATTCGTGAAGTAAATAAAAAACCGGCGTGTCTCGGAATTTGAATGCACAGCAAGTATCGCAGATCAATCGCAGGTGTCTATGACGATGCGATGATGTCATATCAGGAGAATGGTATTGCCTGCATGAGTGTGCCGCACACACTTATACACACGCACACTCACGGACACATACAAGCACACACACATACAAGCCGCACGCACACACACACACGCACACACACACACACACACACACACACACACACACACAAACACACATGAGAAAGAGAGAGAGAGAGAGAGAGGAAGAGAAGAGAGAGAGATAGATAGATAGATAGAGAGAGAGAGAGAGAGAGAGAGAGAGAGAGAGAGAGAGAGAGAGAGAGAGAGAGAGAGAGAGAGAGAGAGAAAGCGAAAAAAGAGAAAGAGTGAGAGAGAGAGAGAGAGAGAGAGAGAGAGAGAGAGAGAGAGAGAGAGAGAGAGAGAGAGAGAGAGAGAGAGAGAGAGAGAGAGAGAGAGAAAGTCAGTCGTTGAGAGAGAGACACACACACACACGCACGCACAAGCAGAGACCCCCAGACAGTCAGAGATCTCAAAAACCTTCCCGATTCAAAACAAATGTTACTGATATCACACACACACACCTCACAGCTTGCTATAATACAGATTCCGGCTGTAAACACCATAATGATGTCTATTAATTGGATCTAACGCAGCTTCTACATCGTGATTTAATAGCCATAATATACCCCGATGTTTAAGTTACGATCTTCCCAAAACAACAAATGGAGAGAAATTATTATTATTATTTTTTTCGGATTTGCAGCTGCTGCCGTTGTACATCTCATGCTAATTCTCCATCTTGTTAACGCTGATATAATTATCATTATTCATTTTATTGCTGTTTGTTGATAGAAGGTGCTACTGGATTGTCTGGTCTGAGAGCGGTCTGTCGGCGTGTCGGTGTGTCGGTGTGTCGGTCTGGCTGTCTGTCGGTCTGGCTGTCTGTCGGTCTGTCGGTCTGTCGGCATGTCGGTCTGGCTGTCTGTCGGCATGTCGGTCTGTCGGTCTGTCGGTGTGTCGGTGTGTCGGTCTGTCGGGGGTCGACTTGTGGCAGGTGGGAAGCTGTCGGGTTTCGGGTTCGCGCGTCGGGTCGGGTCGGGTTGAGGTATGGGCGGAGTATGTATGCACGATGTACACGTATGTACATATGCAGACATGTACGCATATACGCACACATACGTGCACGGACACACACACACACACACACACACACAGACACACACACACACACACACACACACACACACACACACACACACACACACACACACACACACACACACACACACACACACATGATTTTACGTACAAACAAATATACACACACTCAAACATGCACAAACAAACACAAAACAAAACCAAAACAAACACATGAACAAACTCACAAACATTTGCCCCTGCTATTCCAAACGTACACATATTCACACACAAAACGCATGCAGAAACACACACACACACACACACACACACACACACACACACACACACAACCCCCCCCACACACACACACCCCCCCCCCCCCGACACACACACAACCGCCCCCCCCCCACACGCCCACACACGCACGCGCACACAACACTATACACGTGCGTAAGTGCGTGCTTCCGCTATATCTTCCAAGTATTTTGATGTTTAGCGTTCTTATGGCTTCGTTTTATCACCTATCGGCTGTTCCTTGCTTCGCACCTGCTCGCTCTCGACTTGCCTTTCCCTCCTCCCTTCCTCCAGCTTCCTCCCCTTGCGTTCTTATCACCTGCCTTGCCTCTTACCTCATTCGTCGCTTTGTCTCCTTTGTGTGTCTCTGTTCGTAGGTCTGACTTGAGTTTTTTTTTTTTTTATTGTTTTTTTATGATTCGGTCTTTTTCTTTTGTCTTGTTTTTTATTTTTATTTTTATTTTGCTTCTTCTTCATTTTTTTAAATTTCTTTATCTTCAGCTTCTTTTTTTTTCTTCGTCTTCATCATTTATATTTCTTTTTCTTCATTTTCTTCTTCGTCTTCTTCTTCATTTCTAATTCTTTACCCTCATCTTCTTCTTCTCTCTTATATATATTTTTTTCTCCTTTCTCTCTTTTTTTATTCTATTACATTTTCTTCCACTTATTTCTTATCTTTCCTTCTTCCTCCTTCTACTTCGCCAAAGTCTTCTTATCACTTTTCTATTTTACTCTGTTTGTCTTCTTTCCTGCACATTTTGTTTATCTTCATTATTGCTTATTTTATTTGCCTTCATTGTTCCATATTTTGTATATTTTCATTATTGCATATTTTGTATATTTTCATTATTGCATATTTTATTTATCTCTATTTGTCTTCATTGTTGCATATTTCATTTATCCTCATTATTGCATAAACATCTTCATTATTGCATATTTTACCTACCTTTATTAATGCATATTCTATTCATCCTCGTTATCACACATCTTGCTTATCTTCATTACCGCAAACGTAGCTCAACATTCAATGTCATTTCTCTCCCTAAGTAACACTACTTGACATAAGTGAAAAAATCTCATCAAATCCCATAATCAAAGTAAATAACTCACCCAATTAACGAAGGTAATTAACATGGCTAAATAACAGAATCATCAGTGTTAAGTAACATACGAAAAAACATCTGATGATTAGCATAACGAAGTCATACAATCAAAGGCATATTTATTTAACATAATATCATTAACTTCTACATTTAGGATTAAAAAAAGAGAGAAAGAAAAAAAAAAAAAAAAATGTAATTAATATATAATAAAAATGATGAATAAATGAATAATAGACAAAATGGAAGTAATAGACAACGGAAATGAATGAATGAGAGAAAAAAAAAATGAATAAAGGATACACAAAGAAAGGAAAAGGAGAATAAGAAGTGAGAAAGAATGAAAGAAGGATAAAGACAAAAAGGAAATAAAAATGACAGAAAAGGAAATGAGGAGAAACAAGATAAACAATAATAAATGAATAAATAAAACAAAAGAAGAAGGAAGAGCGAGAGAGAAAAAAATAGATAAAGATAAAAATAAAAATGAAAACAAACAAACAAAGACAGAATAAAAAAGACACCTAATAAAAAAAAGAAAGACATGAAACCGACAATAAAAAAAATAAATAAAAAAATGTATATACATAAAAATGAAAAAAGAAAAAAAAAATCTCCCGAAGAGGCTTCTTATACGACAAAATTGATTTTAGAAACCTTATTGGCGACTATTAAGTCCCTTGCCACTTCCCTTTCCACGCGTTTCTCTTGCCCCTTCTCTTCTCTCTTTCGTTCTGTCTTTCTCTTTTTTCCTCTCCTTTCTCTTCTCTCTCGTTCTTTTCTTTCTTTGTTCTCTCTTTTCTCTTCTCCTCTCTTTCGCTCTGTCTTTCTCCTATCTCTTCTCTTTCGTTCTATTCTTTCTCTTTGTTCTCTCTCTCCTCTCTTTCGTCACATTCTTTCTCTTTCTCTCTCTCGCTCCAGTCTTTCCCTTTCTCCTGCCTCGCTCTTCTCCCTCCTTCTATTTCTTTCTCTGTCTTCTGCCTTTTCTTTCTTCCTCTCTTTCGTCCTTG
Source organism: Penaeus monodon (assembly GCF_015228065.2). NCBI lineage: Eukaryota > Metazoa > Arthropoda > Malacostraca > Decapoda > Penaeidae > Penaeus > Penaeus monodon. The sequence continues at coordinate 24,477,074 of NC_051401.1, read as the reverse complement.
TCTTTCTCTTTATCCCCTCTCTTCTCTTCTTTTCTCTTCTATCTCTTTCTATTCCTTATCTTTTTCCTCTCTCTTCTCTTCCCCTCTCTTTTATTCCAGTCTTTCTCTCTCTCTCCTGCCCCCTCTCTTCTCTTTGTCCTCTCTCTTCTCTTCTCTCTACCGTTCCATTCTTTATTACTGTCCTCTCTCTTCTCTTCTCTTTCCTTCCAGATTTCTCTTTGTCCTCTCTTCTCTCTCGTTCTATTCTTTCTCCTTGTCCTCTTCCTCGTCTCTCCTTTCTTCTTTTATCAGTAATTTTCTTATATTTCTCTTTCCTTTCATTTTATTTTTCACTTCCTCATTCTTTTCTTCCTTTCTTAGCTTTTCTGTATCTTTCGTTTTCTTTTCAAACATTCTTATCTCTTTCTCCTCCGTTTTTCCTTTTATTTGCTTTCTTAACTTTTCCACATATTTCGTTTTCTTTTCAAGTGTTTCTCTTCCTCCTCCTTCCTCAAGCCTTTCTTTTGTTTCTTCTCTCTCTCTCTCTCTCTCTCTCTAGAGGCTTTATTTCTTCATCTCTCTCTTTCTCTTTTCTTCATTTCCTTCTTTTGTTCTTTTGTATTATTTTCGTCTCGTTCCCTCTTCTCTCGATTTCTGTTTTTTCTCTTTCTCCCCTTTCTTCTCTTCCTCCTTTCGAGCCTTTATTTCC
>NC_051401.1:24463886-24466386 GCF_015228065.2 Penaeus monodon | reverse complement strand
TTAGATAAAAAAGATATGTAAATATACGTACATACATACATACATACATGCATAAAAAAAAAGAAATAAAAAAATATGTGTGTGTGTGTGTGTGTGTATTCCCCCACACACACACACACAACAGGGTTACATACACGGACACACACATATATGTATATATATATATATATATATATATATATATATATATATATATATATATATATATATATATATATATATATATATATACATACATATATATACATACACATATATATATACACATATACCTATACACACGCGTAAATAGATAGAGAGAGGCAGAGAGAGATAGAAAGAGAGAGGGAGAGTCGAATAAATGTTTCCTTCGTTGCCAGATCAACAGGATAACAATCACGAAGACACCTATAATAAACCCGTCATGCCATTTCGTACTTTTCTCTCTCACCATTCGTAAATATTCTTTTACGGTTGAAGGAATTATCAGTATTTCACTATTACTATTGCATTGACTATTATATTCACTATCATTGTTTTGGTATTATTATTGTTGTTGTTGTTACTATTATTGTTTTTTTCTTATTATTTTTTCCCCTTTTATCATTATCATTATTATCATTATTGTTATTATTTGTTATATTCATTATAACCACTATTATTATCATTATCATTATAAAAATAATAATGGTTATTATGATAATAATAATGATGATAATAATAATGCTAATGGTAATAACAATGATAATAATAGTGATAATAGTAAAAAAAAATAATGATAATAATAATAATAATAATAATAATAATAATGATAATAATAATAATAATAACAATAAAGATAATGATAATAACAATAATAGTAATGATAATAATAATTATAATAATGATAATGATGATAATAGTAATAATAATAGTAATAATAATAATAATAATAATAATAATAATGATAATAATAATAATAGCAATAATGATAATAATAATAGTAATAATAATAACATTGATAATAAAAATAATGATTATAATGATAATGTAATAGCAATAATGATAATGATAATAATCATAACAAAATAGTATTAGCAGTGTTTATAATTTTTCTTTTCTTTTTTTTCTCTCTCTGTATGTCTTTATTTTTACCTTCTTTATTTTTCTATTCCATATACATGTAACATTTTCTTTTCTTTGTGTGTTCTCTTTTTCTTTACTCATTTAATTCGCATAAGCTAATTTCTAAAGCTATTGATTTGTTTTACGTTCATCATTAGTGCTATTTTCCATATTTGTTCGTAATCATAACTTTGTTTTGCTCCATGATGTTTATCTTCTATAAGCAACTTTCATATTCCCTTAATCTGTATATCTACCAATTTATCTATCAATTCGTATATATACTTTGTTATTGTACCTAAAGTGGATTTTATGGTATTTTTATTGTAATTTACGCTCGTTTTCTCTGTTTTATTTTCTCTCTTCTCTTTTTTACCTCATATTCTTTATTATTTTTCCATTATCATGATGAATTTCTCTTGTATTTGATGCTTTTGATGTTAATTCCTGCCGTCGGCTATGTGTTGCAGATCTTCCAAATGTTGCATATGTTAACACTCGTTATTTCTTCTTCTTTGCATGCAATTTCATTTTCCCCTCTTTTCTGCGTGCAGCTTCCCCCCCCCCCCCCCCCTACTTTTTTTTTCTCTTCTTCTCCCTTATCTCTCTGCCTCTGTCTCTGTCTTTGTCTCTGTCTCTCTCTCTCTCTCTCTCTTTCTGTCTCTGTCCGATGCCGTCTGTCTGTTGTCTTTTTCGTCTCTGTTGTCTTCTGTTTGTCTGCCTGTTGTTTGGTCTGTCTCCCCTGTTGTCTGTCGTCTATCTGCTGTCTGCGTTGTTGTCGTCTGTTGCGTTGTTGTCTTTTATTTGTTGCTCGCTCTGTTCTCTCTCTTCTCCCCCCCTCTTTGGTCTCTTCCCCCCTTTTTTTATGCAATAAACATGAAGAGAAAATGTAAGATCCGAATAATAACGAATGGAGGGAAAAGAAAAGAATGATAAAATAATTTGAAAGAAAGGGGAGAAAACATATTTGAAAGAGATAAAAGAGAGAAGGATACAGCGAATAAAATATGGCGGAGGCATGAAGAGGGAGACAAAAGAAAGGAGAAGGGAAGGGGAAGAGAAAATAAGGGAATAAAAGAAGGAAGGGAGAGAGAAAGTTGTTAAAGGGGTAATAAAAGAAAGATGTGATAAGGGAGGTAACAGGAGAACGATAACAGAAGGAAAGAGAAAAGGGAATGAAAGAGGGAAGAAAGAGATATATAAGAAGAAGGACGTGAAAGGGATATATGAAAGATAACAAAGAAGAGAGAGAGAGAGACGGAAAGAGAGAGAGAGAGAAGGAGAGAGAGAGAGAGAGAGAGAGAGAGAGAGAGAGAGGAGAAGAGGAGAGATGAGAGAAGGAGAGAGGGGAGAGGGAAGAGGGAAAGGGGGAACGGGAAAGAGAGAAGAGAGAGAGAGAGAGGAGGGGAGAGGGGAG
>NC_051401.1:24456386-24458886 GCF_015228065.2 Penaeus monodon | reverse complement strand
AAGGAAAATAAAGAAAAAAAAAAAAACAAAAAAAGCCCCCAAGAGAAAGAAGGCGTAGACGAAAGAAAACGAAACGAAAGGAGAAAGAAAGAAAGGAGAATCAGAAGAGGAAAGGAGAATCTCCCAAGACGGTGCCTGTTTGTCTGTTTACATTCTTCCTCCCTCCGTCCCTTCCCCGGGTTTTTAAAACCCAAAAATTCATAAAAGGCCCGGGGTTTTTTTTTAAAAAAACTTGAGAAAAAAATCCAAACCAGGAAAAAGGGGGAACCGGGGGGAAGGTGGGTTTTTTTTCCCCCCCGTTTCCCCCCCTTTTTCCCTTCCCCTTTTCTCTCCCCCCCAACCCCCCCCTTTTTTTTTTTTTTTTTTTTTTTTTAAAAAAAAAAACATTTTTCTTTCTTTTCTTTTTTCCGCCCCCTCTCCCCCCCCTTTTCCCCCTCTTCCCTTTTCCCCCTTTTTTTCCGCTGTCTCTCCCCTTCTTTTTTTTTTTTCCCCCCCCCCCCCCTTTTTTCTCCCCCCCTGGGTTTTTTCCCTTCTTTCCCTTCTTCCTTCTCTTCCCTTTTTTTTTCCCCCCCCCTTTTTTCCCCCCCTTTTTCTTTCCCTCTTTTTCTTTCCCCTCCCTCCCCCCCTCTTTTTCCCTTTTTTTTTTTCTCTCCCTCTTCCCCTTTACTCTCTCCTCTCCCCTCTCCTCTCCTCCCCATGGGTCTCTCTTCGTTCTTCGCTCTCTCTCTTTTTCTCTCTCTCTCGCCGTCTTCGGTGGGTCTCTCTCTCTCTCTCCTCCTCTCTCCTTTCTTTGTCTCTCTCTCTCTCTCTCTGTTCTTCTCGGTGGGTCTCTTTTCTCTCTCCCCCTCTCTTCTTCCTTCTCCTCTCTCTTCTCTCTCTCTCCTTCTTCCTCCTTTCTCTCTCTCTCCTCCTGTCTCTGTCTCCTTTCTCTTTGTCTGTCTTCTTTCTGTTTTGTCTGTTTTTTTCTTTTTCTCCTTTTCTTTTCTCCCGTTCTTTCTCTCCTTCTTTTTTCTCTCTCTTTTCGTCTCTCTTCCTCTCTCCTCTTTCTTCCTCTCTCTTCCCCCTCTCTTCTATTTCTTTTCTCTCTCTCTCTCTCTCTTCTTCTTTTTTCTCTCTCTTCTCTCTCTCTCTATCTCGTTCGCTCTATGTGGCTCTATGTCTGTCTGTATATTAGTGTCGTCGTATTTTTTATCTGTCTGTCTGTTTCAGCCGTCTATAGCCCGCTGTTCCGCCTCTCTCTCTCTCTCTCTCTTCTCTCCTCCTCTCTCCTTCTTTTCTCTCTCTTCTCTCTCCTCTCCTCTCTCCCTTCTCCTCCGATGTATCTGTTTTTATCCTTTTGGTCTCTATATGTGAATATGTTGTGTGTGTGTGTTTGTGTGTGTGTGTTCGTGTGTGTGTGTGTGTTTCTGTCTGTCTGTCTGTCTCTGTGGTAATGATAGAATGATGGAAAGGCGGGAGAGAGTAAGAGAGTGGGAGAATGTTTGAGAGAGATGGAGATAGAGTGACAGAACTTGAGAATGTAAGAGATAGAGAGATAGATAGACAGACAGACATACAGATAGATAGACAGATAGATAGATAGATAGACAGATAGATAGATAGACAGATAGAGAGAGATAGAGAGAGGTAAAAAAGAGAATAGAGTAGGAAAGAGAGAAGAGAAGAGAGAGGAAAAGAAGAGAGAGAGAGGGAGAGAGAGAGAGAGAGACAGAGAGAGAAAAGAGAAGGAGAGAAAGAGAGAGAGAGAGAGAGAGGGAGAGAGAGAGAGGGAGAGAGAGAGAGGAGAGAAGGGGGAAAAGAGAGAGAGAGAGAGAGAGAGAGAGAGAGGTAAAGGGGAGAGAGGGGAGAGGAAGAGAGAGAGAGAAGAGAGAGAGGAGAGGAGAAGAGGGAGAGAGAGAGGAGGAGAAAGAGAGAGAGAGAGAGGGAGAGAGAGGAGAGAGAGAGGAGAGAGAGAGAAGGAAGAGAGAGAGAGGATGGAGAGAGAGGAGAGAGGGTGGGGAGAGAGAGGAGAGAGAGAGAGAAAGAGGGGAGAGAGAGAGAGAGGAGAGAGAGAAGGAGAGAGAGAGAGAAGAGAAAAGAGAGGAGAGCTGAGAGGAGAGAGAGAGAGAGAGAGAGAGAGAGAGGAGAGGAGAGGAGAAGAGGGAGGAGAGAGAGAGAGAGGGAGAGAGAGAGAGAGAGAGCGAAAGAAGAAGAGAGAGGAGAGAGAGAGGGGGAGAGCAGAGAGGAGAGAGAGGAGGGAGAGGAGAGAGAGAAGAGAGGGAGAGAGAGAGAGGAGAGAGGAAGGAGAGAGAAAAAGAGAAAAAGGGAGAGAGACGAGGGGGAGAGGAGAGAGAGAGAGAGGAGAGAAGAGAGGAGAGAGAGAGAGAGGAGAGAGAAGAGAGCATGGTCTTTAAACTTTAGGGAGCCTGTTTCGTTCCTCAGATCTTTACCTTTAGAGCGATCGGGTGAGAGTAAGGGGGGTGGGGGTTAGGGTGAGGGGGGAGGGGGGGAGGAGGAAGCG
>NC_051401.1:24433886-24446386 GCF_015228065.2 Penaeus monodon | reverse complement strand
AGATAGATAGATAGATAGGTAAATAGATAGATAGATAGATAGACAGATAGATAGAGAGAGAGAGAGAGAGAGAGAGAGAGAGAGAGAGAGAGAGAGAGAGAGAGAGAGAGAGAGAGAGAGAGAGGAGTGAAGGAGAGAAATGATGAAACAAAATAAAGCGAAAGAGAAAGAAAGAAAGAAAAAAAGATAAACAAAGCGAGAGAGAATAATACAAACAAAGTGGACGAGACAAAAGAACACAAAAAGAGCTAAACAGTCCAAACGAAAAAAAGAAAAAAGAAAAAAAATACAAAGAAATCCACGAAAAGAAAACGGACCGACGAAAAAAAAAAAAAAAGTCAGAGCGAGGCGAAAGATGGAGAAAGAGAAAACGGGAAAGAATTATCCATATTCTCTCTCATTACTATCTCTGCAGAGGCGAAGGGAGAGGAAAAAAAATATTATAAGGAAAAGCCAAGAAAGATCTAGAAGCTGAGAAAGGAAGTTGCCAAAACTCTAGATCATATTATTATTATTGCATCGAATTATCTGGTAATTATCATCGATATCTTTGCTTCTCTCTTCTACGTTTTCGGTAAATTTGGAATAGAGAGAGATAAGAAAAGAAAGGAGAGGAAAATACAGCTAGCGAAGAAAATGGGGTGAATGATAAATAAATAAACGAAAGATGAAGATTCGGAAAAAGAGAGAAAAGTGGAAAGAAAGGAAGAAAATAAGAAAAAGCGAAGCATTTAGAATAAAGAAACTGGATCACAAGAAAAACGATAATAATATAAGATGAACAGAAGACGGAAAAGGCAAGAAATAACAAATCTGAAAAAGAGCAGAGACCATATGGAAGACGAGAGAGAGAGAGAGAGAGAGAGAGAGAGAGAGAGAGAGAGAGAGAGAGAGAGAGAGAGAGAGAGAGAGAGAGAGAGAGAGAGAGAGAGAGAGAGAGAGAGAGAGGAGAGAGAGAGAGGGGGGGGGGGGAGAGAGAGCGGAAGGAAAAGGGAAAGTAATAAAGAGATCGAACAAGTGAGAGAGAAAGGGGAAAGAAAGCGAGAGAGAGAAGAGAAGAGAAGAAAAGAGAGAGAGAGAGAGAGAGAGAGAGAGAGAGAGAGAGAGAGAGAGGGGAGAGAGAGCGAGAGAGGAGAGAGAGAGAGAGAGAGAGAGAGAGAGGAGAGAGAGTGAGAGAGAGAGAGAGAGAGAGAGAGAGAGAGCGAGAGAGAGAAGAGAGGAGAGAGAGAGAGAGGAGAGAGAGAGAGAGAGGAGAGAGAGAGAGAGGAGAGAGAAGAGAGAGAGAGAGAGCGAGAGAGAGAGAGAGGCTTTCGGGTCCGTTTGGGCAAAGTGAATCACAGGTGAACATCTCGGCGCGAAGGAGACACAATTAACGAACATAATCACCAAAAAGAGACGAGATAAAAAAAAAAGTAAGGAAGGAAAGGAGAAGGTGGAAAGCGTGAAGAAGAGAATGAAGCAAAATAAGAAAATTGAGCAGAGAGAAGAGAGAGAAGACTGAGGCACTTGTGTTGGGGCGCAGGCGTGTGCCGAGGCCTCTGGGGGGGGGGGTGTTGAGGGGATGGAGGGAGGGAGGGAGGGAGGGAGGGAGGGAGGGAGGGAGGGGGAAAGGAGCGGGGGACACGGGTCGATGGGGAGGGATCTAGGGGTAAGGAAGGGGGTGGGGGGGGGGGGGTGGAAGAGCCATTGGGTGCGGGGGTGGGGGGGGTATAAGGAAGAAGAGATAGCGGTGGAGGAGGAACGGAAGAGAGGAAAGAATAGAAAGAGGGAGAGAAGAGAGAGAAGGGACAAAGAAAAGAGGAAAGAGAGGAGAGCTAGTGAAGGAGGACAGAGCAGATACGAATGAGAAGAGGACGAGGAAGAGGAATAAGAGAAGGAGTGAAAAGCAGAATTACCCCGATATCATCACACTAGAAACCTGCTTCAGAGAAAAAAGTGAAAGGAGAACGTAACAGAGAGAGAAAAGAAATAAAACACAAACAGATAATATTGAAAAAACAAACAAACAAGAAAGTCGATTAAAACGAGATGAAAATAAAATGACACTAACAATGATAACAACAACAATAACAACAACAATAACACGACCACCACACAACAACTCTAACAACAAAAAACAACAATTACACAATACATAAAATATAGTGATAAAACCGACTGCCCTTTTGCTCTCGAAAATACCACGCCACTCATACTGACATTTTTATCTGTACATTAAAAGGATATCCTAACTGTCGTCTCCAAATCAAACTACCTCTAATTTGCATAAGAAACTTGCTGCTTTTATACAGCCGTCGATGATCAATGTCCGAGAAAGTCCGATCTTTGGAGTTAGATGCAAAACCAGCTCTTTGAAAATCGATCAAATAAAAACATAATTGAGTAGAATTTTTGGATTCCAGCATTTATGAATGTTATTCAATTAAGGGTTAGTGAAGACATTTAATCGAGAAAGTTAATGATATAAAGTTAAAGACATTTCTAGTGCCATTGCCGCAGTGGAACCGAGGGATCAGTGTTGCCAAGGTTTGCACTGGGTCGCTGAGGTGGCAACACTGCAGATGAAAGAAGTATGTTTTATTTTTTTTCATGTATGATTTGTGAAAACAATGAATGAAAAATTATACAAGTTACATGATCTTGGTTAAACAGTATGTCAGCGATTAAGATTAAATGAAATATGAAGTTGATTGTTTTAGTTATAGAAGTTTAAAAGAAAGCTCGTGATAAAGGAAACATTTGTAAATACATATACAGACACACACACACATACCCACAAACGTATATGAATATCTATACATTCATATGTATATATATATATATATATAATATATATAATTTTAATAGTATATATAATATTATATATATATATATTAATATATATATAATATATAATATATATATATATATAATATATATATATATATTATATATTAATATAACAACATAAATATATATATATATATATATATATATATATATATATATACATGTATATATATATATATATATATATATATATATATATATATATATATATATATATATATATATATATACATAATTATCTCTTTATCATCACAGGTTTCAGCATCATTATGTTAGTACGCTAAGGATGACTTTCTTTTATGTTTTATATCCTCTACCTATTAATATTAACAAATTACACACCTATAATCAGGCAATTACTTTCGTTAACCATCGTTGGCGCCACGCGGTCTGGCGCCACTTGCAGCCGCGGGGGGGGGGGGGGGTCGTTCCCAGGGCCACTCACTGTCACTTTTTTGTGTGCGTATACTTATAATGATGATGATAATGATAATAACAATAATAATGATGGTATATTGATAATAATAATGATACTGATCATAATAATAAACTAATTATAATGACAATGATCATAGCAATAATAAACGAATAATGATAATGATAATAACAATAATGAATTAATAGTAATGATAATGATAAGTAATGATATCAGTAATGATAAATATGAAAACAGTAATGATTATAATTATGATGATGAAGATGATGATGATGATAATAATGATAATAATAATAATAATAATAATATTAATATTGATGATTGGAACACCAATAATGATGATAATTGCAAAAAGAACAGAAACATTGATAATAATAGTGAAAGTCATAATAACAATAAAAGACATTGATAACAACGATAATAGAGATAAGGAAAATAATGATAATAAGAAAAATAAATAATGATAATGATAATAATAATAAAGATATTAATGATAACAACAACAACAACAACAACAACAACAATAATAATAATGATAATAATAATAATAATAATAATAATAATAATAATAATAATAATAATAATAACACAAGAATACATCACTACTATTACTACCACTACTACTACCGCTACTAATAATGATGGTAATAATAGTAATGATAACAATAATATATCAACAACAATTATAATGATGATAATAATTATGATTATAAAAATAATGTTAACAGAAACGATAGTAGCAATGATTATGATGATGATGATGATGATAAGAACATTAACAATAATACTGATAATGATAATAATAACAATAGTAATACCACTACTACTACTACTAACAATGACAATGATGATGATAATAATAAAAACAGAAATAATAATAATGATAATCATAATATCAGTAATAATGATGATAACTATGATAGTAATAATAATAAAAAATAATGATGATGATGATAATAATAAAAATAATAATAATAATAATAGTAATAATAATAATAATAATAATAATAATAATAATAATAGTAATAATAATAATAATAACAACAACAACGACAGTAACAATAATATTAGCAAAAATAATAAGAAAAAAATATACCTATCGTAACAATATCATAATACTAATATCATTATCACTAATAATAATTATGCTAATTATACCATTTTTACTACTACCGCTGTGGCTGTCGATACTGTAAATCGCAGTAAGAACTAAAAATGTCCTGCTAATGAGAGTGGCAATAATGACAATGAATATAATAATAAAAATGAAAATACTAATGAAGTGATAAAGATAATACTATTATTACAATAAATAAATACAGTGACAAGAACAAACTAAAAAAAATACTGCCATTGATATTCTCAAATACAACCACTATTGTTGTTCATAATAAAGATAACAATAACAGCTATCTGATAACAATATTACTAATAATGACCAAATTAGAAGCTATTAGCAGGACACGCTGTCAGAACAACCAATTAAGCCAAACAAAGAAAATGTAAAGTAAATGGAACAGTATATCTAAATGTAATAATAAGGACAAATGAGGAAACACATAAAACAAAGAAAGTTGAAAAAAGATAAAACAAAAACAAAACAAAACAAAACAAAAGCAAAACAAAACAAAAACAAAACACAAAAAAATCAACAATGAATTGTTTTTTAAAGGAGATATTAAGCACAAAAGTAATGACAGAACAAGAGATCATTTCAAAACACAAACTGGAAATGACACGAACTACAGTAACAACAACAAACACCGATACAAACGCCATTATCAGTAACATCAATGAATTCATAAGACTAAGTGCCAATTAATGGACTTCCAGCGTGTCTGTAGATGGCAACAGTAACGATAACAGCAAGGATAAGGAAATAATGAGTGAAATAGGATGTTGATAATTGTAATAATGATGTTACAAATGGGGAGGTTGAAGCCAAAAATAATGATGATGGGGTTAAGAATGATATTTAGAGCACCATTACGCTAATACTACTGCTACTTTTTGTTGTTACGACTACTATTACTATTTTCTGCTAATACTATTATTATTACTATTTTCTCCCACTTACTTGTAACTACTACTGCTACTACTACTACTACTACTACTACTACTACTACTACTACTACTACTACTACTACTACGGCTGCTTTTATCTACCACTAATATTAAAGCAGCATCACGCTGAAATTTTTTTTTTTCTACTACTATTATTACCACTACTTTCTGCTACTGCTACTATTTTTATTACTAATATTAAAGCAGCATCACGCTAATACTACTGATTACTTTCAACTGTCAATACTGCTACTAACATATCTACTATTGCTTTCTACTTCTATTAATACCACTACTACTTGCTGCTGCTATTACTAGTAGTAGTAGCAATGCTACTTCTACTGTCACTGTTGTTATTAGTGTTTAAAAAAATGATAACAGTAATGCTAACTTGACAATGATAAAAATGTTAACAATAATGATAATGATAATGATAACAGTTATGATAATGATAATAAGTAATAATAATGATAATAATAATAAATAATAATAATAATAACATAAATAATAATAATAATAATAATAACTAATAAAATAATAATAATAATAATAAAAATAATAATAATGATAATGATAAAAAAGTAATAACAATAGTAATAATAATAAGGGTGACGATGATGATGATGATGATGATAATATCATTAGTGGTAATAATAATAAAGATAATGACAATAATATAAAAAATAATAGTAATAATAATCATGTTAATAATAACATTGATGATATGATAATGATCATAAGAATGATAATAACAAAAATGTTATAATTACTTTAATAAAAATAAAAGTAATAATAATGATAATAATAATAATAATAATAATAATAATAATAATAATAAAGATAAATAATAATAATAATAATAATAATAATAATAATAATAATAATAATAATAATGCTACTACTACTACTAGCAATATCTGAAATGATAATAATGTCAATAACAATAGTAACAATAATAATACAATAACAACAATAATAATAATAATATTGATAGTCACAATAATGATGATGATAATAATAATGTCAAGATCAATAATTGGCGATAATGATTATAATAATAATTATAATAATAATAAAAAAAATAATGACATAATAATAATGATAATGATAGTAATGATAATAATAATAATAATAATTATAATAATAATGATGATGATAAGGATAATAATAATAATGATAATAATAAAAATCATCATAATGATTATCATTATTATTATAACAATAATAATAACATCATTAATAATGTGATAATAGCAGTTATAATAACGATGAAAATAATAACAATAATAGTAAATGATAATAATAATAATAGCAGAAATAATGATAAAGATAATAATAATAACAATAATGATAATGATGACAATAGCAACAACCAGTTACGGTCGTCATTACAAACAGAAATAGACCCTAATGCAGATAAAACACCACTCCTATTGGTGGCAAGAGGGACGCACAATAAAATGACGATTGCAATATTGTTACTTTGAAGTAGCTGATGATAGCTGGAACAAACAGCATGACAACAACAACAACAACAAAAAACAACAACCCGTAAGATAAGAAAAAAAAGATTAATACATTAATGACTTTATAAGATTTATTAGATACGACGAACCTACAGATGGCGGTGTAGATTACCTGAGAAAAGATATGAATATTATAGTTTCGGCAATTAAAATATGATAATTATGAATTGATGTTAGACTTATCGTTATAAAGTTTTTTTTTTTATTATGTTGATGTACCCGATATTGCGTATATGATAGCATATGTGATATTGCAATCTTCGATTTCTATCAAGACAGCGAGATTATTTTAATTGTTCGATTATAATTCACGACTGATAACGCGATAAAAAAACAACAAAAAAACAAAAAAAAAATTACCACGCGCTTCACCAACAGTCTGGAAAGCCATCTCTCTTTCTCGCTTCACTGAAAGGATATTAAAAAGAGTTTTCACGATGATTTCATAGCATAACATTTTAATCGTCTTGGTGTATTTAGACGTGGGTGTAAATCTTGCCACCATTCTCATTTTCACAAGGATTAAAGCGACTTCTACGGCTTCTTTGCTCAAGAGAAGATCCTAGCTTGTCCCCCTCAGTTCTAGCAAGAGCCAAGTGGCATATTAAAACATTTCTCGGTGAAAAGAAGGCAATCAAATCTCGTACTAAATATCATCTGTTGATTATTACTCAATCGTCCTTCCAGATTCGATGTTTAAGTCGTATTTATCTGTATTTCTTCTTATTATTCTTTTTCTATCTTTCTCTTACTGTGATCTGTATGATGTCGAAAATGTAAATCTCAATAGTCGAAGCATATGGCAACACTTGGCAACTGCACGGCAACGGTACCGAAGTTGCATTAGTGAGATTAGAAATAAGTTGCCAGCGGTGTCCATTTTTCGCCCTTTTTTTCTCGCCCTTTCGCCGACTTTTCCCTCCCCTTCCTCTCACTCACGGGTCTCGTCCATGACTCACCCACTCATCCCGCTCGCCAAAGTGACTCACCGACTGGCGTAGGCTGCGTAAAATGAGTGATTCGAGAGGACTGCGTCTCGCCCGTGTGAGAGTGTCTGGCAGAGCGGCATCTCTGTGCGATATTGTACACTGATATGAACAGCGCGGGTGGAGCGTTAGGGGGCAATAGCTGTAATGGGAATATGAAAAAAAGAAAAAAAAAAAGGGAGGAAAGAAAAGAAAAAAGGAAAGAAAGAATGATAAAAAAAGCGAAACTAGGGAACCTCGGGTGTCAACGCACAAGAAAGATTCAAGATGGAGATTTTTTTTTTTTTTTTTTTTGCGACGCCAGGCAAAGGGAAATTCTTCATATTTTTCTCTAAGACTCCGCGTAGAAATGCCATGAAAAGTCGTGGTCTATACGTACCATTTACATTTCAGGTGTGCGGTTTTGAAAATTAATCTATTTCTCTTAGATACATAAAGATCTTTCACGAATCTCCATGGTAGTTTCCTTTTTTTAACTTTATTAGTAATACATTTTTTGTATCAAGTTTTAAACATTTTTAGTAATTAAGAAAATTGTATTAGGCGCGTATCAAAGGTGTGAAGAGGTGAGAAAATTCAGCATGTTAAATAATTATCTCGCTAGACAAAGAAGCTGGGGTACGGGAGAGGGAGAAAGAGGGTGAAAGAAAGAGAAAGAGAGAGAGAGATAGATAGAGAGAGAGAGAGAGAGAGAGAGAGAGAGAGAGAGAGAGAGAGAGAGAAGAGAGAGAGAAGAGAGAAGAGAGAGAGAGAGAGAGAGAGAGAGAGAGAGAGAGAGAGAGAGAGAGAGAGAGAGAGAGAGAGAGAGAGAGAGAGAGAGAGAGAGAGAGAGAGAGAGAGAGAGAATCAAACAACAATAATAAAAGGCCTGTTTTTTTTATTCATTTTTTTTACCAACGAGTCTATACTTTCTCTCGATAAAAAGCGCCATAGAAATGCACTCTTTCGTTCACATATGAATCAGTCACCCTCCTTCTCCCCCCCCCCCCCTCCAATCTCCACACCTCCCTTCCCTTTGCCCTCCCCATCCCTCTATCCCCCCACCCACCCTTCCTCATCCACTCCTTTCCACATTTTGCTTCCCCCCGTCCCCTCCCCCCATCTCCTCCCCCCATACCCCCACCTCCTCCTATTTCCTCCTCCGCCCACACACTCCTCCTCTTCTTCCCTTTACCTCATTCTATATCCTCTCCCCTCCTTCTCTCCGTCCTCCCGCCTCCGCCCCCCCTCCCACACACAAGTCGCGCAGTTTTGGGGGAAAATTCCTTGCAACTGCACTGCAACTCGGGAAGGTGGGGAGAGGGGGAGAGGAGGAGGAGGAGGAGGAGGAGGAGGAGGAGGAGGAGGAGGGGGAGGAAAGAGGGAAGGCAAGGATTAGAAGGAGGAGGAAAACGAAGACGAAGAGGAAGAGGAGGAAGAGATGGAGGAAGAGGAGTAGGAGAAGGAAGAGGAGGAAGGTGAAAAGGAGGGAGAAGGAAAAGCAAGGCACAGACGGAGGAAAGGAAGAAGAGGAGAAGGAGGAGAAGGAGAAAGAGCAAGAGAATAAGGAGGGGAGTGTTTTTAGAAAGAGAGGAGGAGAGAGCCAAGAAGAGAAGTGGAGGAGGGAAGAAAGCGAAAAAAATCTTACAGTTTGAAAGTTAGGTGATGGTGTCTTGGAGCAACACTGAATTTCTGGTCAGGGGAGGGAATGGGGATGGCGCGAGAGGAAGATAAAAAGGAGAGGAAGAAAGAGAGAGAGGAAGAAAGAGAGAGGGAGAGAGAGAGAGAGAGAGAGAGAGAAAGAGAGAGAGAGAGAGAGAGAGAGAGAGGAGAGAGAGAGAGAGAGAGGGGGGGGGGGGGGGGCAACCGGGGGCCATACAAAAGAGAGAATACAAAATGAAGGAGATAAAGAGATAAAAGTGCATGGGGAAAAAAACGTAAAAGAAAAGAATCTGAGAAAGACAGAAAACGCAAACTTCTAAGAAACAAACAAACAGTCAGGAGAGAATAAATAAAGGAAAACTGGAACTTGCAAAAGAGAAATAAAAATAATTATTGAAAATGGCTGGGGGGGGGGGAGGGAGAGTGCTATGACGGAAGGAGAAATTGCTAAGAATAATTTTTAGCAATAGATAGATATGCAGGAGAAAGAGAGAGAGAGAGAGAGAGAGAGAGAGAGAGAGAGAGAGAGAGAGAGAGAGAGAGAGAGAGAAAAAAGAGGAGAGAGAGAGAGAGAGGGAGAGAGAGACGAGAGAGAGAGAGAGAGAGAGAGAGAGAGAGAGAGAGAGAGAGAGAGAGAGAGAGAGAGAGAGAGAGAGATTGAAGGAGAAAGAAGAAAAAGGAGAAGAAGAAGGAGAATAATAATAATGAGAAGAAAAAGAGGATAAAAAAGAAGAAGAAGAAGAAGAAGAAGAAGAAGAAGAAGAAGAAGGAAGAGGAGGAGGAAAAGAAAGAGAAAAAGAAGGAGAAGAAGAAGATGATGAAAGAAAAGAAAAAGAAGACGAAGAAGAAGAAAGAGAAAAAAGGAAACGTAGGATAATTAGAAGAAGAAGCAGAATAAAAGAAGAAGAAGAGGAAGGAGAAGAAAGTGAAGGTGGAGGAAGAGGAGAAGGGGAAAGAAAAGAAGAGAATGAGAATAATAATTATAAGACGAAGATGGATAAGAGGGAGATGAAGAAAAAGAAGACGAAAAAGATAAAGAAGAAAAAGACGAAAAAGAAGAAAAAGACGAAAAAGAAGACGGAGAAGAAAATGATCCTGATGACGAAGGAGAAGAAGAAGATAAAGAAGAAAAAGTCGACGAAGAAGAAGAAGAAGAAAATGGACAATAAAAAGGCGAAAAGGGGTTACACGAGGTTTGCCTAATTCTGAATTCTCCATTTTATTTCCAGGCATTAATACGGCGCGCATAGTTTTTAATTGGTCATTAGTGGTTTCAAATAGCACGATCAGTTTTCAGAACCGTAGTACAAGGTCATGACGTATCAACTAAATTAATATATTTATTTAACGAAAACTTTTTTTTTTTTTTTTCTGTTTTTGGTTGAGAAAATTAACGAATCACTCTAGTTTTTTTTTCAACATTTATTTTTTCCGCAGCCATTCAAAAAGCAATATCTATTGGCGTTCGAATAATCATGATGTGAATATATCTATCTATAGATTAATTCCTTTGTTCTCCCCTCCGCCACTCAAAACTCAAAAATACATTCACATAAGGAGAATCCGCCAAAATATACCATTATTTTGATCTATATCCATCACCCAAACCCATAAATATGTAAATACACCAATAAAATATATATACACCAGTAAAAAAAAATAAATCGTATCCAAATATATGTATTTATATATATATATATATCCATCTCTTAAACGCGACTATAAATAAGCTCACCCTGGATTTCCACCGCGTAAAATCCCGCCAAAATTCCCCGGAAGAAAACGCGGGAAAATTTGGAGTGGGTTTTGGAGTCTGAAATAATGAACTTGTCCATGTCCTGAGGGGAGAGGGGGAGGAGGGGAGAGGGGAGAGGGGAAGAGGAGGAGAGAGGGGAAGAGGAGGAGAGAGGGGAGGTGGGGAGGGGAAGGGAGAGGAGGAGAGGGGAGAGGGGAGAGGTGGTGAGGAGAGGGGAGAAGAGGAGAGGAGGAGAGGAGGGGAGATGTGGTGAGGAGGAGAGGGGAGAGGAGGAGAGAGGGGAGAGGAGAGAGGATGGAAGAGGGCAGAGGAGAGAGGTGGTGAGGAGGAGAGGGGAGAGGATGGTGGGGAGGAGGGGTGAGGGGAAAGGGTGGAAGGGCAGAGGTGATAGGTAGTGAGAAGGAGAGGCGAGAGGAGAGAGAATGAAGGGGGAAAGGGGGGGGAGGTGGTGAGGGGAGTTGAAGAGAGGATGGAGGGGAGAAAGGAGAGGGGAAAAGGGAAGAAGGGGAGAAAGGAGAGGGGAAGAGGGAAGAAGGGGAGAGGGGCAGAGGTGAAAGGTGATAAAGGAAAGAGGGAGAGAGGGTGAAGGGGAGAGGGGAAGATAGAAAGAGGAGGGAGAAAGAGAGGGAAGGGAAAAAGAGAAAGGGAGAGAAGCTGCAAGAGGGGAAGAGAGATGAGGAGCTCGGCAAAAGATGGAGATGAGAAAGAGGAGGGATGAGGGAAGATGATTGAGGGAAGAGGGGAAGATGATTCGAGAAGGGAGAATGGAGGAAGAGGGGAGAGGGGGAAGAAGAACACGGTGAGGGGAAAAGGAAGGGGCGAAATGACAGGAGAAAGAGTGAACACGAAAAGTGAAAGGTAGAAATATAGAACACTAGAGATTAGAGGGGATACGAGGAACGAATAATTGTCGAATAGAGAGAGAGAGAAAAAGAGGGGAAAAAATAAGAAAGACGTGAGGGTAGATGTAGGAAAGGGGGAGAATGGACAGAGGAGGAGGAGGAGGAGGAGAAGGAGGAAGGGAGAAAGAGAGAAATGTGAGAAAGAGTAGGAAGGGGAGGAAGAGAACGTGGACTGAAAAATTGATAGAATGTTGGGGAATGATACACAGGTGGAAACAGGGGAACGAGGAGAGAGAAAAATGGATAAAAGAGGGAAAAATAGGTAGGTACAAGAGGGGATAAGGAGGGGAGGATAAGGTCAGTGCAGGAAAAGGGAAAAAATAAGGGGAAAGGAATGATGATGGATAAGTTAAAAAACAT
>NC_051401.1:24424249-24431749 GCF_015228065.2 Penaeus monodon | reverse complement strand
GAGAGAGGGAGGGAGGGAGAGCGGCGAGGCGAAGAGGAGGAGAGGAGGAGAGGAAGAAGACGGGAAAAGAGAGGGGATATTGAGGACAATAAGCAGGTAGGGGAAGAGATGACTGAGGATAAAGGGAGGAAGAGGGGGGAAGGAAAATTATTAGGAGGGGAAAGAGAAGAAAAAGAAGAGGATGAGGAAGAGAATAAGAAAAGACGCAAGGGCAGGAGGAGAATGCGGGAGAAAATGGAAGATAAAAGGAGGGAGATAAAGGAAGGTAAATAAATTGGAAAGAAAATGAAGATGATAATAAGGTGGAGGAGAAGAAACGAGGAAGAGAGGAGTCAAAATAATAGGCAGGTAAGAAAGAAGCCGAATAAAGCGAGGAAGAGAATAGAGAAGAAAAATAGAAGGAAGGGGAGATAAAGAAGGAGAATAAGGATAAGGAGGTGAAATTGTGATAAACTAAGTATGAGGAGAAAGAATAAGAATAAAGATAAGAAGGAGGAGGTAAGAGAAAGTGACTAAATAAGTGGAAAAAGGATGTGGACGAAGGAGAGGGAGAAGAAAGAAGAAGAGTAAGATGTTGATGATGAGGAGGAGGAAGAAGAGGGGGAGGAGGAATAGGAAGAAGAAAAAGAAAAAAAAAAGAAGAAGAAAGAGAAGAAAAAGAAGAAAAAAAAAATGTTGACAACAACTATTTAAAAAAAACGGAAGGAAACCCAATAACATCAATACCATAAAAGCAAAGATAAAACAAACAAACAAACAAACAAAACAACAAGAAGCAAACAAAAGCACAAAGCGAAACAAAAGCGAAAGGAAAAAAAGAAAAAAGAAAAGAAAAGGTGTTGGTGATGGGGAAGTTGAGAGGGAAGCGGGAGAAAAGAGGAGGAAGGGAGAAGAAAAGAGAAGGAATGGAAGAAAAGAGAGGGGCGGGGTAGAGGGAGGGGGAGAGGGGGGGGATGGGACGAGAGAAACGAAAAAAAAGAAAGAAAAGGAAAAGAAAAGGAGAAAGAAAATGGATTTCCTCGCATTTTCTTCTCCGCGGCAACAGGCACAGTACCACTTGCGGGATTTTTTTTTTTTTTTTTTTTTTTTTTTAAAGCAGTACTTCTAACGCTGCCTCTGGGGTTCGTTCCTAGGGAGGAAGGGGAGAGGGAGGAGGGGTGAGGAGGGATGGGAGAGGAGGGTGTAAAGGAGGGAGGGAGGGAGGGAGGAGGAGGGGCGAGGGCGGAGGGACATGGAAAGAGAGGGGGAGGGGGAGGGGGTTGTAAAGGAGGGAGGGAGGAGGGGAGGGGGAGGAGAGGCGAGGAGGAGTGGGGGGAGGGGGTGTAAAGGAGGGAGGGAGGAGGGGAGGGGGAGGAGAGGCGAGGAGGGGGGGGAGGGGGCGAGGTAAAGGAGGTGGAATGAGGAGACTAAGGAGAAGGAGCCTGGAAAGGGAGGAGGAGGGGGGGAGAGGGAAAGGAAGGAGGGAGGAAGGGAGAGGGAAGAGGACCGTGGAAGGGGGAGGTAGACAAGAGGTGGGTAGGTGGGGAGGGGGGAAGAGGAGAGGAAGGAAAGGCAAGGAGGGTGATAGGGGGGGGGGTAAGGGACAAGGAGGGAGGTAAAAGGGAGAGTGAGGAGAGGGGGGGGGCGAGGGAGGTGGGGTGAGGGGAGAGGCGAGGGAGGAAGGCGAGGAAGGGCAGTGGGGGAGGGGGGAGGGGCGAGGGAAGGGGGAGACAAGGGGCAATTTCGAGGAGGGATAAGGAAGAGGGCGAGAAAAGAGGAACAGGAAAGAGACAGGGAGGGAAAGAGGGCGAAGGAGGGAGGGAAAGGGAGCGAAGGAAGGAAGGGAAGGGAGCGAAAAAGGGAGGAGGGAGGCGGCGAGGAAGGGGGTAAGCGAACGAGGGGAAATAGCAAGGGAGGAGGGAGCGAGAGAGGGGGAGGGTGGGATAAGCAGAGAAGAAGAGGGGGAGAGAAAGGGGAAGGAGAAGGAGGGGAGGAAGGCAACACCGAGAACGGGGACGAGATGGAGGGCAAGGAAGGGAAGAGAGAAAGGGGGGGGGGAGAGACAACAGGAGGACACTAGATATTTTCTCTTCTCTTTCCCCTCCTTCCTTACCTCCACGCTTTCTCTGGTTCTTATTTATTGATTTTTCATCTTCCCTTTCTTTCTTATCCTTTGCTTGTCCTTTTATTCCATCTTCACACTTCTCTTCGCCTCGCTTCTTCCTACTTCCTTCATCTTCTAATTCCTTTATTTTCTTCTCTTTATTTTCATTTCCCTTTCTCCCCTTTTCTTCTGCCATTTCTCCGATTCTTATTCTCCTTTTCCCCTCATTCTCTTTCTTTGCCTTAGTCTTATCCTGTTTTTCCTCTCTTCTTTTGTCTTCTCTCCTTCTTCTCTCGTTTGTTCTCGCGAATTTAAGCGTTTCGTTTCCTTTATTGTAAAATTTCTTTCTTCGTGGGTACCGCTTCCTTTTCGTTCGCGATGATGATGATTATTTTGTCAATAACGATATCATAACGGATATGATACCGATAATAATGATGATGATGATGATTATGATAATGTTCATGGTGATGATGATGGTGATGATGATGATGATAATAATAATAATGATAATAATAACAACAATAATGATAATCATGATAGTAATTATAATAATGATAATGATGATAATATAAATAATGGTAATGTTGATAATAATGATGAAGATAATAATAATTATAATAATAATAATAATGATAATAATAATAATGACAATAATAATAATTAATAATAATAATAATAATAATAATAATAATGATAATAATAAAAATAATAATAATAGTAATAATAATAATAATAAAATAATAATAATAATAATAACAAAAATAATATTATAAGTAACAGTGATAGATAATAATAATAATTAAGTAACAACAACAATAATAACATTATTAATAACATCCTTACCCTCAGTTTCCCTTCCTCTTCTCTTTCTTTTCTTTATTCCCCTGTCCTTCTTCCCCTTCTTCCCCTCACCCGCCCTCTTTATATCTCCCCTCAGCCTCCTCCTCCCCTTCCTCCCTCTCTCCTGTGTATTGACAATCTCTTTCCCTTTTCCCCTTCGTTGCCACAAGCCCTCCCCTCCTGCTCCCCCTACTCCTCCTCCTCCTCCCCCCTTGCCCCTACTCTTCCTCCTCCTCCCCCTACTCCTCCTCCTCCTCCCCCTACTCCTCCTCCTCCTCCTCCTCCTCCCCCTACTCCTCCTCCTCCTCCCCCCTACTCCTCCTCCTCCTCCTCCTCCTCCCCCCTACTCCTCCTCCTCCTCCTCCTCCTCCCCCTACTCCTCCTCCTCCTCCCCCTACTCCTCTCCTCCTCCTCCTCCTCCCCCTACTCCTCCTCCCTCCTCCCCCTACTCCTCCTCCTCCTCCTCCTCCTTCCCCTACTCCTCCTCCTCTCTCCCCTACCCCTTCTGCTTCTCCTCCTCCTTCTATTCCTTTTCCCCCATCCCCATCTTCTCCCTCTCCTCTTCCAACACTTTTCTCCAATTCTCCTCCTCCTCCTTTCCCTCCTCCCCCTCCTCCTTTCCCTCCACCTCCTTCCTATTAACACAAATGCAAAGTCTTTCTTTTTAAGTGGTTAAAAGAGAGAGAGGAGGCGAGAGGGACAACGAGAGAGAGCGAGCGAGAAAGGGAGAGAGAGAGCGAAAGAGAGAGAGAGAGAGAGAGAGAGCGAAAGAGAGAGAGAGAGAGAGAGAGAGAGAGAGAGAGAGAGAGAGAGAGAGAGAAGAGAGAGAGAGAGAGAGAGAGAGAGAGAGAAAGCGATAGAGAGAGAGAAAGCAAAAGCAATAGAGAGAAAGCGAAAGAGAGAGAGCGACAGCGACATAGAAAGATCGATAAATAAATACATAGACAGACAAACATACAGATAGACAGAGTAAGTGCAAGGAATCTCAGGAGCGAGAGAGAGAGTCCGCGTCGAGAGTCCTGATTGAGGAGGAGGAGGAGGTGGGCGGGGCTTAGCGTGCGTCAAAGGGAACGGAAGAAAGAGAGAGAGAGAGAGAGAGAGAGAGAGAGAGAGAGAGAGAGAGAGAGAGAGGAGAGAGAGAGAGAGACGGGATTTAAGAAGAAAAAAGGATAAGGAGAGGGAAGACAAGAATGATGGATTTAAGAAGAAAAAAGGTAAGGAGAGAGAAGACAGGAATGATGATGGTGGTGGTAGGGATGGCGATGATAATAGTGATGATTATAATGATGATGGTGACCATCTCAATAGCAGGAATATTCAAAGGAATAATGATAATCATAAATATAAATGTAATATATTGTTAAAAATAATGACAATAATTATGATATAATGATAATGGTAATATAAAAAAAAAATACTAATACTAATGATAATAATAATAATAATAATAATTTTAGTAATAACAATAATGATAAATTAGTAGTGATAAAGATAAATAATAATAATAATGATAATAAAAGCAAATAAGAACATAAATAATAAAAAAAAGGTAATAATGATAATAATGATTAAGAAGCGAGATAATAAGGTTCTGAGAAAACGGTGGGAGCGCGAGGGGGATGGGGGAGGGGGGGGGTGAAGTGGGGAGCGAGAGGGGGAGGGGGGGGTGGCCGCTTACCGGATGGGGATAGCAACTTAATTAAAATTGAGAATATAGTCACTGCAATTACGATGCAATTATGGCATGATAAAATATCTCCTATATATATATACACTATCAATTTTCATTATCATGATTTCCTTATCCTTTGTCAACCATTGCAATCTCATTATTGATTTCAACCCAAATATTGCAATCAATGATTATCAATTAAATCACTAACTCCAGGACCTCGCAATAAAGGTCGTCTCTTTAAGCTTTCGTGGGGTCAGCCAGGGAGAAAGAGAGAGAGGGAGAGAGAGAGAGAGAGAGAGAGAGAGAGAGAGAGAGAGAGAGAGAGAGAGAGAGAGAGAGAGAGAGAGAGAGAGAGAGAGAGAGAGAGAGAGAGAGAGAGAGAGAGAGAGAGGAGAGAGAGAGAGAGAGAGAGAGAGAGAGAGAATGAGAGAGAGAGAGAGAGAGAGAGAAGAAGCAGAGCAGAAGCAGAAGCAGAGAGAATTAGAAAAAGAGATAAACCAACGAAAGAGTAACCAAAAGAAAGATAAACAAAGAAAAAAAGGAGAGAGAAAGAAAGAAAGAAAGAAAGAAAGAAAAAAAAACGCCGAAAAGAGGGACGAAAAAAGGGCCAGAAAAACAAGGTCACCAAGACAAAAAAAAAAAAAAAAAAAAATCACCATCACGAAAAAAAGGTAAAAAAACAAGGTCACGACGTCAAGTCCCGCCGACCGACATGAAAGCCCACGAGGAATTAATCACGACCTAGGATTCAACATCGACCCCTGATCACTGTGACTAAGAAAGTCCTATTAAAAACCAGAGGGACTTTACGCTCGCTGGAAAAAAAAAAAAAAGTGTTGACCGTCGCAGTTCCCGGATATTATTTCGGAATTCTTTTTAGGGGGCCTTTTGAGTCGGGGTTTTTTAGTTGGGGGGAGGGGGGAGGTGGTTTGTTGTTGTATGACACTGTTGATGGTCGGGGTATTTTGTGTGTAATGGTAGATGTATTGTGGGTATATGTTTTCTGAAGAAAGGTGAAAATGCCGTGACTCCTTTATGGCATCACTTCTTCACCAAGAGCCATTGCCTACTTACAGGGCTCATCCTTGCCTTCCTAAAGAGCGCCGTTTTGACCCTTACGCGCACCCAACACACGGTCGAAACTAGCCTGGGCGAGGGAGACGCGATAAAACGTGCGAGTCCTGAAACAATGAATTATTATGATGCTGTGAGGGCTCTATGGACTTTGATGAAGCGTTTCCAAAGTCTCTCTACGTCATATATCGCAAAATTATCCCCCTTTCCCCCCCCCTTCCTCCCTTCCTCCCTTCCCCCAACGCCTATCCCTCCCCTTTCCCCCCCTCCCCCTCCCCTCCCCCCCCATTCCCCTACCCCTTCCACTCGCATTTGATTTTTGCAACCAAGTCACCGCCCATGAAACCGGGGAAGAGGGGAGACCCAACGGAGAGGGGATTAAAAAACGGGGGTGAAAAAGAGAGAGAGAGAGAGGGAGAGGGAGGGAGGGGAGAGAGAGCAAGGGATGGGGGAGAGGAGAAGGAGAGGGAGAAGAAGCAAAAATGGAGAGGTAGGGAACAAGGCAGAGAGAGAGAGACGAGGAAAAAAGAGAATAGTTGGGGAGGAAGGAGTTGGAAGGGAAGGAAGGGGAGGGAAGAGGGGAGTAGAGAGGGGAGAGATAGAGTGGAATTAAAGGAAAGGACTAGGAAGGAGGGTGCGAAGAGTAGGAGGAAGGAAGGGAACAAAGGGGGAGGAGGGCGTAATGAGTAGGAGAAAGGAGGAGGAGGAGGAGGAGGAAGAGATAGTGCAGAAAATGGGAGGAAGAGAAGGTGGGAGGAGGGTGCAAAGAATAGGAGGAGGGGAAGAGAGGGAACGAGAGGAGGATGCAGAGTGGGAGGGAAGGAGGAAGACCGGGGAGGTGTGTTAGGGTAATGAGAAGGGATGGAATAAGGATGAGGTAAGGGATGGGGGTGGGAGTGGGAGGGAAGGAGAATACCGGGGATGGTAATGGGAGTAGGAGGAATGAGGAGGAGGAAGTAGGAGTTGTAGGAGTGAGGGAGGAGGAGGTTGAGTGAGGAAGGGGAACGGATGCAGAGTTGAATGAGGCAGTGGGGGGTGGGGGCCGATGTCGCCCCCCCCCCCGCCACACCGAGAGCCAAACACCAGCCAACACAATTTAATTAATCCTTTTTATCGCTATTCTCTCCTGCTCCTCTCCTTCTTACTGGACGCAGAGGCGGAGAGGGCGACGGGCGTGCGCGGCAGAGAAAGGGGAAGTGAGAGAGAAGAGGAAGAGAAGAAAGGAGAAGCGACAGAAGAAAAGAGGGATGGCAGAAGCAAAAGGAGAAAGGGGAAAAGCGAGAGGAAAATGAAAACAAAAAGTGATGATGAGAAAAGAGGTAATCGGAGGCGAGAGAATAAAGGAAGGAAGTGAGAAAGAGAAAGAAAAAGGAAAGAGAAAGCGAGAGGAAAAGGAGAGAGAAAGAGAAAGAGGGAAAGGTAGGACAAAGCGAGAGGAAAAGGAGAGAGAAAGGAAAGAAAAGAAACAAGGAAATGATTAAGAAAGGAACAGCAAAGGAAAAGAAAAGAATGTGATGTAGTGTAAGAGAAAAAAGGAAAATAGAGATAAGACAGAAGAATGAGAAAAAGAGAAAATGTGAAGAGGGAAAAGTGTGTGTGTGTGTGTGTGTGTGTGTGTGTGTGTGTGTGTGTGTGTGTGTGTGTGTGTGTGTGTGTGTGTGTGTGTGTGTGTTTGTGTGTGTGTGTGTGTATGTGTGTGTGTGCGTGGTGCGTGTGTGTGTGTGTGCCTGTGTGTGTGTATGCATGTATGTATGTATATACAAACACACACACACACACCACTGAAAAGTACAGGCAGACAGACGGACAAATGCCCAAGCAGACA
>NC_051401.1:24399249-24401749 GCF_015228065.2 Penaeus monodon | reverse complement strand
GACCTGTTTCCCTAAACCCCTTCGGAAGTTTCCTTATTGTGAGTCCTGCCTCTCTCATGTTTGAATCGTGGAGACTCACATTATCATAAACCGAACGCCTTCGTGTTCCTCTTCCGTCTCGTAGGAATACGGAGAAGGAAGAACGTATAATGAACACTTGGCTAACATTGGAAGAGAGGAAGACGGTGAGGAAAGGAAAATAATGAAGAAGAATATAAAAAAAAGGTGTTTCAACTCGTATAGTTGGCATGCGCTTGGATCAGATGGCTTAAAATCCAACGCGGAAATGTATTGGGAGAGATTGGCTCTTGTGTCCTGATGGCGTAAGGGCGAGAATCGGGAGCGAGGGCGAGAGGGGAGTCGCTTCTATCCCGAGGTTGTCGTCCAGTCGATACGGCGAAGCTGATTGTTACCATATTGTGGGCAAACAATACTAACGCACGTGTATTATTGTTTGGTTCTGTATCTGTGCACGACAAAAATAGGCTTAATCATCGATTTATCAGATGAAATATATTCAAATGAATAAGAAGGGGGGGATAAAAAAGGAGAGCATCTTTTCAACGTTCCCCAGGAAATACGAATTTCCGCAACATCAAGGGAGTTCCGAACCCAAAAAGTTGAGTATTATCGTACGCCCTGGAAACGTTGTCGGGAACTCTGAGAGCCGAGACACAAGATGCCAGATAAACGACAATCATCCCCTGTGCAATTATTTAATCATCCTCTCTCAGCCTTATAACCAATAATCTTTTTGACCTTTAGGCTGATCAGCTTGGAAGACCAATTCATCGATATTTAATTAACTATGCAAATTCCACGATTGCGATAAACGGAATTTACTTATTCCGACAGCTCTGGGCCCTTTATTTTTCGGTCCAATAAAAAATGGAATAAAGCAAAGTGGAGCTGCAGACTTTCCATGCCGCGGCCCGACGTCACACTGCTTCTAAAGTTTACCTCGGTAGAGCGGCCACCTCTATCCTTGCAGCCACTTCCCTCCTTGCGACCACCTCCGTTTTTGCGACCACCTCCGCACGTTCTCTACCAATACACGTGCGGGCGCTCCTAATCACGTGGTCTGGAGAACTGAGAGATTTATCCATTGTTTAAGATTTTTTCCGCTGCATACACACACTCGTATTCTGTTTGTCTAGTTATCCGTGCATTTCCTTTCGGCTCTAAATGCACCGAAAAGACGATCGCTGCGCCGCCACGAGGTCGCAGCGCCAGGCGGGAATGACGCCACAAGACGACGCAAAACGGCACGATTCCTGCAACGAAGGTTCAATGCCTCTCCGGATGCGCGTGGACACAAGTACTCTCCGCTTGCTTCGTTGCAATGCATCAATTCGTTGCAATGCACCAATGAGTCACCTGTGGCCGCCCTCTTTAAAACTGCAGCGAGTGTGCCTTCCTCGGTCTCGCGTCGTGTCTTTTGGAGCGATTGGTGATGAGCCTCGTTGGCATAGCTCGCGGGACTACGAGGGCACTGCAGGGCGGTCGGGAACTACGGCAAGAGGGGGACGCTGTGGCACTTGGTTAAACAGGTCCTTCGGATCGGTGACGGTTCACGTTTCTGAACGAGAACGTATGTGTGTGATATATGGGTATGCAAATATGCGATACATGCAGCCATGTGTACTTTCATGAATATAGGCTTACATATATACATACATAAGTACATCCATCTATTCCTCCCTCCCTCCCTCCCTCCCTCCCTCCCTCCCTCCCTCCCTCCCTCCCTCCCTCCCTCCCTCCCTCCCTCCCTTCCTCCATCCATCCATCCATCCATCCATCCATCCATCCATCCATCCACACACACACACACACACACACACACACACACACACACACACACACACACACACTTGTGTGTAAACAAAGGGGTATATAAACACGCATCGCATATTCTTATCATTTTATAAAGCTATGAAAACCCCGAGATTCCCTTCAACGAAAAATTCACATAAAAAAAAAGAGAGAGAGAGAAAAAAAAGAAGAAAAAAGGAGAAACGAAAAAAGAAAAACACCGGATTTTATATAATTCCGTTTTACATGCATCATAACCCAATGCTTCGGCCTCTTCCTGCGGCTCTCGTGTCCTGCCTTGCGACGAAGCTCACCAGGCAAGGTTCGTCTTCCGGAACCCCCCCCCCCCCCTCTCTCTCTCTCGCTCTCTCTATCTCGCTCTCGCTCTATCTCTCGCTCCCTCGCTCTCTCTCTCTCCTCTCTCTCTCTCTCCCTCCTCTCTCTCTCTCTCTCTCTCTCTCTCTCTTCTCTCTCTCTCTCTCTCTCTCCTCTCATCCCTATCTCTCTGTCTCGCTCTCTCTCTAGCTCTTTCTGTGTCTCTCTCTCTCTTTCGCCCTCTCGCTAGCTCTCTCTCTCTCTATCCCTATCTCTCTCTCTCTGGCTCTCTCTCTAGCTCTCCCTGTCTCTCTCTCTCTCGCCCTCTCTCTCTCTCTCTCTCTCTCTTCTGTCTTAGTCTTTCACGACAATC
>NC_051401.1:24359249-24364249 GCF_015228065.2 Penaeus monodon | reverse complement strand
GAACAGCGATGAAGACTTAACACTGATGTCTTTTAGAATTGATTCAGGTTTTTTCTTTAAGGATTAACATACTCTTTCTGAGAATCGATATAATTTGTTCTCTCCTACATCGACGTACGATTCTTAGGATCGATTTTTTTTTAAGAAGAAGACATTAATACTCTTTCCTAGAATCGATATTATTATTTTTCCAGCATCGACATGCTATTTTTTTAAAGAAGTAACATAGTCTTTCTCAGAATCGACACCTGTTTTTTTTTCTTTTCTTTTAGAAGCGCTTTCTCAGAATCAACATATTTTTTTCTTTGAATCGACCTACTCTTTCTTAGAAACGACAGACTAATTCTTCACAGTTTAGAGAAGATTTGTCTTGAATGCATCCGTGTTTCTTTAGATATTTTATTCGTAGATTTAAGACAAATTTTCGCCTTTCACTCTCAGATTCCAAGTAAACCACACGTTTAGGTCGAAGATAAATCATCTGTAATATCAACCTCAATGCCAGATGTTCGTACACACACACAAATATATACAAAAAGCACATACAGACATAAAAGATCAAATCTGCAAAAATCCACACCCAGGTAAGCGCACACAAACAAACAAACAAACTCAAATGCACACAATCAGGTATAAAAACATATGCAATACACAAGGACAAATAGATGCACGCACGATACCCTTCACACACATGTATACCCGCACTTACAGAAGGCACAGATACCTCCTCTTCTCACACACTCAACCCCCTTTGCCCCCCCCCCCCCCACTCGAAAACCACTTTTCCTCTTACCACACCCACAAAAAAAACATACTCCCACACATACTACTTTACGTCTTCTCCCCCCCCCCCTCCCCATCAAACACCAAGAAACAATCCCTCCTCCTGCTCACCCCCCACCCCTACTATCCCCAACACACGCGCGAAAAACTCCTACATAAACTACCTTAACCCCCCTCCCTCTCCCTCCACACACACACATACATTTTTACTCCTCCTCACCACGTATACATACACTTACACAAACTCAACAAATATATCCCTCACCTACTACACACAGACACACACAAACCCCTCCCTCACAAACACCATCTCGTACACCTCCTCACCACACACACACACATTCCTCCCCACCACACATTCTCTCATACCCTCCCCTACCACACACACACAGTACCCCTCCCCCACCACACACACACACATACACACACTTATCCCACCCCCCCACACACACTCATACGAAAAATTCCCCCTCTTCACACACACACACACACACAGTACCCCATCCCCCACCACAGGCACACACACAGCGCTGTTAGACCTAGGGAAAGCGGAGAGTGGCCCTCTCGCGGCGTCTCATGAATATGCATGCTCTCTGCGTCTACAAGGTGGGGGACTTTCTAGCCAGGGAGATCATCCATTGCGCTGTAGGTTTCCGGAGATTGAAAACCTCCCTCGGAGTGAAGAGAGGTTTATTTTGGGTTTATTTGGGGTTTATTATTTGGTTCATGAGGGTTAGCGAGGGGCTCGATCTTGGGTTGGGATTTGTGCGTGTTGTGGTAAGGTTGAAGTGTGTTATAATGTTTTATTTATTGATTTATTTGCCCAGGGGATTTTTTTTTATCCGCCGTCTTGATTACGTTTCTCATAATAGGTTTTTGTTGTCTTTCAAATAATCTCAACGCCATGAACTTATTGCTGATGTACGAGACACAGATCTAGTCATGCCAAAACCCATACGGTCTGACACACTCCGAGTTCTCGAGTGCAAACTTTTACTAATACTTTTAGATAAAGAACAGGAATCGAGTCTGCCTGCCTCTCCCCTCCTCCTCCTTCTTCTCTTCATTCTCTTCATTCTCTTCCCTTCACCCTCTATGTTACCTCTTCCTCCCTCTTCCTTATCCTGTTCCTTTCCTTTCTCATTCTCCTCCTCTCCCCTCTCTCTTCTTCCAGTTCCAAGTGAAATGAAACACTCGCATGTATTGATGAGGTGTATTGATATTGCTTAATGTCATCGTAACAAACAGACAGACAGATAGATGAAATGTGTTGTAAAAGTTATAGGAGAGAGAGAGAGAGAGAGAGAGAGAGAGAGAGAGAGAGAGAGAGAGAGAGAGAGAGAGAGAGAGAGAGAGAGAGAGAGAGAGAGAGAGAGAGAGAGAGACCAAGATGGTTAGACAAAATGTATCGATGCTGCCGTTGTAGATATCGTGTGAGACAGACAGACAGACAGACAAGACCGACAGGCAGATAAAACGTATCACTGATGTTATTGCCTTGTAAGAAACAGACAAACACACACACATACACACACGCATAAACATAAACACACAAACATCCACCCACAAACACAAATAAACACACCCACAAACAAACACACAAACAAACACACACACACAAACACCCACCCACAAACACACACACACACACACAAACAAACACCCACCCACAAACACACAAACCCACACACACACACACACACACACAGAGGAACCCCAGCCCTAAACACGGTGAGTACCTATACTAACCCATTACCCGAGCATACACACAGTCTCCAAGCGGGCCAAGGGCTACAGAGAAATGTCACCGTGGATGTGAAAGCCTTCTGCTGAACGAAACTCTTCCTCACACTTCGGACGTTTTACCAATACTCTTCGTGCGCTGCCTGGTGTTATTTCGTCCGTGTGTGTGTATGTGTGTGTGTGTGTGTGTGTACGTTATTACACATGCCTTCACAAAGACCCGTTATTGGAGACAATATTATTATGAATATTTAAGCTTGACATGCTAGGTTCCTGTCTGGTTTTCTTTCTCGTATTTTCTTTTCTTTTTTTCTCTCTCTTTATTTCTTTTCGTTTTCTGTTCTTTTGCTTTCGTTTTGCTTTACTTTGTTTTTTGTTTTTATCAATATTTTTCTCTTAATTTTTAGGTCAAAAGTACGAATATACATCTTTCTGAGTTTGATTTATGCTAGCTGTTCAACTAACTAAAGAACATGGCAAATGGAGAAAAGGCAAGAACGGAACAAGGGAAAAAAAGAAATAGGAGAAGAAGAAGAAGGAGAAGAAGGAGAAGAAGAAGATGAAGAAGGAGGAGGAGGAGGAGGAGGAGGAGGAGAAGGAGAGGAAAAGAAGTAAATGAAAAAGAAAATGATAATAAGAGGAAGGAGAAGACGAAACAGACAAACAACATAATCAACAACAACAACAAAAATACACAAAAAGAATAAGAACAAGAACATAACAAGCAAAAACGTACACACAAAAAAACGGAAATAAGTGTTCTCTTCTGCCGTAACTCAATCGACTATGCCCAATCGCCAGGGAAATCCAATACCGGCAATTACCTTAACGTGTCAGAAGGCCAGACGCAAGTACGTACCAAGACGCATGTGACTCTCACATCACAGCCCCAGTGAGGAAAGAGGTTCGCCTCATTAAGCCGAGAATGAGACCGCTGTTGGAAGAAGCAGAATGAGTGGAGAAAGCGGCAGGTAAATGAGGGAAGTGAGAATGGTAAAAATTTTGATTTCTTCGCTTATTCCTTCGTAAATATAGATGTATCTACGTCGGCGCGCGGGTGGCCACCGGAATAACGCTCCGTGATACTGCGCAAGTGTTTGCCCGCGGTCCTCCCTCCTCCCTCCTCCTACTCCTACCTCCTCCCTCCTCCCTCTACCTCCATCTCTCCTTCCTCCTCCTCCATCTACCTCCCTCCTCCTCCTACCTCTACCACTCTCTCCTCCCTCTTCCTCCCTTCTCCTCCCTCCTCCCTCCTCCCTCCTCCCTCCTCCTCCCTCCTCCCTCCTCCTCCCTCGTCCTTCCTCCTCCTTCCTCATCCCTTTTCTTCTTAAATACATTTATACGTAGATTTATACATGAAAGCATTCTGTCACATACACATAAATACACAAACACATACAAACATACCCACAAACATACATACACACACACACACACACAGTGTATGTGTGCATGTACGTGTGTGTTTGTTTATGTGTATGTGTGTGAGTGTGTGTATTTATATATATGCGTAGACACCTGCACACACACATGAATAAACTGATATTTCCTTCAGTTATTCAGCTGTGTTTGCCTAAATGTGTCTGTTTGCTAATCGATCAAGCTGTCTCTATCTCCATGGATTTATACATTTTTCATTCACACACACACACACACACACACACACACACACACACACACACACACACACACACACACACACACACACACACACACACACACACACACACACACACACACACACACACACTCACACACACACACACACACACACACACACACACACACACACACACACACACACACACGCACGCACAGATCCCTGGCCTACACCACCCACGCCTAAACGGGGTCTCTACAACACGAAACATAACCTACATCCTCTCCTTTTGCGTCTCATTAGCAACGTATACTTTAGGCCAAGCTATTCACCGTGAAGGAAAGATCATGTCTAGAGTGGAATACCTCTGTTCTGTATCCATCACCCCGAGAACAGGGAAGAAATGGTGAACGAATGGAGGGTTGAAGAACATGGCGATAGAAGAGGGTAGAACTGAAGAACAAATGAAGGGCAGGAGAACATGGCGATAGATGAGGGTAGAACTGAAGAACAAGAGGAGGGCAGAAGAGAAGAAGAAAAAGGTAAACAGAGAACAAGACACTGAAGCAGAGAAGAACTGAAGAACGGAAAGGTAAGAAAGGGAAGAACGGATGAACGGGGCGTTAAAAATAGGAAGAACAGAGGGAGAAGACACCAAAACAGGGAAGAACAGAAGAACAAGACGTAGAATCGAGAACAATACGCTAAACAGAGAAAGAACAGAAGAACAAGGTAAAAAAAAAAGGAAGAACAAACGAAGAAGGCACCAAAAAGGGGGAAGATCAAGAATAAGACGCTAGAACAGAAGAAGAAAAAAACAAGACGCTAGAACAGAAGAACAGAAGAACAAGACGCTAGAACAGAAGAACAAGAC
>NC_051401.1:24354249-24356749 GCF_015228065.2 Penaeus monodon | reverse complement strand
GGCGCGGATCATGCACAGAGAGCTTGCTTGCAGGGAAATGAAAGGCCGGTGTCAGTGGGTAGGGTAGGGGGTGGCGGGAGGTAGAGGGGGTAAGAGAGGGGAGGTGGAGGGGGTAAGAGTTGGGATAGAGGGGGGAGGAGAGGGTAAGAGTGGGGGAATGGAGGGAGTAAAAATTAGGGTGGAAGGGAGTAAAAATTAGGGGTGGAGGGGGTAGGAGTGCGGGAGGAGGAGTGGGAGTAGAGGGGGGAAGAGTAAGGATTGGAGAGAGTAAGAGTGAGAGAGAGATAGATAGATAGATAGATAGATAGAGAGATAGAGAGAGAGAGAGTGAGAGAGAGATAGATAGGTAGATGGATAGATAGATAAATAGATAGAAAGAGAGAGAGAGATAGTAAAAAAATGGGTGGTGGAAAGGAGTAAAAATGGGGGAGGAGGGGGTAAGAGTGGGGGGAGGAGGGGGTAAGAGTGGGGGGAGGAGGGGGTAAGAGTGGGGGAGGAGGGGGCAAGAGTGGGGGAGGAGGGGGTAAGAGTGGGGGGAGGAGGGGGTAAGAGTGGGGGGAGGAGGGGGTAAGAGTGGGGGAGGAGGGGGCAAGAGTGGGGGAGGAGGGGGTAAGAGTGGGGGAGGAGGGGGTAAGAGTGGGGGAGGAGGGGGCAAGAGTGGGGGGAGGAGGGGGTAAGAGTGGGGGAGGAGGGGGCAAGAGTGAGGGAGGAGGGGGCAAGAGTGAGGGAGGAGGGGGTAAGAATGGGGTGGTGGAGGAATAGTGGGAGAGGATGGAGAGGAGCTGGAAATTGACGGAGAAGGTGACGCTAGGAGGTAGAGGGGAGGGGGGGGAGTCATGCAATCTCTCATGGGGGTATGGGATAGGGGGAGGGGGAGTGAAGGAGTGAAATGGGGGGGGGGCCATGCGACCTCAAAAAATACGGGGCGGATGGGGGTGGGGAGGAGGTCATTAGGGGGGGTCACGGGGGTCTCGTATCGAAGGCGTTTGAGAAAGACAATCAGAAAATACTTCATTGTCTTATTCATTATCGGAGAGGAAGGGAAAGGGAGGAGGAGGAGGGGGAGGAGGAGGAAGGGGAGGAGGAGGACGAGGGGGAGGAGGAGGAGGGGAAAGGGAGGAGGAGGAGGGGGAGGAGGAGGACGAGGAGGAGGAGGACGAGGAGGAGGAGGAGGAGGGGAAAGGGAGGAGGAGGAGGGGGAGGAGGAGGAAGGGGAAAGGGAGGAGGAGGAGGGGGAGGAGGAGGAAGGGGAGGAGGAGGACGAGGGGGAGGAGGAGGAGGGGAAAGGGAGAGGAGGAGGGGGGGGAGGAGGAAGGGGGAGGAGGAGGACGAGGAGGAGGAGGAGGAAGGGGAGGAGGAGGGGGAGGGGGGGGAGGAGGAGGGGAAGGGAGGAGGAGGAGGGGGAGGAGGAGGAGGAAGAGAAGGAGGAGGAGGAAGAGAAGAGAAGGAGGAGGAGAATGAGAATGAGGAGGAGGAGGAGGAAAAAGAAGGAGGAGGAGGAGAAAGAGAAGGGAGAGGAGGAGGAGGAGGAAGAGAAGGCGGATGATGATGATGATGGAAGGGAAGGGTAAAGGGAAAATGAGAGGAGGGGGAAGAAGAACAGAAAAGAAAAATAAAGAAAGACGAGGAAATGAAAAGGTTCAAAGACAGCATAAAGAAGTGGGACGAAGAGGTGGAGGATGGATAAAGACAGAGAAGAAAGAGGAAGAAAGAGAAAAAAATAAAAGAGAGGAGAGGGAAGAGCATGAGGAAAGAAGAATGGTAAGGGAGGGAAAAAGAGGAGAAGGAGAGAAAGAAAAAGAAAGAAAGAATGAAGGAAAAGGAGGGAAGGGAGAGGAAGAAGAGAGGAGAGAGGAAAAAGAGAGGAGGAGGAAGAGGAGGAGAAAGGGAAGAACGGGAAGAGGAGGAGAAAGGGAAGAACGGGAAGAGGAGGAGGAAGAGGAGGAAGACCAAGAAGGGAAAGGAAGGAAATAGACTAAAAGGAAGAGAGAGGAGAGAGAGGAGAGAGAAGTAGGAAGGGGGAAAAATAATAATGAAAAAAAAAAGATGAAGACAGGAGACAGAGAAAAAAGGAAGAGGAAAGAGGGAAGGAAGGAAGGATGGGAATAGGGAAAGGGGGTGGGGGTGGGGGAGTGGGGAGTTGGGGGGGGGGAGCAGGGAGTAATGAGGCGTGAGAGAAAATACATATCATGTTGTCTAAGAAGAGGAGCGATAGTTATCTGTTTGTTTGTTTGTTTGTTGCTTGTTTCTATGCTTGTTTAGGTGTTTGGTTGCATCTTTGCTTGCTTGCGTGTTTGTTTGCAAGGTGCTTGGTTGCATCTTTGCTTGCTTGCGTGTTTGTCTGCAAGGTGCTTGGTTGCATCTTTGCTTGCTTGCGTGTTTGTTTGCAAGGTGCTTGGTTGCATCTTTGCTTGCTTGCGTGTTTGTTTGCATATTTGCTTGTTTCTCTGATTATTGCTTGCGTGTTTTTTTCATTTATTTATGTTGTTGTTTGTTTGCG
>NC_051401.1:24339249-24344249 GCF_015228065.2 Penaeus monodon | reverse complement strand
GAAGATCTGAGTGAATTTCAAAGGAAAGGAAGATCGTGAGCGAATTTCAAAGGAAATGAAGATCTCGAGTGAATTTCAAAGGAAGGGAAGATCGTGAGTGAATTTCAAAGGAAGGGAAGATCGTGAGCGAATTTCAAAGGAAATGAAGATCTCGAGTGAATTTCAAAGGAAGGGAAGATCGTGAGTGAATTTCAAAGGAAGGGAAGATCGTGAGCGAATTTCAAAGGAAATGAAGATCGTGAGTGAATTTCAAAGGAAGGGAAGATCGTGAGTGAATTTCAAAGGAAATGAAGATCTCGAGTGAATTTCAAAGGAAGGGAAGATCTCGAGTGAATTTCAAAGGAAGGGAAGATCGTGAGTGAATTTCAAAGGAAAAGGGAAGATCGTGAGTGAATTTCAAAGGAAGGGAAGATCGTGAGTGAATTTCAAAGGAAGGGAAGATCGTGAGTGAATTTCAAAGGAAGGGAAGATCGTGAGTGAATTTCAAAGGAAGGGAAGATCGTGAGTGAATTTCAAAGGAAATGAAGATCTCGAGTGAATTTCAAAGGAAGGGAAGATCGTGAGTGAATTTCAAAGGAAGGGAAGATCGTGAGTGAATTTCAAAGGAAGGGAAGATCTTGAGCGAATTTCAAAGGAAAGGAGAGAAGGGAATTGATAACCGAGGCGGAAGTGGATCTGAAGCCAACCTAATGGATATTTATTGGAATTAGAATTGAAAATGGATATCTAATTGATTACTTACGGTGGGCAATAATTACTTGATAAATCATGAACATGAAATTATGGAACTGAGGTACAGGGTATTCATCAGACATTGTGCTAAATTTGAAGTGTTGATAATTAACAATGGTTGATTAACTGTAAGTGGATATATTCAAATATTCAAATAGGTGGATATGGTGTTGGATTGTAATAACTAGATTATGAAAAATTGTCAAAATAGAAGCCAAAAGAATTAATATTGGTAACAGCAACAATAACGACACTAATATCACTGAAAATAATATTGGTCATTATATTGTTGATGATACCATTGATAATGATAATGATAATAACTGTAATACCAATAATAACAACGAGAATAGGAAGAATATCAGTAGGGTTTGTATTCATGGCGATAACATATTTAGCAACAATACTGATTATGAAAATGATAATAATGAAGCCAACAAAAATAGCAACAACAATAAAAAAAAACATTGATGATGACAATAATGACAATAACGGTAATAAACATAACTATAACAACAACAGCCACCAACAATGATATGAACAGCAACAACAACCACAACAATTGCAACTGCAGCAACAGCAACAGCAATCACAACAATTGCAACTGCAGCAACAACAACAACAATACCAACAACAACAACAACAACACCACCACCACCAACACCAGCAAAGAATAAAGCACAAAAAACCACCCGCCCTGAAGCCTGGCTCGCGAGGCGTGACCCGGCTCTCTTACGCAACGAATCGGGTGTGATTCATCTGACAGACTCACAGATACAGTCTGAATTCGGGCGTCGATCTTATCATGCAGTTATCATGCGAATATCATGCGGGATTAAGGCCAAGCCGAGGGTGGGATAAAACCACACCGTGCTTCGTCCGGGGCTTTTGTAATCCCATAATCCATCAGGGATAAGTCGGAGGGGGAGGGGGAGGGGGGGAGAGGGGAGAGGGGGAAGAGGGGAGGGGAGGAGGGGGAAGAAGGGAGGGGGAGGGAGAGAGAGAGGGGAGAAGGAGATGTGGGGTAGGGGTGTGTGGGGGGGAAGTACTCGTAATCTTGTAATGACTGCCTTCGGGTCGGGTCGAGGGAGACTCCGAGGCCGGAATCGTCTGTCCTGCCGGCGCGCTGGAGGATGCGTGCGTCCTCTCGCGTTCCTGTCCCCGGGTTTCGCTTCTTCCTGGTTATTCTTGGCGTTTCCGTCCGTGTGCTTTATTCTCTTCTTCTTTTTCTTCTTTTCTGTTTTCTTCTTCTTCTTCTT
Organism: Penaeus monodon; assembly: GCF_015228065.2. NCBI lineage: Eukaryota > Metazoa > Arthropoda > Malacostraca > Decapoda > Penaeidae > Penaeus > Penaeus monodon. The sequence continues at coordinate 24,342,258 of NC_051401.1, read as the reverse complement.
CTTTCTAACTATCGTGTCGTTTTTACCTCTTCCTCTGTTCCTCTGCCGGCGCGCTGGAGGAATTGCTCGTCTTCTCTCGTTCCCGTTTCTTACTTCTCGCTTCTCCTGGATTATCCTTGGTGTTCATTCTCTTATACTTTACTCTGTTCTTCTTCTAATCCTCACGTTGTTCTTCCTTCTCTCTTCTTCCTCTTTCCTCTCTCTCTGTTCCTCCGGAGTGCTGGAGGAATCGTTCTTCTTCTCTTGTTCCTCCTTTTCGTTTCTCCTCTTCTTGGTTATTCTTTTTCTCTCTATTATTCTTTACTGTCGGTTTCTTGTTTCTTTTATCTAATTATCATGTTGTTCTTTCCTCTCCCTCTGTTCTTGTTTTTTCCCGTTCCTGTTTTTTTTTCTCTCTCTTCTTCTTCGTTATTCTTGGTGCTCTCTCTCTCATGCTTTACTCTCGGTTTCTTCCACTTCTAATTATCATGTTGTTCTTCTTTCCCTTCGTTTGTCTTCTCTCGTTCTTGCTTTTCATTTCTCTCTCATTTGTTCTCTTTCTCTCCTTCTTCTTATTATTATCATATTGTTTTTTGTACTTTTGTCTTGTCCTTTTCCTGCCTCTCGTTCTTCTCTTCTCTTGGTCCTTCTTGTTGGTCTTCCTCTCACGCTTTATTCTCGGTTTCTTCTTCCTCTAATTATCACGTTTTCTCTTCTTCTTTTTTCTTTTTCTACTTTTTTCTCTTTTCCGTCTTTCGTTTCTCTTTTCTTCTGGTTATTCTTGGTGCCCCCTTTCTCCTTCTTTACTCTCGGTTTCTTTCTCTTCTAATTATCGTGTTCTTCCTTCCTCTTCCTTTGTACTCGCTCTCGCTCTCCTTTCCTTTTCTTTCTTTTTCTGGTTATTCTTATTCTTACTTCCTTCTTCCCTCTCTTTCTCTTCTTCCAATAATTCTTTTTGTTCTCTCTCTCTTATTATCCTTGTTGTATTATTCTTTAGTTCTTTTCTCTCCTTCTTTCCTCTCTCTCTTCTTTTGATCCTTATTCTTGTTCTTCCTCTCCTTCGCTCCCACCCCCTACCTTCGTCCTTCCTTACCCCCCCCCCCTCCTTCCCACAGAACGCCTCCTTCTCTCGTTGCGTCATGCAGGAGGCCTTGCATTTCCTGCTCTCCCCTACGTCATGCAGGGCCCCTCCCCCCCACTTTACGTCATGCAGGAGGCCTTGCATACTCTTCCTCTCTTATGCGTCATGCAGTATCCCTTGCATCCCCTCCTCTCCCCCACGTCATGCATTATGCATCTCCCTCTACGTCATGTAGGACCTTTGCATGCCCCTTCTCTCTTCTATGTTTTTTTTTCTGGAACTCATTACTTCCTTCGTATCACCTATGCTTCATGCAGGGACCTTCTCTGTTCCTCTCCTCTCTGTCATGCAGGAGCCTTTCGCTGCTCTATTCTTCTCCTCTCCTCTCTGTCATGCAGGAGCCCTTATACCCTCCCCCCTCTGCGTCATGCAGGAGTTCCTCGCGTCTCTATTCTTCTCCTCTACGTCATGCAGGAGCCTTTACATGCCCCATTCCCTTCGCTACGTTGTGCATGATTCCTTGCGTCCCCTCCCCGCCCTCACGTCATGCAGGAGCCCTTGTATACTCATCCTCTCCTCTCCGCCATGCAAGGGCCCCTTGTATCTCGCCTCCTTTTCCTATACGCCATGCAGGAGCCACTTGGATCCCCAATTCCTCTCCTCTCCGTCATGCAGAAGCTCTAGACATTGTCCACCTTCCACCCTGGGGCGCCTAATAAGAGGCCTCATGCACGTCATGCTAAGAATTCCAGGATCTCACTCGTGGAGAAGAGGAAAAATGAAAGAGGGAGGATGCGAGGGAAAAAGAAAGAGAGCGAGAGAGCGAGAGAGAGAGAGAGAGAGAGAGAGAGAGAGAGAGAGAGAGAGAGAGAGAGAGAGAGAGAGAGAGAGAGAGAGAGAGAGAGAGAAGAGAGAGAGAGAGAAGAGAGAGAAGAGAGAGAGAAGAGAGAGAGAGAGAGAGAGAGAGAGAGAGAGAGAGAGAGAGAGAGAGAGGAAGAAAGAGAAGTTGGGTATTGATAATACTGGCAATAATAGCAATAATACTATTGCATTTAATATCTTCGAAGATCAAGGAAACAAAGAAAAAAAAGAAAAATGGAAAATAAAATAAAAACGCAGAGTTGCAGGGAAACAAATAAATATGAATTTGTTCCGCTGGATGAAAATCATTATCACAAAACAACCTTGATCTGGATCTGATCCCGGCCTGAGCCATGCTCATAATTGCATTATTAATCATTTACCTGTTTATTTATTCAGTGTCATTTATCTATCGATCTATCTACCTACCTATCTTTCTCCCTATATCTGTCTGTCTATATATCTGTTTATCTATCTATCTGTCTATCTATCTGTCTGTCTGTCTATCTATCTGTCTACCCACCTACCTACCTATATGACTTTATCTATCTATTCCGCACAAACACACATACATAACCTGTCTATCTGTCTATCTATATATCAGCCAGTCTAACTGTCTGTGTATTTATCAGTCTATCTACCTATCTATCTGTCAGTTTACCTACATATCCATCTATCTTTTTCCATATATCCTTCCATCTATCTATCTATCTATCCCCCAGTATATCTAGATATACAAATATATTTATGTGTTCTGTAATAACAAACATCAATTATCAGATTATACCGGATCTTATGTACATGTCTCCATTAATAAAACTCTATGTGACTCTTTACACTGAATGTTGCGTACTAGGCACAGAGTACCAGGCACTGTGGACTAAACACACAGCGCCACTATCAATACATTGGTGTAAATATTAGACTATGCATACCCCAGTAAAAACCTTTTACATGTATTCGCCCTTCATATTTCATCAACAAACTTATTTTTCTTCCTCCCCTACGTAGTGGTTTCGTTGTTGGTGACCTTAGAATGCAGGGTTATGAAATATATATATTGAAAGAAAGAAAGAAAGAGAGATGAA
>NC_051401.1:24328800-24333800 GCF_015228065.2 Penaeus monodon | reverse complement strand
AGGATTAATAAGCTGCAGAAAGGGTCGGTCATACATTAATGTTATTATTTCTTGTTTATTTTGTCTGTTGTGTCTTGCCTGACATTTCGACCAATGCTGACCATCTCTTCTTTAAGGTTGTCTGACCTGACAATCCTCTTATCTATACTGATAAACCTGTGTCTCTTCTGACCTCTGACCTTACAACCGGAATTTCTTGTCCGTTGCAATTTCTGAGTGATAGGAATTCTTGTCTTTTCCTATTATTGTCTTGTATAAACAATTTTCACACATGAATGGAGTTTTTCTAGGGCATTTGTTGACATTCGGCTTCATGAGGCTCTAACATTGTTGTTCAGGCGACGGAACTCCTTCTCTCGATTGGAATTTGCTTAGCCACATTTATTACGCTTCAGCCGTCATTTGGTTGTAGAATAAGTGCAGCCCTTGCCTCCAGGCTCGCCACTAGCAGACCAAAACTGCTCTTATCACAAACAGGCCTTTCGCAAAGTTATTGAATTTGCAAAATAACTGGAAGTAGATGAGGCTTAAGGTTGCATATATGTTTGTCAAGGCTATGGGTTTACTCTTCTGAAGAGTATTTATTTTCTGATTCTTTGGAAGTCAAGGTCAAAACACCTAGTCAGAGTTTGGCCTTTTTATTAATGTTTCGTGTCCTAGTGATAGCACCAACGTATTTCGTCTTACTTTAGCACACACATTTGAAATCATGATATGGAGGAAATCCCGGGAAAAAAGATGAAAAGAATATACATATGAAACTATTTCAAGCTTGAAACCAACGAAGAGGAACAAAGAAAAAAAAATATATAGGTATGAAATTAGATAGAAAGTTCAGCTATTGAACTTGAACGAAACTTTACACCCTAAAAGTAATTCATAGAATTTCCACTTGATTCGTACCACCGGTGCTTTCGCAGATTAGGGGCGAAGCAGAGGCAAAAAAAGAAGAAAAAGTTAAAGGTCATTTTCATGGTACAAAGTTTCGTAGTGGAGTGGCCATCTCTGAGAACCGAGAGAGGTCATGCGCATTTGGAAAACGTAAACACCAAAACAATGAAAATAAACATTTAAAATACTATTGCGGTTGGCGATGTATACTTCACATTATATTCTATCGCTCATGTGAAAATGATATTGACGTAAACAGAGAATCAAAAAAAGAAATAACATCAACGCCACAGATGATATAGAAACAACAAACATCAACATAGACTTTACCAGACGAGCATTAACTCAGCCTTAGCAATGTTGAGTCGCCATTGAGTCAGGCAGCAAGTAGGGGGAGGGGATGCGGGGGGGGGGGGGTGTTAGTAACGAACTTTATATCGAATTAAGTTACCATAATTGTGAATAAACTAACTAGCGCGTGACGCCAGAGAGTTGGGTGTTATTTGCTATGCGTGACTGGGTGTATCGTTTACATCTGATGGCAATACCCTTTTCTTTGTGGTTATTATACAGAGGATTTTTAATAACTAATTTGGGAGTATGAAGAAAGAAAGAGAGAGCGAGAAAGGAGGAGAAACGTGGGAGAGGAAGAAGATAGATATGTTGATAGATATATACAGTAGATATTAGATAGATAGTTGGATAGATAGATAGATAGATAGATACAGAGAGAAATAGAGAGAGAGAGAGAGAGAGAGAGAGAGAGAGAGAGAGAGAAACAGAAACAGACAGACAGAGACAGAGACAGGCAAACAGAGACAGAGAGAGAGAACGAAAGAGACAGAGAGAAAGAAATGAAATCTAAGACGGGGTTACCGCGTTGCGGCTGACCCTTCCTCGCAATCACTGTGACGCACCACAAGCTTACGTCCCTCGAGCCAGACAAGGCATCGCCCAGCGGCCCTTCCTTCCTCCTCCACGCTCGCCTTGGTGGACGCGTCTGACACCACTGTAGCATAAACATGACAGTGCTTTTTGTTATAAATCCCCCCCAGGAAGCTGTGTTAACAAAGGTCTTTAATAATTCAGGGTAGATTTGTTGGCTTCGTATCTATAATATGATTTTCTCGTGGGCGGAAAATTGACTACACAAATACCGAGTGATGGTGAATGCTGCGGTAAAGACGTATATTCACGGGTTAACGGCACGCCAAGTGTATACGAAAAGGAGCAAAAAAATAGCAAATTACGAAAATGAGTGACAGGTAATCGATACCACGACGAATTCATGTTGAGTGAACAGCATTTGAAAATAACTCTCTAAGATGTTCTTGAATTGTTGATGAACACTACCCCGCCTTTGTCAATAACACCAGACTCGCCCTGCTGTAAATTTTCAGGTAAATCACTAGTCCTAATCAATCAGTCAATATTCAGACATGAGTGAGGTGTCTCGACTGAGCTCCTTTGGCCAGTCTTGCCGGTTGAAATATGCCGAGATGCCGTATGCAAATAATGGAGTTCTGAGCCAGAGTAGCCTTTGTGAATTTTATCTAATCAGGATTAAAAGATAAACGGAAGGAAATAAAGAAAAAGAAAGAAAAAAAATAAAGGAAGTAAAGAAAAATAAAGAAAAAACAGAAAGGAAATAAAGAAAAAGAAAGGCAAAGAGAGAGAGAGAATAAAGAAAAAAAAAGTCGGATATTAATAGCGCCATCAAAACTTAGACATCATGGCCCTTATTCGCGATTTAATAGAAGGTGCGCTCATCGGTCTGAAATGCTGTTACAAAATGCCGATGTTGAGCGACACTTTTATTCAGTCCGTACAATACAAAATGCATAAGGAACGTCTCTCATTTTACTTCAAACCAATTCTCAACCTGTAATGGAAACGGAGCGAAAGGAACGTACATTCAGGCTTTGGTTAGGAGAGTGCTAAGTAATTTAGAAATTAAAGGCTTGTAAGCACAGTTCTACGCAGTATTGAAGAAGGGATCTTTACGTAATAGCTTTGGCCAATACCACTGTGAGGTGGAATACAATCAATAATGAGGCTATGAATGGGTTGTGTGTGCTCCCCGGCTCACTGGTATTCGCTTTTTGAGGCGTCAAGAGGGACAGGGATTCACGAAAACACACATACATGCACACCCAGACACGCACACACACAAAAAAAACACAATCGCAAACAAAGATGAGTGAGATAAAATACTACTCTATATATATAGGGTACTAATTTCAACATGCGCTAACGTTTCGGAGGTGAGACTTACAATCAATAGCAAAAAAGTAGATCTCCGTGAATGCTCAGAGAGGCACGTTATTAATATAAAAGTAAGGGCATGTTTATCGAAGTGAGTGACAGGCTTCACTGGGGACAGACAGTGACTGTACCAGTGGTATGGAAGCCGATACCAAGCTGGGGATAATAGTCATTACCGCTGTAGGGGGATAAGTGGACTGAACCGGACGCAGTTATAGTTGTAATGGGGGAACGCAAAGTTTCTACCAAAATGGGATTGTAACTGCGCTGTCCGAAGTGGAGACACGCCGTTGCTGCCACTAGCATTTACTAGTGAATACATGCAGGCTCCACTGTGGCTTTGGAGGGTAATGGTCTTTATCAGAGAGAGCAACTGCAATCACACAGTAACTAACAAGCACAGGACTCATGTATACACCAACCAGGCTAAAGACACACTTAATGTATTAATGATGGCATTAAGAGCAACAGCAACAATAATAACAATACTAATAAAAAGACGCCAATACTACTACGAATGGAAATATATGCGACCGAACTAATATTCCATGATTATACACAGCAATCAAAATACATACGTGCCATCAGACACATAAAGCGAGAGAAAAAACAAGCTACACCCGCTCACATATTCATGGAAACACATGTATGGATGTAAACAGTCACTCAGCCCATCAGATCGTGTGATGAAATATAGATATAGCTTTCGTAATACGTACCTACATAATGTGAATCCCCGAGACTAGTCAAGCCGACAGGTCATGGATTATACATGGACACCTGCTTGTTCTTGGCCGATCAAACATTCAGCCATGGGTGAAATTTGTATGAATGAAGATTAATAATGTCGCAGGAATTGAAAAGATCTTGAAAGGCGGATAAGAATAGATTGTTCATATTCGTGTACGGTGGTACCGCAGTGATGTTAGCGTAGACGAGGAGAGATGAAAATGTACCAAATGGATTAGTTAAGTATAAGTTACACTCCATTTAAAATTTAATATATGTATGTATATATAATATATATATATATATATATATATATATATATATATATATATATATATATATATATATATATATATATATATAATTTTTACTAGGGATGACTTAGATACTTTATCTTACAGGAACCCGGATGAGCATATGTGCACACACACACTTACCCTCGTAACTAGTACAGCCTTAACGTATACCAGAAATGTGTTGGGGTATGGGTATATTGGTCAAGTTTATTAATCAATTTATGTTTTAATTTTGTTATATTTCTTTTCTTACTCTTAAGGCGAGTTCAACGATTCTCTAACCAAGCATCACCTCAAGGAAGCCTTTTGAAAATACACTTCTATTAAAAAAAAAAAAAAACTGTTGCAACCCTCTACATTTCATTTAATTAATGAACAAAGTCACCGGACACATGGAATTCAAGGACGTAAGAAAAGTGCAGTGAACGCCACATAGACCCTGAGAGTTGATTCCGAAGTAAAGACAGCCAACTCTAGACCAACAACTAGAATAAATTTTAGGTTTTCAAGGGCCAACATCCTAACTATCGGCCGTACCGAAGAGGCAGTTTCACTAGCATCCATTACCTCTTGATAATTTATAGATCAATATACATATTTTTTTTTTTAATAAGCACCACAGCAACAAGTTTCATACAGCCATGGGTAAAGTGGCAGACCCAAATTCTCCTACCACAGTTGGAACACGCAGTCCTTCTTGCCTCCTTGTTGCATACAGATACCACAGTCCCAGCTACAACACTAAAGATACACTACCACAATAGGTACACGGAGTATCGCCTTTTCACTCCATAGTAAGGATAACTAACACCAATGCAA
>NC_051401.1:24318800-24323800 GCF_015228065.2 Penaeus monodon | reverse complement strand
CCCCTCCCTCCCCTCTCCTCCCCCCTCCCTCCCTCCCCCCTCCCCCCCTACTCCTCTCCCTCTCCCTCCCTCTCTCCCCCCCTCCCTCCCCCACTCCTCTCCATCTTTCCTCCCCCCTCCCCTCCCTTCCCTCCCCTACCCTCTCCATCTTCCTCTCCCTTCCCCCAACAAAATTTCCCCAACTCTCCTTTATCTCCTCTCTCCTTCCACTTCACCTTTTACTCCTTCTCTCCTTCTCTTTTCTCTCTCTCTACTTCTCCCTCACTCCTTCTCCCCTACTCCTTCTCACCTACTCCCTTCCTCCCCCTATCCTCCTCCATCCTTTTTTACTCCCCCACCACTTACTTCCCCTCCCTTCCCCCCCCCCCCCCCACATCCCCAATCCCCCGCCCGCTCCACTTCCCTGCCACTCTCCCTCCCTTCTAACCCCCCAATCTACCCCCTCCTTGTTACCCCCCAATCTACCCCCACCTTGTTACCCCCCCCCCCCACCCCAGCAATCGGCCCATATACAGAGCCGCTAATAAAAATTAAAACCGCAAAAAAAGTGGTGATCGCCACCATAAGAAAAACATAAAGGGGGGAGGGGGTTGGGGGAGGGTGGGGGTGAGGAGAAGGGAGGGAGGAGGGGATAAGAAGGAGAAGGGGGGGAGAAGGGAGAGGAGGGAGAGGAGGGGAGAGAGGGGTGAGGAGAGGGGGGAGAAGAGGGGAGAGGAGGGGAGAGGAGATGGAGAGAGGGGAGAGTGGAAGGGATGGGAGAGAGGGAGAGAGAGGGGAGAGGGGAGGGGAAGAGGCGGGGAGAGGAGGGGAGAGGAAGGGAAAGAAGGGAGAGGAGGGGGAGACAGGAGAGGAGGGGGAGGAGGAGTGAGAGGCAGCGTAACGCCCTTCTGACAAGGAAGTTCTTCTTTGAGGATTCCTTGTGCATCTGCGTAACTGAATAACGAAGCTGGATGAGAGGAGAGAGGAGGGTAAAATCTGGAGGAGGCAGAAGGGAGAAAGACGGAGGAAGAGGAGCTAGGATGGAAGAAATGGAAGCGGGAGGGAGTGGATGGAGGAAAGAAAGAGAGAAAAAGCGGAAGACGGCTGATGAAGAAGAGGTGGGCGGCCAGGGAGGGGTGGTGGGAGGAGGGTGGGGGAGCTGCAGGTAGGGGCAAGGGGGGAGGGAGGAACGGAAGAATAGCGGAGGAGGAGAAGGTGTAAGAAACTGTGTATAAAAACGAACGGAAAGTCGCTGTATTGAGGGAGAATCCCCGGGGTGTTTTTAATGCAATGTTTCTACTTCACCTGCGAAGCTAGCGTAGAATGTATGAGAAAACGAGACGGTTTTATTTACATCTCTCGTCTTTGAGTGACTACGCCCCTAAAACATTCAAACTTTTGATAATGTTTGTTAGTTTGATTTGCCACAGAACGTAACACAGTAAATAACATTAGGAACTAATCATAAGATGATTGAGTAATATGATCCTGTTTGTATACATATCCTGTCTTTGAGTGACTACCTGCCTAAGACATTCTGCCTTTTGATGCTTGTTAGTTTTATTCGACATAGAACGCAACATAATAATGAACATTAAAAACTAAACATATGATGATTACGTAATAAGATACTGATTTGTATACATCCCTCGTCTTAGATTGCCTACGTACCTAAAACATTCTACGTTTTGATAATCGTTGTCATTTTGCTGTAATTCAGTCAATCATAAAACAAACAAACAAACATAAGATGATTGAGTAATAAGATACTGGCCATAATACAGAAAAATAGCTCGGGCTTTTGTGTACCGTGTCCCTCTAAGGCAGTAAAAGATAACGTCGTAACCCCACATGACAACAAAACACAGTCGTAAAGCATCATGACACCATTACATCATAGCGGTAACATATTAATGCCATTATACATAGTATTTAGCAATAACATGTCATTGCGGTAATGCGCCAAGGACCGAGCACAAAATTGTTAGCACAGTTGGTGAGAAATAACCATAAAATCACTTGCTGGCAACGCTGCCCTGGAAGGTGACCATGGAGGGCGGTGCGGAAACACAATGCAGGATTTTGCCCCGAGATTTTTGGATACAGCGACGTAACAGCTCAAACACTTCATGATTACGAGAGACCATGTGGACAATAGATAATGGAGATAGATAATGTAGCATACCAAAGCTGTTAGTGAAATTGATTTTGTCTTAACACACACACAAAAAAAAAATCTTTCTCATTGGAAATCAACAATATTTTTTGTTTAATTGTTTGTTTTTCTTGGTTAATTTTTCGAAACCATAGCATGTAAATCCCTCATTCCCATCCATATTACAAGATAACCAACTGCATTTCCATCTAAAGAAATACATTGATAATATTCCCCTTTATCATCCTCTAAACAAAGAGAAAATCAAAAACTAAACTAAAGAATTACACAGTATCAAAAAAATAAAAAAATAAGAATAAAAAATACATAAATAAAAATAATGATAATAATAATACATAAATAATATATGCAATAAAGTAAGTAAACAATGATAATAAAAGCAATAATAAAATAAATAAATAAATAGATAATCTTGCTTTTAAGGTTTCTCAAGCATTGCGTCAAGTTCGCCTTCCTGTGACTGAAGTGTAATGGTTGACCTTTTTCCTCTCTCACGCGCTCTCATCAGCGTGCATATCCTCAAAAGAATTTCCCTTTATGAGAATTCCAGACCCTGTTCTTTCCCGTCCGTCGCCTGTCTATCGCATTTCTATCTATCGTCCGTTTCACAGCGCTGGGGAAGGTCTATGTATTTAACTTCATGGAAGTCAACACCTCTGCTACGCAGTGTGAGGGTAGAGCAACAGGTTATTTGTGATTGCGTAATGCTTCTCCTAACGACTCTGGAATAACCCTTCCCGCCCCTCCTTTTTGTACTGACAGACTACCTTGCCTCAGAACCTCTTCTTTCTCTCTTCAAAGTGTCTCGGGAGATTTTAGTTTGAGTTGTCCAAAGGTGGTTTTCTTTCGAGTAATACCTTTAATTTTGCGAGGCTGCTGATCATTATAAATTTATGAATGTCTTCGATACGTAGTCAGTTGCTTTTTGAAGGAAGCGTATCCTGTGGGTTACAAAAGCCTACCTTCGTCTTTGAGGATGCAGAGGCTCTTCTGCCTCTCTCTCTCATTACGTGTGTGGCGTCTTTCGCATGTGTGTGCGTGTTTGTATGTGTAGATGTGTGTATGTTTGTTTGTGTGTGTGTGTGTGTGTGTGTGTGTGTGTTATATATATGTGTGTGTGTGTGTGTGTGTGTGTGTGGTTGTGTGTGTGTATATATATATATATGTATATATATGTATATATATATATATATTATATATATATATATATATATATATATATATATATATATATATATATATATATATAATATATATGATATTTAAATGTCTGTCTATCTATCTATCTCTATATATATATTCATACAAATATACATACGTATGTGTGTGTGTATGTGTGTATGTGTGTGTGTGTGTGTGTGTGTGTGTGTGTGTGTGTGTGTGTGTGTTTGTTTGTGTGTGTGTTTGTTTGTGTGTGTGACTGTGTGCGTGTACGTGTGTGTGTTTGCGTATGCATATATACATACATACATACGCACACGCTGTGTGTGTGTCCGTGTCTGTGTCCTCTCAAACAAAGTCAAACTGGTTATCCAGTGGAAGCTGTTAACTCAAAGAGCCATGCTAAACGCGATTACTCTTTACTATCAAAGACATATGTTAAGCAGAGATAAACCGCTGGCTACTGTTGGCCAACAAGCAAAAACATTGCTCTTTTGTACCTGCTGTTGTTCTGATTTATCTCGCTGCATGATGCGCAGGTGATCCATCCTGCACTGTAACACTTGCACAGAGTAATTTTCTTTATCAGCGGTGTCAAGTCTTGTACAACCCGAGGTAGTGAAGCCGCAGCGATGGTCACAGAAGTCGCCACGAAGCAAGCTGACGGTGAGGAAACCGGGACCTGTCTTTGCTAATTCCCTCAAGATGCAGGAGCATTTTTCATCGAGGTTCGGCCTTCGTAATAGTTTGTAATTTCAGTGTAACGCTCTCGGATTCCGTTATTTCGCTCCACGTGTTCCGTAAGAGATTCTGGAATAGTGTCATGACTTCCGTATAATGTTCTGAGTTTCGGTGATATCGTTATGATATTCGTTCTTCGTAACTCATGAGACTCATATCTTTGTTATCTTGGTGTGGATCCCAATAGAACGAGAGTGAGATGATGCAGCAGATAGATAGAGAGGGATAGATAGATGGATAGAGACGGAAAGCTTGAAAGTGTGCGTGTGACGAAGAGAGAGACAGAGAAGTGGCCAACTTACAGCATCCTGGACGTGAGTAATATTAAAACACACACACACACACACACACACACACACACACACACACACATACGCACACACACACACACACACACAAACAAACAAACAGACATACACACATCTACCCATACAAACACACACACACACACACACACACACACACACACACAACCACACATACATATAACCATACATATAAACACACACAAACAAGCAAACAACCACAAACACACAACTACACATACAAACACACACGCACGCACAATGAAGAGAGAGTAGCAGGGAAGCCATTCGCGGTAATGAGTGAGCCCAAGTAGACCATGGCGTCTGCAATACAACAGCAAGAGTTTCTAAAAATGTACGTGTGTATGTCATATCTGGGATGTGCAGAGATAAGGGTCAGCGGATAGAACATACGGTGATTATGAATGGTGATACTATGATTTAGAGGCTTATAATTATCATCATCGTCATCATCGTCATTACTATTATTATTATCATTATTATTATTGTTATTTTTATTATTATTATCATTATTATTATTACTGTTATTATTATTATTGTTGTTGTTGTTGTTGTTATTATTATTATTATTATTATTATTATTATTATTATTATTATTATTATTATTATTATTATTA
>NC_051401.1:24306300-24308800 GCF_015228065.2 Penaeus monodon | reverse complement strand
GAGAGAGAGAGAGAGAGAGAGAGAAGGACAGACAGACAAACAAACCCTTAGTCCGATCTACAGACACAAAAGAAAGAGCGAGAAAGGGAAAGAGAGACAGAGACAGAAACAGAGACAGAGACAAACACAGAAACAGAAACAGGGACAGAGACAGCCAGCCAGCCATCCATCCATCCATCCATCCATCCAGCCAGCCAGCCAGCCAGCCAGCCAGACAGACAGACAGACAGACAGACAGACAGAGAGCAGCCGGCGAAGAGCGTGGGAACGACGATGGAAGGGGAAACTTCGGTAAATGCCAACTCACACGGGAACGCACATCGGGCTGGAATATTCGAGATTTATTCGGGTGAGAGAGACACGCCATAGCCGGCGATAAGGCGTAATAACGGGGAATAAGGCGAGAGGGGAATAAAGGAGAATAAGGCAAGAGAAGAATAAAAGAGAATGAAAAAGGATAAAAAAGAAAGAAAAAAAAGTAAAAGGTGTAAAAAAGCGTGAGGTGAGTAAATGAGAATAAGGTAAACGTGGAATAAAGAGGTATTAAGGGAAAAAATGCGAATAAAGTCGGATAAAGGAGAGAAGGCGAAAGAGGAATAAAAGAGAAGGCGATGAGAAAGGAATAATGGAAGAAAAATACCATAGCCACGGATTAGGCGTAATAACGCGAATGAGGCGAGAGGGAAAGAGAGGAGAATAAGGTAAGAGAAGAATAAGGTAAACAATGCGAAAAGGTGAGAGAAATAAATGGGAATAGGGGAAGAGAAGACTAATTAGGAATAACCTAGAGAAGAATAATCGATAAATAAAACAACAAAAGATATATACATAACGAAGAATAAAAAGAAAAAAATGGAGGAAATAAAGCAATAAACGAATAAATGGAAATAAAACGAAAGAAGAATAAAAGGGAATGAGGCAAGAGAGGAAACAGACGCGAGAGGACTAACCGGGAATAGAGAGAGAGGGGAATAAGGCAAGATTGATAATAGGGAATAAGGCGAAAGTTAATAAAGGCGGATATGACGAGAGAGGAATAAGGAGGAATATAGAAGAATAAGGGGAATAAGGAGAGGCAAGAAGAAAGGGGAAGAGGAGAGAAGTGATGATAACCATGGAAACAATTCAACGGTAATAAAATTGATAATAAAAAGAAAAAGGTAGAAAAAAAATAGATTAGAGATTGGGAAAAGACAAAGATGATGATAAAGATAAGGAGTGAAAGCAGGAAGATAAACAAGAAACAAATATAAAAAGAGAGAGAGGAAAAACTAAAAGAAGAGAAATATAAGAGGCAAGTGAAAATAGAAAGAGAAGATAATTCAACGTAAAAGGGAAGATGAGACAAATGGAAGGCCAGATAGTAATAGAGGGAATGAATGAAGGAAGAAGGAGAGGAAGGAGAGACGGAAGAAGGGGAAGAAAACGGAGGAGGAGAGAGAAAGACAAAAAAGAAAGAGATGGAGGAGTAAGAGGGGGGGAGGGGGGTAGGATGAAAGGCCAATAAGGAAGGTTGTGAGAGGAGGAGGAGGAGGAGGAGGAGTAGGAGGAGGAGGGAGGTGGAGGAGAGGAGTGAGGAGGAGGTGGAGGAGGAGGGGGGAGGAGGAGGAGGAGGAGGAGTGGTGTGAGAGAGAAATTGTGAAAGAACCCGGGTGATGGAGTGGGGCAGGGGGGGCAGGGGGCAGGGGGCAGGGGGCAGGGGGTAGGGAGGCGGAACTGTGTGCGTTTGAGAGGGGAGGGGGAGGGGAGGCGGAGGGGAGGGGGGAGGGGGCGCTCGGGTGGTGAAATAGAGAAAGGGGAGTAAGGCACGAGGGGAGATGGGGGGGGGGGTTGGGGAGTTGGGGGAGGAGTGCCGGGGGGGGGGGGAGGCGGAAAGGTGGAATTAATGGGTGGAGAAGGAGGAGGAAAGGAGGAAAGACAGGAAGAGATGAAGGAGTGAAGAAGGAGGGGGAAAGGCAAGAGGAATATGTGAGGAGAAAGAAAACGAAAGAGGAAATAAGGAACAGAAGAGGAAAGGGCTAGATTAAGAAAAAATAATATAATAAGAACGTGAGTGAAGAGCAGGGAAGGAAGGGGAAGGAGAGAGAGAGAGAGAGAGTGAGAGACAGAGAGAGAGAGAGAGAGAGAGAGGAGAGAGAGAGAGAGAGAGAGAGAAACAGAGACAGAGAGAGTACAAAGGGTGAAAAGAAGTAAAAGGAAAGGAGGGAAGAGGAGTAGTAGCAGGAGGAGGAGGAGGAGGAGGGGAGGGGGAGGGGGAGGAGGAGGAGGAGGAGGGGAGGAGGAGGAGGAAGAGGGGAAAGGTGGGAGGAAATAAAAGGGTAGGAGAAGGGAGAAGAGAGGAGGAGGAGGAAGAGGAGGGGGAGGGGGAGGAGGGGGAGGGGGAGGAGGGGGAGGGGAGGAGGGGGAGGTCCTATTTGTAGGTGGAAAGAGTGAGGCCCGAAGAATGCCTGGAGCCCCACGGAAGCCGGGAGAAAGGGAATAAGTTCGAAAGTGTGGTAAT
>NC_051401.1:24301660-24306200 GCF_015228065.2 Penaeus monodon | reverse complement strand
GGGCCCCCCTGTTTGGGGTTTTTTTTTTAAGGGAAACCCAAAAAAGGAAAAAACAGAATTTTGGGGTTTTCCCCATATTGACGAAAAATGGAACTGCTAATAGAGGGGGTGATAGTTCATGTACTTTGGGAATTTAAATTGCCGGTTATTGGTAATGCATACACCACACCCACGTCGGGGCCCCCCCCACCACACCCACACACATTCGTGTGTGTGTTTGTGGGGGTTTGTGTGTGTGTGTGGGTGTGTGGTGTGTGTGTGTGTTGTTGGGGGTGTGGGTGTGTGTGTGTGTGTGTGTGGGGGTGTGTGTTTGTGTGTGCTTGTGCATGCGGCAACACACTATAGGATAATTTTTGTAATATTTTATATATTTGTGTATATTATATATATATATATATTAATATATAATATTATATATATATATATATATAAAACAAATGGCTTTAACACCTCTCTATCTTCCCTCATCTCTCTCACTCTAGTTCTCCACCTCTTTCCCCCTTTTTTTTGAAAAACCAAATTACAGCATACATATGCCCAGATACCCACCCTTCTCTGCCACTCCATTTCCCCGCCCAGACGCAAAAATGCCTATTCGCCCCCCAACTCACTCCTTGATTCTACCTGGAAACCCAAACATTAAATTCGCATTTTTAAATTTTCCCCCCCTGTTCTGTTCTATATTCATTCCTGTTTTGCCAAATTCTATGACCGTGTAATGTTTTGAATATCTTTAATTTGTTAAACTCTTAGCTGTATATTAAAGCCTATTTTTTATCAAATTAGCCCTTAAACGCTAATTTTTATTTAAAAAAGGAAAATGAAACTAAATTGAATTTGACGTAAGTAATCTTATCCCCTAAGGGCAAAAAACTAACAAAAAAATTACTCTCTTTTTTTAAATATAAAAAATTTCACAGGATACAATTTTCTTGGTTATTATTTAAAACAATAAAAATTAAAAGAATGATAAACCGTGATAATAATACAAAAAAAATGTATTTAAAATTTTTTGTTGTAGAAAGTAGTAATTTTTGTAGTAGTATAATGATGATAATATAAAAATGATGACAAAACCACTTTTTTTTCAAATAACAATAATGGTGATAATAATAATCAAGAAAAGGGAAATGATATAATGGGGACAAGCGTAAAAGGAACCAAAGAAGCAAAAATGGAAGCCGGGGATACTTTTTCTTTTCGACGCAACATATTATCGGGGCTTTGGGGAAAGCAGTCTCCTCATAATCTAATATTCGGCCACTAAATAACTTTTTGGTTTCCAAAATGTGATTCTGATTGAGTCCACCGTTACTAGCGGCTATATTCCCGTGCAAATCTGAGCGTCGACTGGCCAGTTACGCGTTGGGAATTTTGTGCTCATTACTGCTACTGTGTATGAGTGGCGCACGCGCACACACGCGCCCCAAAAAAGGGGACAACCGCGCGCGGTGCGCGTGTGTGCACGTGCAGCCACTCATACCCCACCCCGCAACCACACACATACAAAAAAACACACAACAACCACACAAAACACGCACGCAGGGCCCACGCACCAAAACAACAAACACACACACACACGCCCCACACACACACACAAAAACACACACACACACACCACCACACACACCACATATATATATTATATATATAAAATTATATTTTATATATTATACTTATACTACAAAATATATATATATAAATAATAAAATTATTATATAATATATATATATCATCAATAAACGGAATGCTCTTTTTGAGCGCTGAACCCTCCCCCATCCTTCCGCCACAAAACCGATTTTACGCTTTTCTTTCCCTTATACCATCAAAAACCCCAAATATCTTTGATATTGTCGCTCAGTCTTGTCTTCGGTTTGCCTCTTCCTCTTTTTCCTATCACCTCCCTGTCAGCAATTTTTTTTCTCAATACTTTTATTCTCTTACAGACCAAAAAAACTTTAATTTCCTCTTGTTCAAGATGCCCCAACATTTTGTTTTTTACATTTATTTTTTCCACCTTCATCTTCGTTTTCCCCCTTCTCTGTCCAGCTAATACGCGTACTCGTCTGTAACCCCCTTTCAAAAATATTGATCTTTTTCTTGTTATCTACTTCATCATCCAAAACTCAAACCCCCGATGCAATTGGAAAACTAATGAGTTCAATAACCTCGCTTTTCCGTAAGGTAATCTTCGGGCTTTCCAGAGGGGTTTTTGAACAATTGAATATATAACACACACCACCACACAACACACACACACATATATAATATAAAATAATATATATATAATTATTATAATAACACATAAAATATTATATATATTATATATATATAATATTATTTATATATAATATGCGTGTGTGTGTGTGTGTGTGTGTGTGTGTGTGTATTACTGCATAATTAATATATTTTAATAAAATATATTATATATATTTTAATATATATATATATTATATTATATTATAATATATATTAGTATATAATAAAAATTATAAACATAAATTATATATATATTTTTATATATATATTTATTTTAATTTTTTAATATATACATTTATTATTATATTAATTTAATATTAAAACATATATATATTTATTATATTATATATTATATTATATATTATATATATGTATGTGGTGTTGTGTGTGTGTGTGTGTGTTTGTGTATACATATACAACACAGAAACACAAACACCCATATATATATATTTCATTATATATTATATATATACTATATATATATATATATATTTATATTATAATATATATATATATTATATATGTGTGGTGTGTGTGTGTTGGGTGTGTGTGTGTGTGTGTGGGGTGTTGTGGGTATATAAATGTGAGTGGTGTGTGTGTGTGTTGTGGGGTTGGGGGGGGTGTGGGGTGTGTGTTGTTGGGGGTGCTGTGTGGTTGTGTGTATGTGTGGTGTGTGTGTGTGTGGTGTGGTGAGTGGGTGTTGTGTGTGTGGGTGGTAAGGGGGGGGCGGGTGGGGCGTGGTGTTGGGGGGGGGGTGTGTGTGTGTGGGGTGTGTGTGGGTGTGGTTGGGGGTGTGGGTTTTGGTGGGGTGTGTGGTGGATTATTACAAATATTAAATATATATAAATTATATTTATTGTATGTATTATCAAAATTACATATATGTATTTAGTGTGTGGGTAGTTATATATATTTTAAATTTTATATATATATTATATAATTTTAATATTGTGTGTATATTTACACCCCGGGCGTTGTTTTCCCTTGGGGGAAAAGGGAATTCAAACCCCATTGCCTACCTAGCCACTGGGGGCAAGCCACCTAAAAGTCGTGCCGGTCCCAGAACCGGTAAATAGAAATGGTGACTCGATAAAAACACCCGGGGAAGGTAACGGCAAACCACCGCTTTTAAAAACGCCAAGAAAAACATGGAAATCCATGTCCGCCCAAGTCCTTGTGGGTAGGGCACTTAGAAAAAAAAAAAAAAAAAAAAAAAAAAAAAAAAAAAAAAAAAAAAAAAAAAAAAAAAAAAATATTATATATATAATATATATATATATATATATATTATATATATTATTTATATATATATGTACGTATGTCACTATGTAAGCATAAACATATTCATATAAACTTGACTATGGATAGAGAGATAGAAAGAGAGACGGATACATAGACAGATAGAGACTTTATTCAAGATTCTAAGCATTGAATGGAATCAAGAGAAATCACCAAGCCAGGCTGGAACAGAGTGGCCATTCCATATCAAAACAGCGACAGTTCTGCTTCTGTTAGAACAAAACTTACGGAAGGTAATAATGATATATGAAGATAATGATGATAATGATAATAATGGCTATATAGAAAATGGAGGATGATGATAATAATAGTAATAATAATAATAATAATAATAATAATGATAATAGTGATAATAAGGATAACAATAATAGTATTATCATTAATAATGATAATTGTCATTGTTATTTTTATCATTATTATCATCATTATCATTCTTGTTTTATTATATCTTTTTATTGTTATTAATATGATTATCATCATCATCATCATTATTATCATTATTATCATTATCATATGGATATTAATGTCTATCATTATCATTATCATTATTATTATTATTACTGTTATTGCTGTTGTTGTGTAAGTATCCTCCTCCTCCTCCTCCTCTTCTCCTCCTCCTCCTCCTCCCCTCCTCCTCCTCCTCCTCCTCCTCCTCCTCCTCCAACTCCTACTCCACCACCACCTCCTCCTCTCATCCTCGAACCCCTTTACTGCACCCCTACCTCCTCCTCCTCCAGCTCTTACTCTACCTCATCCTCCGCCCCCACCTCCTCCATCTCCTCCTCTTCATCATGATCCATCATCATCATCATCATCATCGTCATCGTCATCATCATCATCATCATCATCATCATCAATCACATCATCATCATCATCATCAACATCAACATCAACATAAAAACATCATCATCAATCGTCATCATCATCAACCATTATCCTTTTTATCATCATAATCATCATTACATGGTCATAAAACATCACA
>NC_051401.1:24294160-24296660 GCF_015228065.2 Penaeus monodon | reverse complement strand
TAAAGGAATTCGAAGGGAAATTATTAATACTATTACAAATCTTGTGGTTATTTATCATCATCATAGACTAATTATAATTACAAATATTTCTTTCAGTTATTGTTTAAACATCATCATTATCTCAACATCATTAGATATTATCATTATTGCCTTCTATTGTCGTTTTAATATTATCATCATCATCATTACTATTGTTATTATCATTAGCATTATTAGCATTACCATTGTGAGGAATTTTTTTATCCTTGTCTTTCACCCGTTTCTCCACTTGGCAGTACTTAGACCTGTTATCTGGCAGCGCTGTGTTCCCCGACGTGTGTCCCCCTTCCCTCGCCCCCCACGGGCCGCCCGCGCCCGTTTTTCTATCGGTAACATGTACAGGTACTTTTACTTTTGCCGCCTTTGTCTTTTTTGAGGGGGGTCTGCTTCCCAGATGGATAAATGCAACACATACATTTAATTTAATATATAAAAAATATACACACACACACACCCCCCCACCAAAACACACCACACACATTAAAATAATTATATAATTTTAATATATATATATATATATTATTATTTAAATATATATAATAATATTTAAAATTATGTATGCATATATAGAAAATATTTTATGTACATATATACTTATTACATGGTAGTATAATATGTTAAAAATATATATTATATATATATATATAAAAATATTTATTAAATGTATATATAGTATATGTATTATATATATGTATATATAAATATGAAAACATATATATAATATATATATAAAATATAATTATATATTATTAATATTATATAATATATTATATTAAAATACAAACACAACACACCACACACACACACAACACACACACCCCAAATATTATTATATATATAATATATATATATATAATATATAATATATATATATTTTATGTTATGTATATATATTTTATATAATATATATATACAAAAGAATATAATATGCGTATATATCATCTATACATGCACTACATAGATGTATATTTGTATATTTATATGTAACAATATATACGAATGTGTATATACCCTAATATGTATATAAAATTATAAAATTATGTTAATATACATATATATGTGTATATATATAATATATTTTATATTATATATAATATAATATTATATATATAATAAAATAATATGATATGACAATATACGTATAAAGTATACATCATATGGTATAAATATATACATATATATACAAAAAAATTAAAATATATTCATACCACACACCACACACACACACACACCCCACAAACACACACCACACTCACACACACCAACCACAACACACATATATATATATATATATATATATGTATATATATATATATATATATATTTTTTATTTTTATTTATTTATTTATATTTTAACATATTGTGTGTGGGGTTGTGTGTGTGTGTGTGTGGTTTGTAATTATTATATTATATATAATAATATAATATTTTAAAATTATATATATATTTTTAAATAATTATATATTATATATATATATATAACATAAATATATTATATATATATATATATAATATATAAATATATATATATATGGTGTTTTGTGTGTGTTGTGTTTGTGTGGGTGTGTGTGTGTGGGGGGTTGTATAT
The DNA here is from genome assembly GCF_015228065.2 of Penaeus monodon. Taxonomy (NCBI): domain Eukaryota; kingdom Metazoa; phylum Arthropoda; class Malacostraca; order Decapoda; family Penaeidae; genus Penaeus; species Penaeus monodon. Next base: position 24,295,033 of record NC_051401.1, on the reverse strand, counting down.
ATATATATAATATATATATATATATATATATATATAAAATTATATTTTTTATATTTACACATTATGTTATTTTGTATAATATTTTACACTAATATAATAAGGTATACATGATAGTACAAAAAAAAAGCTAATATAAAAATTTGATATAAACACCACTACACACACACACACACACACAAAAACACACACACACACCCCCCACACACACACACACAACAACACACCACACACACACACACACAACCCACCCCACGCACACACCATATATACACAAACACACAAAAAATACAAAAAAAAAACACACACACAAAAAAACACACACCCCAAAAACACACAAACACCACACACACCACAAAACACCAACACAACACACCCCACAACACACACACAACACAACACCACACACACACCAAATATAATTATTATTATATAAAATTATATAATATATAAAATATATATATAACTTATATGCAAAGAACATATAAACTTGTAGATATGAACCCCAAAAAACGCCGAACACGACAGAAATCCCACACAGGGTGATTTGAATTTTGACCCTTTTCCCCTTTGGGCATTTTGAGAAAATTTTCCTGAGCCATTTTTCGTATGCCCTTTTTAACCTTTAAAAAGAATTGTATTATGGGTAGTTTTTTGTCCTCTTTTGTGGTGTGTGACACAAACAGAATATATGTATAATAGCATATTTTTTTTATATTAATATATATATTATATATATATTATTATATATATATATATATATAGATAGAAGATAGATAGAAGATAGATAGTAGATAGATATAGAATAGATATATTATATTATAAATAAAATTTTAAAGAAATATATGTTTTCCCCTATATATCTAAAAATATTTA
>NC_051401.1:24279160-24281660 GCF_015228065.2 Penaeus monodon | reverse complement strand
GGGGGGCCCCAGAGAGGAGGGGAACAAATTAAGAAAATGCAATGAAAGAGGAGAGAGGAAAATGAGAAAAAACAAAAACATCCGTGACACGAGATGTATGTGTACGTATAAGAAGAAGAAGAAAAAAGAGAAAAGAAGAAAAAAATTAATAATATATAATAATGCAGGAATAGGGTAACAAAAAAAAAGAGAGAATGAAAAAGACAAAATAAATAAGTAATAAATGCACAAACAAACTGAGTTCCCTCTTCCACTTCCCTTGAATTACAGGAACGTCAGCTGTACGTATGTAGACGGAAGGAGATCTGAGAAAGAGTGGAATAAACCAAGAATATAAAACAACTACAGCAACGACAACAACAGCAAAAGCAGTAAACAACATCACCCCAACGATAACAACAATAACAAAAATAACAATAACAAAAAAAAAACAATAACAACACAACAAAATCACAACAACAATAACAGAAACAACAATAATAAACAACAACATCACTACCAAAAACAACAATAACAAAAAAAAAAAACAAATAAAAAAACAACAATAACAACTATAAAAAGAACAAAAAACAACAACAACATCATCACCAGCACCACCACCCTCCACCAACAACAACAACAATATCACCACCACCACCAACAAAAACAACAAAAAACAAAAACAGCCTCACCAACAGCACCACCACCAAACCACCACCACCAGCATCACCACCAGCCCACCCCCCCACCCCCAACAGCATCACCACCACCAGCGCCACCAGTACCACCAGCACCACCAACGCATCACCACCAGCACCACCACCCACCCCACCAACAGCATCACCACCACCAGCGCCACCAGCACCACCAAACATCATCACCACCACCAGCACCACCACCACCACCACCACAAGCATCACCACCACAGCCACCACCACCACCACCAACAGCATCACCCCAAACAGCACCACCACCACCACCACCAACGCATCAAACCCCCACCAGCGCCCACCACCACCACCAACAGCACCACCACCAGCACCACCACCACCACCACCAACAGCATCACCACCACCAGCGTACCACCACCACCAACAGCATCACCACCAGCACCACCAGCACCCCCACCACAGCATCACCACCACCAGCGCCACCACCACCACCAACAGCATCAACACCACCAGCACCACCACCACCACCACCAACAGCATCACCACCCCCAGCGCCACCCACCACCAAAAAGCATCGCCCCCACCACCAACAGCATCACCACCACCCGCGCACCACCACCCAAACAGCATCACCCCCACCACCACCACCACCACCCCCAACAGCATCACCACCACCAGCACCACCACCACCACCAACAGCATCCACCACCACCCGCGCCACCACCACCACCCAAAAGCATCACCACCACCAGCGCCACCACCACCACCAACAGCATCACCACCACCAGCACCACCACCACCACCAACAGCATCACCACCCACCAGCGCCACCACCACCACCAACAGCATCACCACCACCAGCACCACCACCACCACCAACAGCATCACCACCAGCAGCACCACCACCACCCCCAAAAGCACACCCCAGCACCACCAGCACCACCCAAACAGCATCGCCCCCAGCACCACCAACAGTATACCACCCCCAGCACCAGCACCACCAACAGCATCACCACCACCAGCGCCACCAGCACCACCAGCAGCATCACCACCAGCACCACCACCACCAAAAGCATCACCACCACCAGCGCCACCACCACCACCAACAGCATCACCACCACCAGCGCACCACCACCCAACAGCATCACCACCCCCAGCGCCACCACCACCACCAACAGCATCACACCACCAGCGCCACCCCCACCACCAACAGCATCACCACCACCAGCGCCACCACCACCACCAACAGCATCACCACCACCAGCGCCACCACCACCACCAACAGCATCACCACCAGCACCACCAACAGCATCACCACCAGCACCAACGACCACACCAAAAGACAGCAGGACATGAGTGCGAGAGGAGAGGAATAACAGCCACGATGAAATATAAATGACTTTTCCAACAACCGCACTGACATTGATCCGCAGAATGGTTAACTCCTGCGTATCAAGAGGGAGCTTATTATGTAGAAAAGACACGCAATATGCAAATCTTGGTACATATCTACTCATTTGTTCTGGTATAAAAATGCAGAGGAAAATAGTTCTGATTAAAAAAAAAAAAAAAAAAGGAGGGGGGGGATTAAAGATGCATTTTTTTTAAGGACTTGGGGGGATGGAGGTAGGGGGTGCTGGGGGGGGGGGGGGTGATGGGGGTTATCTGCTGATCACGTTATTTATTCGCTGGTTCTGTGTCTCTTTTTCTGTGTGTCTCTCTTCTCGATTCTGTTGTTTTTCTTGCCTGCCCGCCCCCCCCCCACCCCATTGTCTTTTTGGCTTTCTACCTCCCCCCCTTTTTTTTTCTCCTCTCTCTTTTCTCTTCTATGTTGGTTTTGTTTTTTTTTG
>NC_051401.1:24270290-24272790 GCF_015228065.2 Penaeus monodon | reverse complement strand
ACACATATATACATACATACGTACATACATTCATAGATTCATACATTCATACCAACATACATACATACATACATACATACATACATACATACATACATACATTCATACATACATACATACATACATAAAGATACGTGCATGCATTTATACAAACATATATGCATACATACACACATGTATACATATATATGTGCGTAATACTTAAATAATCTTCATACATTCTTTAGATGCAGACATACACTCCTACATAAAAATACACATACATAGCGGAAAGCGAAGTATGTAATAAATACATTCATACGTACAAAATACAGCATATTCACATACAAACACATATACACACGCACACGCGGGCACAAACGTAAACTCGCATACACACATAAACACACGCATGCACACACAAACGAGTACACATACGTACACAAAACACAGAAACGCACACAAAACCTCGCTCATCATAATAACTTAAAAGTAAGATGAAAATAAAATACTTGATAAAGAACGAACGACAATAAAGCGAAGGGGGAAGGACAAAACATCAACAAAAAAGACGAGGGGAAGGAGGGGAGAAGAGGAGGAGGTGGAGGAAGAGAAGGAGGAGGAAAAGGAGGAGGAGAAGGAGGAGGAACAAGAGGAGAAGGAAGAGAAGGAGGAGGAACAGGAGGAGAAGGAAGAGAAGGAGGAGGAACAGGAGGAGGAGGAGGAGGATCACTTAGGGTCCCTCCCCCTCCCCCTCCCCCCACGGCACCCAAGAGGGGGAAGAGAAAGGGCGGGATCCAATGCCACCCCCTTCCTCCCCCCCCGTCAGCCCCCCGACCCATGCCCCATCCCCCATACCCCCCCCCCCGCACTCAGAGGGAAAGAGAGAGAGGCAAGAGGTTGCACGAGTGGGGGAGAGGGGGGTGGGAAGGGGGGGAGGGGGGAGGGGGCACACATGGATACGGCGGCGCTTAGCCCACCCCCCCACCCCCACCCTACTCCTCCTCCTCCTGCTCCCCTCCCTCCTTCTAGTTCTCCTTTCCTCCCCACCTCCCTCCCTATCTCCCTCCTCCTCCTCCTCCCTCCTCCTCCTCCTCCCCCCCCTCCTCCTTACCCTCCTCCTCCCCTCCCTCGCTCTGGTTCACCTCCCCCTCTCCCTCCCTATCTCCCTCCTCCCCTCTCCCTCTCCACTCACACTGAACTCCCTGTCAACTTCCGGAAGCGAAGAGGCGTAATGATAGATATCTCAGAGAAGGGAGCAATTATATTTTTGCCCTGGAAAAAAAGAAAAAAAAGAAAAGAAAAGAAAAAGAACAAATAACGAATACGTCTGTTAGAGCAACGCATCGGCAACACCCTAAAATAGTCTCATTTTTCTCTCTCTCTTTTCTTTTAAGAAGAACCAACACTACGTCATCTACCTAAGTACGGTAACACAGCCGCCGTTGCGAAAACACAAGAGTACGGTACGGTCGGCATCGCGCGTGCAACAACCTCTTGGGAGGAGGAAGGAGAGGACCAGGGTGGAGGGAAGGGGGTAGAGGGTAGGGAAGGAGGGTGAAAGGAGGTTTAGGGGAGGAAGGAAGGTGTAGGGGGAGATGGAGGGGATGGGGGAAGGAATATATCGGGGGGGTAGAGGGGAAGGGGTTGTGAGAAAGAGTGGAGGGGTGTAGGGAGGGAGGGGAAGATTGGAGAGGGGGTGTAGAGGGGGAGAGGGTGGAGAAGGGAGAAGGGTGTAGGGGGAGATGGGAAGGGGATGGACAGGGGAGGAGGAGGGAAGGTGGGGAAGCTCTGAGTATGTAATGGTTCGCAAGTCAAGGTAACGAGACCCGTAACTAGCACGGTGTAACAGCTCCCCCGCCCCGCTCGCCGCCTCGCGCTAAACCCGGCTTGACTTATGGCGCCGAACACCCCGCTCTGATTTATGGTTTTGCTTCCCCCGGTTTTGTTTGTTTGCTTGTGCGCCTTGTTTGTTGGGTGGCGCGGCGTGGGTGGGAATTATCCCGTTGAAAAGCCGCATGGATAATTGTGGATTTATGCCGAATGTGAGATGTCTTTTCGCGTTGCTTGAGTGAAGGCTGTTGTGGTAAGGGAAGCCGGGAGGAAGGTGCTCGTTCTCTCTCCTCTCGCTGCCTTCACTCATTATCTCTCTTTTTCTTTCCTTCTTTCTGTCTGTCTATCTGTGTGTCTGCCTCTCTCTCTCTCTCTCTCTCTCTCTCTCTCTCTCTCTCTCTCTCTCTCTCTCTCTCTCTCTCTCTCTCTCTGTGTATTTGTGTATGTACGTATGTGTGTGTAAACACAGTATTAATGTGTGCATGTATGAATATGCATAAACATGTATAACCTCAACTACATGTTTATGTGTATATCTTATATATGCATACATGTATGTATATGTATATACATAAGTGTGTCCATGCATGTATGTACGTTCATGTGCTTGTGTGCGTGCGGGCAGTGTCAGATCGCGGCTGTCGATCGGGAAGCATGTTCGCCGAGCTGATTTGTTGAGGAAATGAAT
>NC_051401.1:24265290-24267790 GCF_015228065.2 Penaeus monodon | reverse complement strand
CTTTACCCTCCCTTTTCCCCCTCATTATTATCCTCCTATTCATTTCCCATACGCCAAGGATAAACAATAAACAAAACAAAACAACAAAAACATAACAAAAGCAATAGATAGAAACAAAAACACAACAACTAACAAATAACACTAGAACAAATAAGAAACAGAAGCTCCAAGGACCCACGAACACGACGCCTCTCAGCTGCCTCGGCGTCTCACCTGGACGCAAGGAGCGAGACGAATAATGCGAACGTAAGAACAGGTAATAAATCAGAGGAGACGGAGATAATAGCGAAAACCAAGAGTCCGTAATGTCGATAAATGGCGGACATTGCAAGAAGGGAAATCAGATACCATAATGCGCATCGACGGAAGTGGAAGGAAAGAATTTTTGGAATATATATATATTTTTTCGTGTGTGTGAGGTTTCTTCTCTTTGTTTTTTTGTTTGTTTGTGAGTTTGGTGGTTTGTTTTTTGCTTGTTTGTGTGTTTGGTGTTTTGCTTGTTTGTTTGTTTGTGTGTTTGGTGGTTTGTTTGTTTGTTTGTTTGTGTGTTTTATGGTTTGTTTGCTTTGTTTCTGTTTGTTTGTTTCTTTGTTTTCTTTGCTTCTCTGTTTCTTTGTTTGCTTTGTGGGTTTGTTTTCTTTGTTTTCAATCTAATTTAAACATTCAGATTATTGTTGATTTGTTGTAGTTGTTATTGATTTTTATCATCATTATCATTAGTATTAGTATTAGCATTATAATAAATATCTTTATTGGTATAAGTATTAATATTAGTTATTATCTTGATTATCGTTATTATCATTATCATTATTGTCATAATTATTATTGCTATTATTATTATAATTATTATTATAATTATTATTATTATTGTTATTATTATTATTATTAGTAGTAGTAGTAGTAGTAGTATCATTTTCCTTATTATTATCATTATTATGATTGTTACTATTATTTTTATCATTGTTGTCATTATGACTATTATTATCATCATTACTGTTTATTATGAGTATTATCATAATTATTATTTTCATCATTATTATCACTTTTATGATCATTATGATTATGATAGTAATAATAATAATAATAATAATAATAATAATAATAATAATAATAATAATAATAATAATAATAATAATAAATGATAATAATAATAATGATAATAATAATAATAATAAGATAAATAACACTAATAATGTTATTGTAATAATCATTCTCATTACCCTTATAATCAAGCAAAATATCCTTTCTCTTTCTAATTTCAGTCTGAGGCCGTTGACGCAGTCTATCGTTGCGTGAAAGCATGCAGCAGTCTACTTCCTGGTGTGTGTGTGGGGGGGGGGGGGTCAAGGGGGTAAGGGAAAAGACTTAGTGGGTCGGGGGGAGGGGGGTGGGATGAGACAGCAGGACACTGGTCGAAGGATGGTGGCTGTTGCTGTCAAGTTGTCAAGTTGTCAAATTGCCAAGGTGTTGTAGTCAAGTTGTTAAGCTCTTGTGAGTGAGTTAAGCTGTCAAATTGATGTTATCAGAATGTCAGGTGGTTGTTGACAAATGCATGTAACCTGGTGTTGTTAATCTCATGGTGTCAGGATGTATTGTCAAACTGGCAGTGCTAAGCTGACGGTGTCAAGCAGTTGCTATCAATTTTTTGTCATTGCTAAAGGGAGGAGAAATCTAATCCATATAAACGGTATTAGAAACTGAGATTTACCTTTTTGAAAAGCAGGGTTAACAGGCGAAATATATATAAGATGAAAATAACAGCAACATCAGAAACAATAAAGGATATTAATAAATATAAAAAAACATGTATATTTTTTATTTTGTTTGTCTGATGTCACTGTTCAGCGCGTTCATATACTTGCAGAACATGGAGACGGGGGGGGGGGGGTTGACAGAAGGGAAGGGGGAAGGAGAAGATGAGGGAGAGAGGGGAGGGGAAGGACGAGGCAGTGAGGGAGGAAGGAAGGGAGAAGAGAGAGAGGGGAAGAGAGAGGGAGAGGATGGGACAAAAAGAGATAGATAGACAGAGAGAGAGAGAGTGAGAGTGAGAGAGAAAGAGAGAGAGAGAGAGAGAGAGAGAGAGAGAGAGAGAGAGAGAGAGAGAGAGAGAGAAAGTTGAGAGCGATAGAGAGAGGGGGGAGGGAGGCTAAAGAAAGAGAGAGACAAACAGCCAGACAGCCAGCCAGCCAGACAGACAGACAGGCAGACAGAAAGAGAGAGAGCTAGAACATTGGGAAAGTACCTCAACTCTTGCCACTTTCCGGTCACCCATATTTTACAACCTTTTTACCAACAACCTTTCACTTTCTCTCATTCTGACGATTTGCACAACATTTACTACGCACTAATTCAGAACTACGAGGATAGCGAAATAATGATAATAGCAATAATGATAATAATGATAATAATAACAATAATAATAATAATATCAATGAAAATGATAATAGCAATAATAATGATGATTATAGAAATGATATTATTAATAACGAGGAAATTGATG
>NC_051401.1:24255290-24260290 GCF_015228065.2 Penaeus monodon | reverse complement strand
AGAGAGAGAGAGAGAGAGGTTGACAGAGAAACGAACAGCCAGGGAAGCACAAAACAAAATAATATACAGTCAGGCAGACAATTAAACACAAACGTTGAGGAAGACGGACAAACAAGCTGGATGCATGACTAGAAATAGTAAATACATAAAAATCATGCACTTAAAAGATACACATATGCCATGCACATCACGATGCACTATCTATGCAAACGAGAGTATATATACATGACGTATGCATAAAAGAAATGTATGTATATGCATGTATGCGCATACCGTATACATAAAGGGAAAATACCACACACACATGAATGCGCATACGAACTCACGTAGGAGAGAGGAGAGAGAGAGAGAGAGAGAGCGAGAGAGAGCGAGAGAGCGAGAGAGAGCGAGAGAGAGCGAGAGAGAGGGAGAGAGAGAGAGAGAGGAGAGAGAGAGAGAGAGAGAGAGAGAGAGAGAGAGAGAGAGAGAGAGCGAACGAGAAACAAAAAAGGCGAGAATCTGAAAATAAAAACAATTTATGCACACCCTATACAACTCTGCATGTATATCTCTCTCCCCCCGCATGCTCTGCACTTACTCAATTCATAAAGGACTAAAACACAAGATTAACCAATCAAGACTGCAAAACTACAAGGGTTGAGGGAAAAAGAGCAACAGAACATAGCGATAGTCTTTGACGGGGCCTAACACTGCCATGTACATTTCCTGACTTTTAAAGGAGACCTGCGCTATGCCTGGTGGAGGGGGCGAGGGGGCGGGGGCGAGGAGAGGACGAGGTGGAAGAAGGAGGGGTAAAGGGGGTTGGGGGAGGGGGACGGGGTTGGAGGAGGGGGGAGGAGGAGGAGGAGGAGGGAAGGGGTACCGGGATGAGGGTAGTAGGATGGGGATGGGATGCCTGAGTCAGGGGGGGTGGTAGGGGCAGGGGTTAATGGAAGGGGTAGGGGGCAGGCAGTGGGGGGTTGGGGGGGTAACTGGGAATGAGGAAGGAGGAGGGATAATGGGGAGGGGGAGGGGGTGGTATTGGGAGGAAGGAAGGGTGACAGACGAGATAGGAAAGAGGGAAAAGGGAAGAAATGACAGAAGGCAGAGGGAGTGCATAGAGAAAGGTAAGAGGGAAAGAGGGAAGGAAGGATATGGGGAACGAAAAGATATGGAGAGGGAAAGAAGGAGGGAAGTGGATGAGGGGAGACGCGAAAGAACAATAGGAGAAAAAGGAAACAGAAGAAGAGAGAGGTAAGAAGAGCATGAGGTAAAGGGGGGGAGAGGAGGAGAGGAATCAAATGGGAAATAGAGAAGGACGGGAGAACAAAGACATAAAGAAGAAAAAAAACGAGAAGGAAGGGAGGGCAAGGCGGGACAGGAAAGAGAGAGAGAGAGAGAGAGAGAGAGAGAGAGAGAGAGAGAGAGAGAGAGAGAGAGAGAGAGAGAGAGAGAGAGAGAGAGAGAGAGAGAGAGAGAGAGAGAGAGAGGAGAGAGAGAGAGAGAGTAAGAGAGAGAGAGAGAGAGAGAGAGAGAGAGAGAGAGAGAGAGAGAGAGAGAGAAGAGAGAGAGAGAGAGAGAGAGAGAGAGAGAGAGAGAGAGAGAGAGAGAGAGAGAGAGAGAGAGAGAGAGAGAGAGCGAGAGCGAGAGAAAAAGAGACAAAACAATTGAAAGACAGAGAGAGAGATAAAAAATAAAATAAAATAAAAATGCGGGAATCAGTCTCAAAACAAAACAAAACCCTATCGAGAAAAAAAAAATCGAGACTCCTCCTCCTCCTCCTCCTCCTCCTCAAAAAAAAAAAAAAAAAAAAAAAAAAAAAAAAAAAAACACCAACAACAAGAATAAAGAGAACAAGAAAGGAACAGAACATAAACAGAAAGGACCCCCCCCCCCCCACACACACGGCCACGGATTGTACGCCTGGCAGCGGAGTTCGGTTCGTGTCGTATCTGCGTTGACGGCGCGTCTGCTGCGGGCGCGCGCGTCGGCAGCGAACGATTCATTTAACGCATTTTAACGTTGAATCCGTTTGCTGCGAAATCCTCAAAGAAAGATTTATATTTTTTCATGTTATTTTATATTATTTTTTGTCTTTGGTCGTTATTTGTGCCAAGGTCAAAATCTCGTTCGTATATGTGTAGTGACTATTAGGTAAAAAAAAAATATATGTATATATAAAAGTATATAGATATATTTTATTAATGAAAATAATGATTTTATTATAATGATAATAATAGTAAAGATAATAACGACAAAAATAATAATGACAATAATAATGATAATGATGATAATGCCAATTATAATAATAATAATAGTATCACTGCTATCACTAATATTATTATCATCAATGATAATCATAACTATTATCATAATGATAATAACAGTAATGATAATAATAACGACGAAAATAATAATAATTATTAAGGTGATAATAATAACGAGAATGATAATGATAATGATAGAGATAATAATGATAACAATACAAACGATAATGATAATAATGGTAATGATAACAATAATGATAATGGTGACAGTAACAAAAAAACATTATTATTATCATTGGTATTATTATTATTATTATTATTATTATTATTATTATTATTATTATTATTATTATCGTTATTATTATTAATATCATTATTTTCATTTTTATTATTATTATCATTATTATTATCATTCATAATATTGATAATAATATTGATGATAAGAATGACGATGATGATGATGAAAATAATAATAATTATAATAATAATAATAATAATAATAATAATAATAATAATAATGATAATAATAATAATAATAATAATAATAATAATAATAATAATAATTATTATTATTATTATTATTATTATTTTCATTATTATTATAATAATAGCAACAACAACAACAACAACAACAATAATAATAACGATAATAATGATAATAATAATAATACTGATAAAAATGGTGATAATAATAATAATAATAATAATAATTATTATTATTATTATTATGATAATGATAATAATAATAACAATAATAATAATGATAATAATAATAATAACAATAACAATAATAATAATAATAATAATAATAATAATAATAATAATAATAATAATAATAATAATAATGATAATAATGATGAACAACAATAATGATACTAAAGATAATGATAGTAATTATAATAAAAATTGTGATAGTAAAATTAATGATGATAACAATAGTAACGACAATAACAACAGTAATAATAATAATGATAATAAAGGTAGCAACAACACTAATAATAATGATAATGGATGATAATAATAGTAATAACAATAATAATAATAATAATAATGATAATAATGATAGTAATAATGATAATGCTAATAAATATAACCATAATGATAATAATGGTAATGATTATAACAAAAATATTAATAATACTACTGATGATAATAACAGTAATAATGATAATAAAAAGGATAATAATATCAATAATTGAAATAAGTGTAATTAACAACAAAGATAATATGAACCGGACTTAGAAAAGCCTTCATTATCAGATGGATAATAATAAAATACATTTTAATCATTCATACATGCCCAAGGTCTTTTTATCTTCATTAATCTATTTAGATATTTACTTATTTCAGTTGTTCAAATCTTTCATATCTGTTCCTCCTCAATTTTTTTTTTTTTTTTTTTTATTGAAGGGACGGGGGGGGGGGGGGGGGATATGATGCAAATTGAACATGAACGATTTTTCTTCTGTCTCTGTCTATCTATTTGTTTCTCTTTCTCCCTTCCTTCTCTCACATTCTTCTGTTTGTCAGTCAGTCAGTCTGTTAATCTGTTTGTCAGTCCGTCATTCTGTCTGTCTGTCCGTCTGTATTCCTTTCTCTCTCTCTACCTCCCCCCCTCTCTCTTCTCCTCCCCCTCTCTCTCTCTCCTCCCCCTCCTCTCTCTCCTTTCTCCCCTCTCTCTCTCTCCCTTTTCCCCTCTCCCCCCCCCCCCTCTCTCTCTCCTTCTTCCCCATCCCCCCCCCCTCCCCCCTCTCTCCCCCCTTTTCCCCCCAATCACTTCTACTTTTTCCCTCTTTTTCCCCCCCCTTCCCCTCCCTCTCTCCTCGCATTTACATTTTATTTTTTTCCCCCCTTTTAAAAGGGCGCTTGACTGTGAAAAAAGAGGCAGTAAAACGTAAGAGAGTTAGTTTTTTTTTTCTTATTGGAAAAAGGGGGTTTGGTTTTGTTCCCAGGCTTGGGGAGATAAATTATAAGGAAAGGGTAAAAAGGGAAGGATAAAAAAAAACCCGAGGGGGGAAGAAGGGTAGAAGAACAAGGGGAAATCTAATAAAGAGAAAAAAGTAAGAAAAAGAAAACTTAAAGGATAGGAAGAAGAAGGAAAGAAAAGAAAAGGGATAAATAAAAATAAAAAACAAAAATAATAAAAGAAAATTTTTAAAAAGAGAAAAAAAAAAAAAAGAAAAAAGGAGGAATTAGAGAGGGAAAAATTAATAAGAAAAGAGAGGGGAAAATCCCTTTGTTTCTAAAAAGGGAAGAAGAAACAGAAGAGGAAATAAAAAAAAAATAAAAAAGAAAAGAAAAAAAATGAAAAAAAAAAGGAGAGAAAAGGGGGGAAGAGAAGAAAGATAAAAGGGAAAAATGTAAAGAGGTAAATGAAAAGAAAAAAGAAGAGAGAGGAAAGAAAGGGCGAGAAGAGGAAAAGGGGAAAAAGGGGAAGAAGAAAGGAGAGGAAGGGAAAAGGGGGGTTTGGAAAGGGGTGAAGGGGAAAGAGTAGGAATGAAAGGAATGTTTAAAGAGGTAAAAGGAAAGAGAGGAAAAGAGAGAGAGAGAGAGAGAGAGAGAGAGGAGAGAGAGACGAGGAAGAGAGAGAGAGAGAGAGGGAGAGAGAGAGGAAAGATCGGAAGAGAGAGAGAGAGAGGGGAGAGAGAGAGAAGGGGAGAGAGGGGAGAAAGAGAGAGAGAGAGGGGAATAGGGGGAAAAAGAAAAAAGAAGGAGAGGGGGAAAAAGGAAAAGGAGAGAAACAGGAGGAGAAAT
>NC_051401.1:24232790-24235290 GCF_015228065.2 Penaeus monodon | reverse complement strand
AGGAACAGAATTACGTTTCGTCATTAACGTCACTCATTAATAATTTATTAAAAGAAACCTTTTTCTTCTCCTTGTTTTTTTTCATCTTTCCCTTTGTCGTTTTATCAAAAATTTTCTTTTTTTTCCCTTTCCGTTTTTTTTCAAAACACGTGTTTCTTCTTCCTTCTTCCTTCCTTCTTTTCCTGAGGAAAATTTAGATCTCTGATTAATTTGGAAAGATTTTGTTTTTTTTTTATGGTTTATTTTTTTTTTTTTTTTTTTTTTTTTTTTCTCTCTCTCTCTATTACTTTTGGGTAAATATCGTTGTATTTCTAATTTTCCACGTTATTGCTATTATTCGACCGTAATCAGTATCATACGCATCATCAAACATTATTAATATATCATTACTATATATCATAAATAATTATCATCATTATTTAACAATCATAATAGTTATTATTATTCTCATTATTTATTTTGTTTGTTGTTGTTGTTTTTATTATTAATGATATGATGATGATGATGATGATGATGATGATGACGATGATATGATGATGATGATGATGATATGATGATGATGATGAATGAGTGATGAGATGGATGAAAATCATCATCATCATCATCTCATCTGATTCTTATTATGATTATTCGTAATTATTATTATTATTATTATATATTATTATTATATTATTAATTATTATTATTATTATGTATCATTATTATTATTATCTTATTATTATTCATTATTATATTATTATTATTATCAATTATTATATATTATTATTATTATGATATTATTATTAATTATCATTATTATTATCATTATTATTATTAACTAGGTTATCATTATTACAATCAACCTTTTTATCATCATCATCATAATTATCATAATTTCATTATTAGTATTTATTATTATTATTATTATATTATTAATCTTCTTGTTATTGCTTTTATTATTATTATTACTATTATTATTATATTATTTATTATTATTTATTATTATTCATTATTATTTACTATATTATTATTATTAATTAGTCTTATCTTATTATCATTATTAATTATCATTAATATTTTATTATATTAATCACTATTATTATCTTATCATCAACATCAATTAGTATGACCATCATCGATCATCTCCTCAGATCATCCATCATCTTTTACTACTATCAGTACTACATTTACTACTACAACTGCGACGATTATTATCACTACTACTGGCTAATACTACAACCACTACATTCCATTATATCATTAGCAATTATTACTTTTTTTAATCATTCATTAATCACATCATCATTCCCTATCAATTTTGCATCAATTACTATGAATAAATTATCATTGTTTTTATTATTATTATATTATTATTACTTATTATTATTATTATTATTATTATTATTATTATTATTATTAATCATCATTATTATAATAATAATAGTAATAATATAATAATAATAATAAATCATAATATATTATTATTATTATGTGTATAATTTATAATTATCATTAGTATTATTATTAATAATAACATAATAATACTAATTTCTTTATTATTAGTATCATTCATCTTAAATTATTATTATTGATCATTATCATCATCAGTCATTATTAACATACAGTACAGTTACATTACATTCATTAACATACATTTCATACATGTTAAGTGTACGTATCACTATGTATGTGCAACATGAAGCCATAAAACGAAAGAGTTCATATCCTTTAATAATAGTGGGTTTAAAACAATACATATATCAATGCTTTTACGCAAATCACAATGAGATTTTTTATTATTATTTAACAAACACAATAACATTACAATACAAAAAATAGTAATTATATACACATGCACATTAGTGATCACCATGTAACCTTTACTTACTGATTGCCCAGCAAGTCGAATGCAATGGATTACAATTTACTTAATGAAAGTTTATCAGTCAACAACACAGTGCACACTACAGGGAAAATTATTTATAAACGGAAAAAAAACTAATAATACCTGACACTGAGAGTCCAATATCTAATTTTAGTAAATCTATTAATACTCTTTCTTTTTTTTTTTCTCCACCCTTTCGTTTTTTTTTTTTTTTTTTTTTTTTTTTTTTTTTTTAGATTTTTTTTTGTCACATAACACACCTCCGTCAGAATTCATGATTTCATCTACTAGTGAATTTTATACGTGATATATCAGGGAGAGAGAGAGAAGAGAGAGAGGGAAGAGAGAGAGAGGAGAGAGAGAGAGAGAGAGAGAGAGAGAGAGCTGCGAGTAGGGAGAGGACGAGAAGGGAGGGAGAGAGAGAAGAAAGAGAGAGGAAGAGAGAAGATAGAGAAAACAAAAGCGAAAAATATAAAGATGAAAAACAGTGAATAAAATCCCCGCACAGGCAAAACCATTTTCTCATGATGGTTTGCACGTCGTCCTTTCCCGCTTTTCTCTATCTCTCTGTCTTCTCACCTTCCTCCTATTCTGTCCCCTCCCCTCCCCCTCTTCATTCCACTCCTCATTCTCCTT
>NC_051401.1:24220290-24222790 GCF_015228065.2 Penaeus monodon | reverse complement strand
AATAATGATAATAGCAATAATAATGTTAATGACAATAATGATTTAAGAATATTAGTAATGATAATAGTAATGATAATAATAATAATAATAATAATAATAATAATAATAATAATAATAATAATAATAATAACAACAGCAACAATAATAACAACAATAGCAATAACGATAACAACTACAACAAACGTCGCCAACAGCTTTAATAATGAGCAAGATAAACTAACGCTAGAAAAATACAAAATTATAGATATTAGCACAACATCAGGAAATGCAACAGCAATACAGTAGATATTAACATTACAAAAATAATCATAAACTTAAAACTACAGTAGCATGAAAATACAAAGAGATATGATACCACTTAAACAGTAAATAGTAAATATGTCACTTCATTTTCTTGCCTCAGTGATATGCGAGTATGACTTATGATCATCGACAGACTAGCGATATACTGTGTCGATCAATTGATTTTGTAAATCTTTTGGTGAAATTCTGTATTGCAGAAGAGTAATCATTTCTGTTGATGTGAATATCTTTGTCATTTTACATCTTATGCTCAAGATTTATTATGTTAGTTCTATTTTGTGGTGATAGTGATGGTGGTGGTTATGTTATAACAACAATAACAACAATGTTAATAATACTAACAATAACAATATTGATTATGATAATGATGATAATAATTAATAAAGGATAATAATGGTAGTAATAACAATAATAGTAATATTAATAATGATAATGATAATAACAATAACAGGGAAACCAGTGATAACAATAACATTAATAACGATAATAGTGATAGTAATAAAAACAATGATAATTATAAGGATAATAATGATACTAGTAATGATAATAACAATAATAAAAAATGATAACAATAATAGTAACGATAGTAACAATAACAATGATATTTAAACTCAATAACAGTAACAACAGTAACAACACAATAACAACAACAACAAAACTACCACGAACATACGAACAGAAACACCAATGACATCAATAACATTACCTACGCCATTACACTGAAGACCTGCCTCTCTCTCTCTCTCTCTCTCTCTCTCTCTCTCTCTCTCTGTATTTCCACCTTAGGCACAACCTCCCCCCCCTCTTCACACATACACATACGAACCATCCTTATCACAAACCACCTCCACATTTCGCCACAGTTTAGGTAGCCTGTACGAGTCCCATTCAATCATGCAACACCCATGCAACATTAAAAAGACATTCGGCAGCTGCAACATATGAAACATTACTCGCCTAGATTTATGCTTGGCTTTTGTAGATTCGGAGCAAAGGCATTGACAATATTGATTTAGCTTCCCTCACGTGCTTAGTTAATTCATGGAATATATAAATCAATTCTTCTTGACAGGTTCGGAGTGGAGAAAAGGGCCAGGCTGGGGGGGGGGGGGTAGGGACTTCATTTGTGCGCGTGTTCTTTTGTCTGTTTGTTTGTTTATTGTCGTTATCATTATCGTTATCATTATCCTAATCATCCTTATTATTATTATTATTATTATTATTATTATTATTATTATTATTATTATTATTACTACTACTACTACTACTACTATTGCAACTACTACGACTATTATTATTATTATTATTATTATTATTATTATTATTATTATTATTATTATTATTATTATTATTACTATTATTATTATTATTATATATATATATTTTTTTGCTATCATTATTATCATTGATGTTATCATTGATGTTATCTTATTATTGTTATTATTGTTATTTAATTGTTGTTGTTGCTGTTGTTATTATTATTATGATTATCATTATTGTTACTATCATAATTATTATTATCATTATAGTTGCTATTATAATTACTATTATCATTATTACTTTTATCAATATTATCATTATCAGTATCATTATTATTATTGTCATTATAATAATGATAATAATAGTAATAATAATATTATTATTGTGGTTATTATTATTATTATTATTATTGTTGTCATATTTTTTCTTATCATTATTACTTTTATTAATGTTATCATCGTCACCATTGTTATTATCATCATTATCACTGTCATCCTCATTACCATCATGACTACCGCTATCACCACTACTTACTAACCATCATTCCCGGCACAGGCAAGGCAACACTCACTACCATTTTAAACACCGGGAATCCACATTTTCCTTTGATCTACGACACTTCAAAGATTTACAGTTCCCGCGAACATTTTGGCTTGTTCACTTTACAGTTTACTTTCCACAAAGAGGATCTGAAGCAGGCTCTTCATCATTATATCCATGAAGCGGAAAATATGTTCGTGGTTGTGGATACTAGTAATCTAACACGTGATATAAGGTAAGTGTGTCTCCACGGGGAATTTCGTATCGGATATTGATGATAATGTGCTTTGTCTTTGTTACAGTCCTCTTGTAGAAAGCAAAGGAGGGTGAATTGTTCTTGTAGTTTTGTTTTGGGGGATTTTTTTTTTTGTATTGAGGACGTTATATTTGGTGTTTT
>NC_051401.1:24210290-24215290 GCF_015228065.2 Penaeus monodon | reverse complement strand
GATGCTGTTGGTGGTGTGTGGCCTGTGGTGGTGTGCTGTTGGTGTGTGTGGCGTGTTGGTGTGCTGGTTGGTGGTGGGTGAGTTGTGTGGCGCTGGTGTGGTGATGCTGTTGGTGGTGGTGTGGCGCTGGTGGTGGTGATGCTGTTGTGTGGTGTGGCGCTGTGGTGGTGATGCTGTTGGTGGTGCTGGTGGTGATGCTGTTGGTGGTGGTGGTGGCGTGGTGGTGTGATGCTGTTGGTGGTGTTGGGGGTGTTGGTGGTGGTGATGCTGTTGGTGGTGCTTGTGGGATGCTGTTGGTGGTGTGTGCTGGTGGTGCTGTGGTGGTGATGCTGTGGTGGTGGTGGTGGTGGTGCTGTGGTGGTGATGCTGTTGGTGGTGGTGGTGGTGGTGGTGGTGTGCTGTTGGTGGTGGTGCTGGTGGTGCTGGTGGTGATGCTGTTGGTGGTGGTGGTGTGTGTGGTGGTGGTGTGCTGGGTGGTGGTGGTGGGTGGTGGTGGGTGATGCTGTTGGTGGTGGTGCTGGTGGTGATGCTGTTGGTGGTGGTGGTGGGGTGCTGGTGGTGATGCTGTTGGTGATGGTGGTGGCGCTGGTGGTGGTGATGCTGTTGGTGGTGCTGGTGGTGCTGGTGTTGGTGCTGCTGTTGTTGTTGGTGGTGGTGGTGCTGGTGGTGATGCTGTTTGGTGTGTGGTGGTGGTGCTGGTGGTGGTGATGCTGTTGGTGGTGGTGGTGGCGCTGGTGGTGGTGATGCTGTTGGTGGTGGTGGTGGCGCTGGTGGTGGTGATGCTGTTGGTGGTGGTGGTGCTGGTGGTGCTGGTGGTGATGCTGTTGGTGGTGGTGGTGGTGGTGGTGATGCTGTTGGTGGTGGTGGTAGCGCTGGTGGTGGTGATGCTGTTGGTGGTGGTGGTGGTGGTGCTGGTGGTGATGCTGTTGGTGGTGGTGCTGGTGGTGATGCTGTTGGTGGTGGTGGTGGCGCTGGTGGTGGTGATGCTGTTGGTGGTGGTGGTGGTGGTGCTGGTGGTGATGCTGTTGGTGGTGGTGGTGGTGCTGGTGGTGGTGATGCTGTTGTTGTTGGTGGTGGTGGTGCTGGTGGTGATGCTGTTTGTGGTGGTGGTGGCGCTGGTGGTGGTGATGCTGTTGGTGGTGGTGGTGGCGCTGGTGGTGGTGATGCTGTTGGTGGTGGTGGTGGTGGTGCTGTTGGTGAGGCTGTTGTTGTTTTTGTTGTTTTTGTTGGTGGTGGTGGTGATGCTGTTGTTGTTGTTGGTGGTGGTGGTGGTGCTGGTGATGATGTTGTTGTTGTTTTTGTTCTTTTTATAGTTGTTATTGTTGTTTTTTTATTTTGTTGTTTTTTTTGTTATTGTTGTTGTTGGTAGTGATGTTGTTGTTTTATTATTGTTGTTTCTGTTATTGTTGTTGGTGATATTGGTTTGTTATTGTTGTTTTTGTTATTGTTATTTTTGTTATTGTTGTTATCGTTGGTGGTGATGTTGTTACTGCTGTTGCTGTTGTTGTCGTTGCTGTAGTTGTTTTATATTCTTGGTTTATTCCACTCTTTCTCAGATCTCCTTCCGTCTACATACGTACAGCTGACGTTCCTGTAATTCAAGGGAAGTGGAAGAGGGAACTCAGTTTGTTTGTGCATTTATTTACTTATTTATTTTTGTCTTTTTCATTCTCTCTTTCTTTTTTGTTACATATTCCTGCATTATTACTATTATTATTAATTTTCTTCTTCTTTTTCTCTTTCTTCTTCTTCTTCTTATACGTACACATACATCTCGTGTCACGGAATGTTTTCTTGTTTCTCTCATTTTCCTCTCTCCTCTTTCATTGCATTTTCTTAATTTGTTCCCCTCCTCTCTGCCCCCCCCCCCCCCCCATGCACACACAACCGACGTCCAAACAACAGAAATAAAGTTACAGATTTTATTATATATTACTTAACATTCGAAATAGTTTCCAATGTTTTATTCTGTTTTATCACCTTTTATTACATTTCCTTCATTTATTCCCCTGCTCTGATTCCCACCACCTCGACACCCAAACCAGAGCAAACAAACAAAAAACAAATGAAATAAAGCACGCGTTTTGCTATAAATCTATAAATCAGGAATGTATTTGCTTTTGTTCTCGGTTGCTTTCAATGTTGCATATCATCTGCCTCGCTTCCTCATCCGTGCTTCACTCGTTCACGCTTTGTTCACTCGTCCCGTTCGCGACGTCGTTTTCGCTCACACCCATTTCGGCTCCGCTGTTCAGGCATTAGTCGTTCCGTATTTCATGATGTATGTGTAGCTCTGTTGGCGTAGCTAATGTATTACCAGCAATATGTTTTCAGCGAAGTTAAAATCTTGTTTTCTTGTATATTTTGCTTGTTCCGAGTTTCATGATGCCTGTGTTTCGCTGTTGCCAGGACTAAAGCATTCTTTTAATGGTAATTTCCACGAAAGGATTTTTTTTTTCTGGTCGGTATGTTCCCTTGTCATGTGACTATTGGTTTGTGTTCAGTCGGGTAACACGCAGCGTATGACGTACAGTGTTTAAGTTTTGAGTAGTCTGGTGACAAAGATGCATAGATAAATAGGTAGATTGATGGAAATCCAGGCAAAAGATAGGTAGATGGATGAATGGATGGGTGGTGTTTGGGTGGGTGGGTGAATGGATGGATAGATAGGTGGATGGATGGACGGACAGACTAATAGATAAACAGACATATATATATATATATATATATATATATATATATATATATATATATATATATATATATATATTTGCATATATATATATATATATATATATATATATATATATATATATATATATATATAAGATATTATTGTCATTAAAGATGGACAGACAGATAGATAGATAGATAGATAAAGAGAGAGAGAGAAAGAGAAAAAGAGAGAAAGAGAGAGAGAGAGAGAGAGAGAGAGAGAGAGAGAGAGAGAGAGAGAGAGAGAGAGAGAGAGAGAGAGAGAGAGAGAGGGAGAGAGACAGAGACGAGAGAGACAGAGAGAGAGAGAGAAAGAGAAAGAGAAAGAGAAAGAGAGAGAGCGAGAGATAGAGAGAAAGACAAAGACAGATAGACAAACAGAAAGACAGACAGACAAACAGACAGAAGGAAAGAGGAGGCAATCAGACAAATACGCACACAGATAGACAAACAGGAAGAAAGACAGACAGAGACAGAGAAGAGAAAAGATGTAATTAAACAGATCGAATAAAAGGAAGAGAAAACAGGAGACAGAATTACACAGGAGATTGACGGCGAGAGATTCTGCTCGAGGAATAAGTGACATTTATTCACGATGACGTGATTTTTAGATTCATTTCTAATAAAATTCAGAATCTATTTAAACATCCAAAGTTTCTGCTATATCGGTTCGGCCTTTATTGTTATTGTATGTATCAGCATTATTATTTATTATTATTATTGTTATTACTATTAATATCATTATCATTATTGTTTTACTTATTATTATTATTGTTTTTTGATTATTTTACTATTATTTATTATTATTTCTTATTATTATTACTACTACTACTACTACTACTATTAATATTATTATTATTATTATTATTATTGTTATTATTATTATTATTATTATTATTATTATTATTATTATTATTATTATTGTTATCATCATCATCGTCATTGTTATTATTATTGTTATTATTATTATCATAATTATTATCATTATCATTGATGTTGTTATTATCATCATTGCTGTTGTTATCGTCATGATTGTCATTACCATTATCATTAATTATAATAATAATAATAATAATAATAATAATAATAATAATAATGATAATAATAATAATAATAATAATAATAATAATAATGATAATAATAATAATAATAATAATAATAATAATAATGATAATAATAATAACTATGACGATAATCATGGTATCATTATCAACATTATTTTTATCATTATTCTCGTTATCATCATGATTTCATATGTATCCATTCCGCTTACATATTCAATCACATTTCGCTTTAATGCAACAATTCCGATTTCCTTTAAGCTTCGTCATTCCACAGCACGTTAATAAGATAACAAACCTTTCTTGTCGAATTTGCTTTTATTACACAAAATGGAATCCTTCGTGATTAAAAGCTCATTAGTTAAAAAAAAAAATAATGATGCTGTTTCTTAGAGCGTAAACTATATTGTAAGGATTTTTAAAAAGAATAAGGAGAATAGAAACACTTGTTTGGTCATGTCACTTGAAGGAAAAATAGAAGAGAGATGAGTGATGAAAGGGAGGAGATAGGAGGCGGATTAAGGAGAGAGAGAGGAGGAGAGAACTGAGGAGGAAAGACGGAAGGGGAAAGGAAGAGAATAGGAAGGAGAAGAGAGGAGGAAGAAGAACGGGAGGAAAAGAAGGGTTAGAAAAACAGGTAGGAAGAAAGCGAGGACAGAAAGGAGACAGGAGAGGTACCAAAGAAAAGAAGTTAGAGAGAGAGAGAGAGAGAGAGAGAGAGAGAGAGAGAGAGAGAGAGAGAGAGAGAGAGAGAGAGAGAGAGAGAGAGAGAGAGAGAGAGAGAGAGAGAGAGAGAGAAAAGAAAGAAAGAAAAAAAAACACAGAGGAAAGAAAGGAAAGCCAAAAAAGAAAAGGGAGAGATGGAAGAAAAGAGAAAACAGACGCAGATTTAAGACGTGTGAGTGGAAGGCTGCGTAGGAAAGAGAGGATGAAGCCAACTATTTACTCCACCAATACAGACCCTAACAATCTTAGCATTAGAACTCCGTCTTTCTGTGCCTGTGATTATTACCATTACACTCGGGGGTTTAGTGCCAGACATGAAACTGAGTGCCAAAATACAGCCTCGCTTAAACGACTGTAACAAGCTTGTTTGCGTGTGGAAAGTTTTCGTCGGCGGTGAGTCACAGGAAGGGAGGAGATGATAAGAGAAGGAGAGAGACACTTAGAGATATTAGTGAGGAGAGGAGGTTCGAGTGCGGGGGAGAAAGAAGGGACTTGAAG
>NC_051401.1:24185290-24187790 GCF_015228065.2 Penaeus monodon | reverse complement strand
TCGCAAGGCTCATAATCCGCTGGCTCCTACGGCGGCTCCTAACACCCCTCTGGGTCGTTCACGCCAATCATGACCTACTGACCCTCAAGCCAAAAGGTGACTCAAGAAGGTGCAGTCTAACTTGCTACGTGGGACCGGAGGCGTTATGGCTCAGATTGCCTTTGCCGCGCGGGAGATCGTCGACCTTACGGTGCAGTGGAGACGCAATTGTTTCACACCTCACTGCGGATTTTGCTTGCTTGACAACAGTAAGATTTGGAAAAAATTTGCGTGATCAAGCGTGTGATTTTGTATGTTCCCAAACACGCCAAAAAAGATATGCTGTATTTTTGTGTTGTTCCCCCAAAGCTTTAGTAATTATTCTTGCAGTCTGTAAGCTTTCACTCATGTGCACCAAAAGCCAATGCCTTGCAACAGCATTTTCTTGAGAACCTATGATGATGACGCTGCAAAAATCTATTCACACATACATCGCATATATATACAGGAAAAAAATCAATCTAATAATAAAACTAGCGTCATAAACCCCACCTTTTAAGGCTTATATAAATCCCATAACAGTAAAAGGGGAAAAAATATATATACATTTACACAAAACACAATGGCGCTACCAAACTACAAACTAAATACGAAATCCGAATTTACCACAAACAATTGAACACAGAAAAAGAAGAAAACTACATAAAAGAAAATAAATAAAAAGAAGAACAAACCAAAAAAAAGTAAGAAAATAAAGCAAAACTAAAGGAAACCAAGAAAACGAAAGAAACGAAAAGAAGACGAAAGAGAAGAGAGAAGAGAAGAGGAGAAACTTAGCAACACTTTACTTATTCACGCTGTACCCCAACAGTATCCAAGACGCACAGCGAGCGAGTCAGGCGTCGCAGGCCATTGACCAGGGGCCGCCGGGTCACAGGCCGACGGCTAAAGCAGACCTCATGACTGCCATGCGCGGGGGGGGGGGGGGGGGGCAAGTCGTGGAAAACAGGAACAATAACAAGAACAGCAACAATATCAACAATAACAACAATAAACACAACAGTGATAATAATAACAGCAATACCAATAGCAACAATAACAAAAACAACATTAACAATAGCAATAACAACAATAACAGTAATAATAACAAAAATAACAATAAGAGCACTAACAATAACAAAAAATAACGACAATACCACCAAGAAATGTGAAATTTCTCGTGTTTTTTCCTACATCGAAAGAGAGAATTGAAGGAGAGAGAGAGAGAGAGAGAGAGAGAGAGAGAGAGAGAGAGAGAGAGAGAGAGAGAGAGAGAGAGAGAAGAGAGAGAGAGAGAGGGAGAGAAAGAGAGAGAGAGAGAGAGAGAGAGAGAGAATATATATTAATGATAAACCTTCTCATGGAAAATATCAATTAAGGTAAAATGTTGCATGTTTCTTTTTATGCAGCGAAAGAAAGATATAAAATATGAAGAAGAATGCAGAACAAGGGGAACAAGAAAACAAAAAACAAGAAAAAAAAAAGACCAAGGGAGAGGAAGAGGAAAAAGGAGAGAAAAAAAGTAAAGAAGAATGTGAAGAAGAAAATAAAGAATGCGAAGAAGAGAAAAAAAAGAAAGTAAAGAGAGCAAAGAAAATAAAGTAGAAGAATGTGATGAAGAGAAAGAAGATAATAAAGAATGCGAAGAAGAGCAAGAAGAACATAAAGAGAACAAAGAAAAGAAAGAAGAAAATATAGAAGAACAATGCGAAGAAGAGAAAGATGAAAATTAAGAAGGCAAAGAAGAGAAAGAAGAAAATAAAAAATGCGAGGAAGAGAAAGAGGAAAATAAAGAATGCGAAGAAGAGAAAGAAGAAAATAAAGAAGAAGAATGCGAAAAAGAAAATAAAGAATAATAATGATAAGAAGAGAAAGAATAAAACGAAGAATAAGAACCACAAGACGAAAAAGTAAAAGAGACGAAAAAAACAAAATTGAAAACGGGCGGTATAGTATATAAAGTAAAATGATAATGTATAAAAATAAATAAAAGTCTTATTTTTTCCTACGATTTATTTTTCTCTGTTGTTATCATCAGCTCAACCACCATTTATTTGTAATCATCGTAATAAGCTTCATTTTAATCAATAGAATTAGAATTAGTGAGTTTTATTGTTGACATTATGAATCAATGTCGTTATAGCTAATGCAGTAATATTATTTTGTATTCTTATGAGTATAGTCACCATTGCGAAACATGAAATAATGAACACTGTAAGATTATCGACTCCCCCTCCCCCTTAAAAAAACAAAAAAAAAAAAAAAACAAAAAAAAACATGCACTCGAATTAGACATCGATATTTACCATTACTTAAATAACTGTCAGTGTGTAAGACGTACAGAACACGAAACACGAAAGAAATTACTCGGGGAAAATTTCTCTTAAATCCTGTGATATTTCTGAGAATAGGAATTAGCATTAAACAGAGTATCTAGCGTATCAGTGAAATGTATCTGTTATGAGGACATCTATTCACGTGT
>NC_051401.1:24170290-24180290 GCF_015228065.2 Penaeus monodon | reverse complement strand
TATTATTATCGTTATTATTGTTATTATTATTATTGTCATTACCATCATTATTATTATTATCATTATTATTATTATTGTAATTAGTTATCATCATCATCATCACCACTATTATTATCCTTACTTATTGTTATTGTTGTTATTGTTATCATCATCGTTATTGTTATTTTTATCAAAAATATTATTATTATCATTGTTATTATCATTATTACCATCATCATCATTATCAAGGGGCTAACGCCGAAGGGGGCGCATGGCCGCATCCACCCTTCGCTTCCAGCCACGAGGATCCCTCGAGGCGAGTCTCCAGGCAGGCCCACGGCCCATCTCTAATTCCTCGAGACAGGTCTCGTCGAGCTGCTCAAGCCATGATCTCCTAGGTCGTCCCACAGGTCTCCTCCACCCAGGGTTGTCTCGCAGAGAGACAACTTGGTGGGCAGGGTCGTACACAGGGAGACGAGCTAGGTGGCCATATAGCCTGAGTTGGCGATCCCGGATTGTGCGAGTAACAGGTCCCATGCCAGTCTCACGGTGTAACCCCCGGTTAGACACGTGGTCCTGCCAACTGTACCCCATGATCCGGCGAAGGGACTTGTTACAAAAGGCATCAAGGCGAGACTCCAAGACACTGGATAGCGTCCAGGTTTCGCTTCCACAGAACAAAACTGGCAGTATCAAGGCCTTGAAGACACACAGCTTGGTCCTTCTGCATAGGTACCGACATCTCCAAACGCTCAAGGTCAAGGTCTGAGACCTTAATGTTGCCTAGTGTTGCTCCACACTGACTTTGGCTAGAAGCTCTGCCCATTATCCAGTCCATACAGGTGTTGAAAAGTTAGTGCAAGGACACAGCCTTGCCTCACCCCTGAATTAACAGGGAAGAAGTTCGACATACCCCCACCACACTTTACAGCACTTTCAGTACCAGTATAGAGGCTTGCTATCAGACCAATAATCTGTGTCTGAATTCCCCTGAGCCTCAGGATCTCTCATAGCGATTCCCGATGCACTGAGTCAAACGCTGGTATGCCGAGCAGTGTAATGCCACGGTAGTTTATACAATCCCAACAATCCCCTTTCCCCTTCCAGAGAGGAATGACTACGCCCCTCAGCAGGTCAGGGGGTATGGTACCAGACTGCCAGATGGCAGTCAGGACTGTATGCAGGCCCCGAGCCATAGGTTCACCCCCAGCCTTTAGCAGTTCAGCAGGGATATCACATATGCCTACAGCTTTCCCACTCTTCAGCTTGGAAATCGCCAGCCTAACCCCTGTTAGGGTAGGAGGTTTCTCGCTGATGGGTGGGTCCGGCACAGGCACTGAGACATCGCTTGCATCCAAGCTAACTGTTGGAAGGTATACCTGGTACAACTGTTCAAAATACTCAGCCCAACGTTCACGAACCCCGACATGATCTGAGATGATCCGTCCATCCGCTGATCGGACTGCAGTCATCTGTGAGGAGGACTTAGAGTTCAGTTTTCTCAGGGCTTGGTAGGCAGGGCGTAGGTCATTTACCAAGAAATGGCCTTCGACCTCCTCAGCAAAATTCCTGATGAACTGTTCCTTGTCCCTTCTCAGCAGTGTCCGAGCTCCCACAGAGCAACTGGCTCCGTCAGATTGTTGAGGTCTGTGAATTGGTCAGAGACTGCAATGATGAACGCACGGGCACACTCCTCCTCCCTTAGTCTGTCTAGGTGAAACACCTTAGGGTGGCCACTGGAAGGGCAGGGAGTTTTGAGGTGGACCCGCAAGGTAGCCACAACTAGCCTATGGTCGGTGCCACAGAACTCGGCACTCCGGTAAACCCTGCAGTTCTGGAGGATCCTCCATCGCGTGCTAACAAGAATGTGGTCGATCTCCTTGGCCACTGTACCCGTATCGCTGTACCAAGTCCAGCAATGCGGGTTGGAGCTCTGGTACCAGGAGCCAGAGATCCTCATTTTCTGGGACCTAGCACAGAGAAGGAGGCTATTCTCGCTGCTGGGATCAGCTCCCGAACCATGGGGGCCGACAGACATCTCGTAGCCAGCTCGGTCACAGCCGGATACCGCATTGAAGTAACCCAGAACAATGCGAATATCTCGCCGGGGGCAATCGCCTGTCACAGATGCGAGTTTGGCGTAGAACGCCTCTTTCACATCAATTTTATATACATTTGTAGGAGCGTATACAGCAATAAGAGACATGAAGCCAAAAGCATGCTTCCGTCTCAATGCCATAATACACTCATCAACCGGTGTCACCTCAACTACCGAGGGCTGAAGTCGGCTGGAGATGGCTATGGCTACACCCTGGAGGTAATGACCATCGCTGCGGCCCGACCAGTAGTAGGTGTAACCACCCACACTGATCGTGCCGCTACCAGGTCTTCTCACCTCTGAGAGGGCAGCCACCTCAACTCCCAGTCGCTTCAACTCCCGCGATAGAAGAGGTATTATTATCATTATACTATTATTGCTGTTATTATGATTATTATTATCGTCATTATTATCATTATTCTATTATCATTACTACAACTATTATCAATATTATTATCACTATTATTACTATCCTTGTTATTATCATTATAATAATTATCATTGTTGTTGTTATTATCATTATTATTATTATTATTATTATTATTATTGTTATCATTATTTTTATTGTTATCATTATTATCATCATCATTAGCATTATTGTTATTACCAATGTCATTATCATTATCATTACTATGATTATAATTACCATCATAATCATCAAGATCCGTATCATCCGTATCTTATTAATCTTACAAAATGGTTACTTCCGGTTTACCTTTATCTTTGCCCCTCACATCAGCAACAACGCGTGTCCAAAGTGTGTTTTCTTCAGCCTTGCATCACCCTAATCTTCCACACTAATACCAACGTCCTTTAACCCATTTCCCTAACCTTCCAGCCTAACCTATACACTAACTTCAACAAGAAAAAATACCTATACACAAAACGACTCAAAAAAAAAAAAAATGTACGTGTCTATATCAACAAACACGAGGACAAAACTGACCACAGAGAGTCACGTCCTGTGTGAGTGTGGTCCATTTAACGGCAGGATTACGCCAAGGTCGGAGTTGACACATTTTTGTTCTGTAGACATAATAAGCAGAATGTCTTAAGGCTTTCTGTTGTGTCTGTAACCTCCCTCCTCCCTGTTAGCTTAGGGGGAATACTTATCATAACCGTTGTTGTTGTTTGTTGTAAGAGTTGTTGCAAAAGTTACTTGTGGGGTTGTATGGGGTTAACGGAGCGCTCATTTATATCTCTTTACAGCTATTGTATGTTACAGATTCGATATAGGTTATTATACAGGCATTATTAGTACTTGATCATTATAATCATTACAACTGCTGTTAGTTGTAGACTCAATATAATACATAATACAATTTGTACGTGATTGATTGTTTTTATACCATGCTGGATGTGCAGGTTAGGGGAGAGAGCGAGAGAGAGAGAGAGAGAGAGAGAGAGAGAGAGAGAGAGAGAGAGAGAGAGAGAGAGAGAGAGAGAGAGAGAGAGAGAGAGAGAGAGAGAGAGAGAGCAGAGGGAAATGGGGAAAGGAGAGAGAATGAGAGGGGAGAGAAAGAGATGGATAAGTCCAGCGACAGAAAAGAGAGAGGAGAAATGAGAAAACAGAAAACAGAAGGAGAGAGGAGAGAAGAAAGAAAAAGGGAAAAGTGAAGAGAAGAAAGGAAAGAGAAAACCGAAGAGAGAATAGAGAGAAGAGAGGAAAGAGAAAACCGAAGAGAGAATAGAGAGAAGAGAGGGAATGGAGAAGAGAGAAGAGAAGATAGAAAGAAAGAATGACATGCTAACAAAATAACAAATAGCGAAAGAATCAACAACTCACAACAAAAAAGCAAAATATCTTCCAAAATTCATCACGAAACGAAAGGGGAAGAACGCAAAAAAAAAAAAAAAGACAAATAGAAGAAGAAGAAGAAGAGGAAGAAGAAAAGGAGAAGATAAGAAGAGGAAGAAAGAGAAAATAAAAAAAGAAAAAAGAAGAAAAGAAGAAGAAGAAAGGAGAAAAAACAACAACAACGAAACAAGAAGAAGAAGAACAAGAAGAAGAAGAACAAGAACGAAGAATAATTAGAAAAAAAAGAGATGATGCATGACACAAGCGACGGTTACTAAGACTCGCAACATGCAACACAGGCATCACGTGACTCCTGCAACCCCGTAGAGCAAACGCCGCTTGCAGGGACCGCGTTGCTATTCTGGGGAGGAGACCAGGCACTTGTTTTCATCTTTTCCTTTCTCTTCCTCCTGTTTCGTTGTCTCCTCTTCTTTTCTTTTCTTTATTGTTGCTTTTGGTTGATTTAGTTTTGTTTCTTTGTTTTCGTAATATTTTTTTTTCCTTTTTCTTTTTTTTTTTTTCTTCCCGTTTCGCTGTCTCTTCTCTTTTTCTTTTCTTTTTCTTTTTTTCTTTTTTTTTAATATTTGTCATCTTTTTCTTCTTCTTCTTCTTCCTCTTCACTCTTCTCCTTCTTTTTCTTTGTCATCGTCTTCGTCTTCGCCTCCTTCGCTCTCCTCTCCTCTTCTTCTTCTTCCTTCATAGTGATCAGTTTAATCTATTTTCAGATTTTCCATCTACTTGTCATCGCACTCTATTCTTCTCCTCGTTTCTTCTTTTTCATCATCATCATCTTCTTCTCCTTCCAATCCTTCCTTCTTTTTATCACTGTTCTTCCCCTTTCATCTTCTTTCCTCCTTTCTAATTTTACTCCTGATCGTTGTATTCATCCATTCACTTCAGGGAATTTTCATTTGGTTTACTTTATTTTCTCCTTTCGGAAAAATATAGGACTTTTCAACCAAAGGTTCTCACCATTGGCAACACTAGACGCCTTCGCACTAACTTATTATGTCATTTTGTCATGACTATATCATTATTATTATCATTATTCCTTCTGTCACATGGGCGGATGTAGTCGTTGGCACACTCGAGACAGGATAATTGAACCCCGGACTTAGTCATGCCAAAATACGACAAATTTACGTACAAATTCTTCTTCGTGTGAATTCTCAGTAAAGTTGAAGAGTGCAAACTGAAAGCAAGCGTGTGAAAAGATATATGCACAAAGATGCATATAAGTACGAATGGATGTGTATACATACCTGCACACACATAGGGAAAGATTTACATGTTGAAAAGCACACACATGGACTTAAAGATGCACACATAAACTTGCATATGCAAACGAAAAGATATATGCACAGCCTTGCACACACATTCCAAAAATTGTACACATGAACAAACAGACATGTACGAACTGAAGTACACGCAAACAAACACACACATAAACACACACACACACGCGTACGAAAAGGTTTACACACGAACTAATAGACGCATAAGAAAAGATATACACATAAACACACACTTGTACGAGAGTCATACCTATCCTTTGTGTCTGCAAAACTCCTTCTACTTCTCTGCTAAACATCATTATAAACACCACGAGTATTGCTTGTTATTGAATCGAAACAGAATTGTTTACAAGGAATTGTTTTAACACATTCATCAGAAGAATATTTTTGTTGTTCATATCATAAAGTAAGGAAGTAATGGAATTAGTGAGGGATTTCTCCCTTACCGGAAGCTTTTTCTGAATAGATGGTGACATGGGGGAGGTAGGACAGGGTGGGGGTAGGAGGGGGGAGGGGTATAGGGTGATAGGAATGGGGGAAGTGGGGAAGAGGGAGGGAGAAGTGGGGGAGAGGGAAGGGGGAGGGGGCAGAGGCAAGTAAGGAAATGAAGGGAGAAGGTTCCAGTCATGCAAACGAAAGCGCCATGCGCATCACATTTTCTTTTTTCGCTTTCTCTCTCTTCCCTCTCTTTCTCTCTCTCTCTCTCTCTCTCTCTCTCTCTCTCTCTCTCTCTCTCTCTCTCTCTCTCTCTCTCACTCTCTTCTCTTCTCCTCCTCTCTCTCCCTCTCTCTCTCTCCTCTCTCTCTCTCTCTCTCTCTCCTCTCCCTCCCTCTCCTCCTCTCTCTACTCCTCTCCTCTCTTCTATCTCGGTCTCCTTCATCTCCTATCTCCTGCTCTCTCTCTCTCTCCTCTGTGTTTGCGTCGTCCTCCGCCATGCAATGTTCTCACTCTCTACTCCCTTCAAACCGTTTTATGCGCTTTGCATAGCTGTCGTACACAGCTCATGCAACTGTCATTCTACTATTCACGAAAGGCCATTCTTTACCTGGTGTTGTTTGTTCGCATGAATATATATATATATTTTTTCTTCATAATTTTGTCTCTCCTCCTTGCAAACTCGGCCCAACGTTCTTATGCGTCGTTGTTGTCATAGCATGTCTCGCATCAAGCTTATTTATAGTAATACATTATAAATATAAACGGAATAAATACTGAGAAGTGGGACATAGTAATGATTAGCAAAATCATTACTGCGGGAATGAATGTAATGAAAGTGCATATGATAATGACAGAGTAATGATATGAATGATGGTCATATGCTAATAATAAATAATATCATTAATAATGATGATGATATTAACGATATTGATAATAACAATGTTGAGGATATTAATGATAATAATAATAACAATTATAATTATATTAATGATAATAATGGTAATAATGATGAAAACAACAAGAACTTTGTTACCACGTCGGCCCTTACCCGGTGTGCTACAATTCCCAATCAATAGCCAACAGCAGCGCATAAGGGCGGTAGTTAAAGGATGGGAAACACGGCCAGAAGTACAGGAAGAGGAAGCGAAAAAAAAATAGTTATAGTATACTACCAGGAAAAAGTGTGTATATATGTGTGTGTGTGTGTGTGTGTGTGTGTGTGTGTGTGTGTGTGTGTGTGTGTGTGTGTCTGTGTGTGCACACAGAAAGATAAGAGATTGAATGAGAGAAAGAGAGAGAGAGAGAGAGAGAGAGAGAGAGACGGAGACGGAGACGGAGACGGAGACGGAGACGGAGACGGAGACGGAGACGGAGACGGAGACGGAGACGGAGACAGAGACAGACAGACAGACAGACAGAAAGACAGAGAGGGACAGAGACAGAAACAGAGATAGAGAGAGGGAGCGAATGGAAATTGAAAGAGAAAGGTAGAAACAGATAGACAGACAGATAGCTAGCTAGATTAGATCGAGAGATAAATAGACAGACAGACATACAAACATAAAGGCCTATATATACATACAAGAATACAGCCTACACGCACAAACACACACACACACACACGCATACACACATCCAACACCCACCAAACAAAACACGAATAAAAACATATCCCTTCCCTTGCCGTCTATTAAAAAAAAAAAAATCGATTACGGTCCCATAGCCCTTCCCCGTC
Source organism: Penaeus monodon (assembly GCF_015228065.2). Lineage (NCBI taxonomy): Eukaryota > Metazoa > Arthropoda > Malacostraca > Decapoda > Penaeidae > Penaeus > Penaeus monodon. The sequence continues at coordinate 24,172,947 of NC_051401.1, read as the reverse complement.
GCACTTCCCTTCAGCCAAACGCCAGGAGAAATGTCCCAGGCGGAGTCCGTGACCGGTGCGTGACAAGGGGAAATAACTCAGCCCAGGCAAAGCATGTCATGAGACAATCTACATCGAGTTCCACCCGCGACTGATCTCCATTGCTAGACTTGGTGAAACGGGAGGACAGACAAAGGGGAGGATTGGGAGGAAGGAGGGAAGGAGGGAAAGGGTGGGAGGGAGGGAGGATAGGAAGGAAGGAGGGAGGGAGGGAAAGGGGGGAGGGAGGGGGAGGGAAAGGGGGGGAGGGAGGGAGGGAAAGGGTGGGAGGGAAGGGAGGATTGGAGGGAAGGAGGGAGGGAGGGAAAGGGTGGGAGGGAGGGAGGGAAAGGGTGGGAGGGAGGGAGGGGAAGGGTGGGAGGGAGGGAGGGAAAGGGTGGGAGGGAGGGAGGAGGGAAAGGGTGGGAGGGAGGAGGGAAAGGGTGGAGGGGAGGGAGGATTGGAAGGAAGGAGGGAGGGAGGGAAAGGGTGGGAGGGAGGGAGGGAAAGGGTGGGAGGGAGGGAGGGAAAGGGTGGGAGGGAGGGAGGATTGGAGGGTGGGAGGGAGGGAGGGAATGGGTGGGATGGGAGGGAGGATTGGGAGGAAGGAGGGAGGGAGGGAAAGGGTGGGAGGGAGGGAGGGAAAGGGTGGGAGGGAGGGAGGGAAAGGGTGGGAGGGAGGGAGGGAAAGGAAGGGAGGGAGGGAGGGAAAGGGTGGGAGGGAGGGAGGGATTGGAAGGAAGGAGGGAGGGAAAGGGTGGGAGGGAGGGAGGGAAAGGGTGGGAGGGAGGGAGGGAAAGGGTGGGAGGGAGGGAGGATTGGAAGGAAGGAGGGAGGGAAAGGGTGGGAGGGAGGGAGGGAAAGGGTGGGAGGGAGGGAGGGAAAGGGTGGGACGGAGGGAGGATTGGAAGGAAGGAGGGAGGGAGGGAAAGGGTGGGAGGGAGGGAGGGAAAGGGTGGGAGGGAGGGAGGGAAAGGGTGGGAGGGAGGGAGGATTGGAGGGAAGGAGGGAGGGAGGGAAAGGGTGGGATGGAGGGAGGGGAAGGGTGGGACGGAGGGAGGATTGGAAGGAAGGAGGGAGGGAGGGAAGGGTGGGAGGGAGGGAGGGAAAAGGGTGGGAGGGAGGGAGGGAAAGGGTGGGAGGGAGGGAGGGAAAGGGTGGGAGGGAGGGAGGATTGGAGGGAAGGAGGGGGGAGGGAAAGGGTGGGAGGGAGGGAGGATGGAAGGAAGGAGGGAGGGAGGGAAAGGGTGGGAGGGAGGGAGGGAAGGGAGGATTGGAAGGAAGGAGGGAGGGAAAGGGTGGGAGGGAGGGAGGGAAAGGGTGGGAGGGAGGGAGGAAAGGGTGGGAGGGAGGGAGGGAAAGGGTGGGAGGGAGGGAGGGAAAGGGTGGGACGGAGGGAGGATTGGAGGGAAGGAGGGAGGGAGGGAAAGGGTGGGAAGGAGGGAGGGAAAGGAAGGGAGGGATGGAGGATTGGGAGGAAGGTGGGAGGGAGGGAGGGAAAGGGTGGGAGGGAGGGAGGGAAAGGGTGGGAGGGAGGGAGGGAAAGGGTGGGAGGGAGGGAGGGAAGGGTGGGAGGGAGGGAGGGAAAGGGTGGGAGGGAAGGAGGATTGGAAGGAAGGAGGGAGGGAAAGGGTGGGAGGGAGGGAGGGAAAGGGTGGGAGGGAGGGAGGGAAAGGGGGGACGGAGGGGAGGATTGGAGGGTAGGAGGGAGGAGGGAAAGGGTGGAAGGGAGGGAGGGAAAGGAAGGGAGGGATGGAGGATTGGGAGGAAGGAGGGAGGGAGGAGGGAAAGGGTGGGAGGGAGGGAGGGAAAGGGTGGGAGGAGGGGGGAAAGGGTGGGAGGGAGGGAGGGAAAGGGTGGGAGGGAGGGAGGGAAAGGGTGGGAGGGAGGGAGGGAAAGGGTGGGAGGGAGGGAGGGAAAGGGTGGGAGGGAGGGAGGGAACAAAACAAAATCAATAATAGTAACAACAAGAACAATAATAAAAGATAATAATAATGATAATCTGGAGAAGAAGAAAAGAAAAAAAAATGACTATGATAATAACATTAACATCAACAGTAATAACAACAACAAAGGAACAAAGAAAAACCTTACCTCTTTTTTTTTTTTTTTTTTTTGTCAGAAATGTCATAGAAGGTTGATTTTCCTCACATGACGCTGAGAAAATTACAATGTCTAGCCTTGTTTTTGTCTCACTGTCTTTGTTTTTGGCCGTCACGTGATCCTACTTTCTTTGTTATTGAAATATTTGGAGGATGTTATATTCTGATCCTTTTTTAAAATCTGTTTATCTATTTTTTTTTTTTTTTTCTCAGATGTAAATATGTTTTGAAAAGATATACAAGAGAAGTCAATGATGATGATAATGTTAATAGTAATGATAATAATGGTGATGATAATGATGTGTTTAATAATTATGATAATGATGGCAATGATAATAATAATAACAATAATAATAATAATGATGATAATAAGAATTATAATGATAACAGTTATTGAGCATAACAACCATACCAATAGGTATAATAGGCAATAAAAGATATATCATTATTAATAGAGATAATAAGGATAATGGTAATATTAGTAATTATAATAATAATAATAATAATAATAATAATAATAATAATAATAATAATAAT
>NC_051401.1:24160290-24165290 GCF_015228065.2 Penaeus monodon | reverse complement strand
GTTTTTGAGCTTTTTCTTTTTTCTCTCTCTTTCTTTCTCTTCTCTTTGGTTACTTGATTGTTCACTCCTTTCTATTATATTTTTTTTCCTTTCAACTTTTCTCATTTTCGAACAGTCGCCTATGTTATTCTTTCTCCCTCTCCCTCTCTCTCTCTCTCTCTCTCTCTCTCTCTCTCTCTCTCTCTCTCTCTCTCTCTCTCTCTCTTGTCTGCCTCATTCTCTATATCTTACTTATTTCTCATCTTCATTTTCTCTCTCGCTGTCTTCTCTCCTCCATCGTCACTTTTTTGATGGCTCGTCCATATTCAGTTCTTTACGCATTCTCTCTGTTCTCTCTTTCTCTTCCTCTTTTACTTCTCTCTCTGTGCTCGCCTCTTTCTGTCTTTCACTTTCCTCTCCACTCTCCTTTGCAGTGTTTCCTTCTCTTTCATTCTTTAGTATACTATCTTCTATTTTTCCCTCTTTATACATTCCGATCTTTCTCTCCTTCTCTCTCTCTCCCTCTTTCTTTGTGCCTGGTCTCATTACCTGAACATGGATTTGTTCTCCTCCATCTTTCTCCATGGCATCTTTCTTTCCTCTCCCCGTTGTCTTCACGAGCAGCCTGGGAATTACTTTTTTCTCTCCTCCTTCTTGCACTTTCATGTTTTTGCTTTTTTATATTTGTTTGTTTTTTCTCCTTCAGATTTTCTTTTGGTGCGATCTTGTTTTATTCTCTTTCTTGCTTGCTACTAACCCTTTAATGTTTTCGTTTTTTTTTTCTTTCTTTCTTTGTCTGTTTTACTGTCTTTCTCATTTTCTTTTTCTCTCTCCTTTCACTTTTCCCCTCTATTTGTCTGTCTAACACCCTCTGCCCCACACTTTATGTAACAAATAGGACAATGAAAATTAACGTGCATAAAAAGAAAACTAAAACCAAATCTCAGTAATGAATTAAATTGAAGTCGAACTGTTCGGATTGAATTCAATCACTAGGACTGCATGCTGTCCTGTAGTCAAGTTCCTTTTCCGCGGACCTGCTGAGGGGCGTGGTCCTCCCTCTCCGGACGGGACAGGGAGGTGGCTGGAGCAGCGGCAGCACTCTTCCAGGTTTTGTACTTCCAGACGCGCGGTTTTTGATTCAGTGCCTCGCAAATCGCATTGGGAAATCTTCAGGCTAAGAAGAATATGGCCAATAATAGCCAATACACTGGCACTGATAAAACTGTGAAACGTGGAATCAGCTTATCTAGCGTCTTGCTTGTGAATTCAGGCGTGTGCACTAACTTTGGTGCGGCTTTGCAACTACACTGTACAACACTTACATGGGCTGGATACTGGGTAGAACTGTTGTTCAAAGTCAGTGCGAGGCAACAGTGGGTAATACTAGGGTCACAGACTATGATTTTGCCAGAGATAGTATAATCTTTCCTAGAATTGGAGACCCTCGTTTCAGTTCTCGATGTAATTAACTGTAAGGGGAGGCCCATGGGTTTAAAACTCTCCGACGCCAAGTCCAATATCCAGCACTTGCGTAGGTGCTATGTGCTTCTGGCGAAGGTCCTGATATTACCGGTTTTGCTTATACATCAGCAAAACCTGGTATCTAACCTGTGCCTTCGAGTGACGTCTTAGTTCCTTTTGCACCAGGTCCTTCCATCAGATCATAACAGGGCCATGTTTCTAAACATCTAGTCCGTAAGACCTGCGTAAGACCTGTTACTTGCACTATCCATGGCTACCAATTCTGGATATAGAACTGCTTGTTTGCTTAGGGATGACTTCGTGTGCCAGGCTGACCCTTCTAGGGTAGTTCTGGGTGGCTTCTCTCGAAAGTCGATCAAACCTGTTACTTAGAAGGCAAGATGAGCCAGGCCCTTAAATGGCTGCTGGAAGCAAAGGATAGGGGCATTAATTTGCTCTCCTTGGTATTTACCCATGATATTCAATATGAAACTTCATGAAATCATATAAAATTTATTGTAATGAAACATGTAAAGTGACCTGTATGAAACCAAATGATCTGAATTGTATTAAATGCTATATAACGAAAATACTAAATCGCACAATTTCTTCTTCAAAGAAACAAATCCATCCTTGGAGGCATTTGAGATGTAAAATACATATCCCATTACTCTATTTGTTATGGCCCTGTCTGTCTCTGTAGAAGCTCTGTCATGAGAAAGCTTAGTTGTCTTGCTGGAAAAGTTCTTACAAACTATTTTTCCGTCTGTAGAAACTACTTGCCTATTATATAGAACCTGGTTCTTTCTCTGTATAAATTCGGCTTGTCTGTGAAAGCCCTATTTGTTTGCTATGAAATTTGTTTGTCTATAAATGAATATATTGTTGGTACATATAAAACTATTTGCTTGCCTTTAAAGCTTCCGTTTATCTGCATGCACTTGCCCTATCTGTTTATAGCTACTAACACCACTTGAAAGTATATAAAGGTCCTAATTATCAGTATAGAGAGGCCCTATTACAACCTGTACCAGATTATATGTTCAATCCATACCTGTCTACTTGCAAAATACATAAAAATCCTATTTGTTTGTCTATAAAGATATAAGTCCATCTCTATTGAAGTCCTGTTTGACTATGATAACCCTATTTGTGTTCCTGGAAAGATCCTACCTCTTAGTTTGTAGAACCCTCTTTGGTCTAAAGAATCCATATATGTGTTTCATGTTTGTCTGTCTAGGGAAGTATTGTATAGGTTTTATTTATCTATATACTAAAATGATATTTGTCTCTAAAGCATGTTTTGTTGAAGGTCCACTTTGCCTTATATAGAGGACCTATTTCTTTGTCTTTACAATCTTGTAAAAGTTCCATGTCTCTCTATAGAGGCCTCGTTTTTATTTGCCTAAAAGCTCTGGTTGTCTGTCTTAACACGCTTTATTTGTTTCTCTAGAGAAGCCATTTTTACTCTGTCTGCTATGCTTCATTTGTGTAAATGAATGTATTCTATTTGCCTGTGAATAGAAGTCCTATTTGTCTCTACAAAAGCCCTGTTCCCAAGGCTGTCTAAGCCCTCCTTTACTCTCTCTTTGTTTACCTGTAGAAGTCTTATTGGTTTTCCTGTATAACTTTTATCATTCTGTAAAGGCACTATGTGTGTGACTGTAGAAGCTCTATTTGTCTGTCTAAAGAAGGTCTGTTTGTACGTCTGTGCATCTCTCAGTTGTCTGGCAGTAGGTGCCTTATTTGTCTGTCTATGGAAGCCCGTTACTTGTTTGTGGTTCATACTCTGTACGTCTGTACAAATGTACTATACTCCCGCTGTATAATTATTTATTAAAAGGTGCCTGCTAGTTTAAAACATTTCCATAGAGTATTATGCAGCAAATGATAAGGGCCATTAATGATTAAATGATGAAAGCCAAAGTCAAAGTTGGTTCTCTGTCCAGGTTGAAGTTTAGGAGGATGGCCATGTAGGAACATTCTTGCTAACTTGTGGCTTTATACAGCAGGGAGGCCAGCACCCTTTCCTTTTCAGTTTTGGCTTCAGCTGATGCCAGTATTCACCCACATATGAGACGCTTTCGAGATCTTGCTTCTTTGATTCTTTTTCATTGAAATATTTCATGAAAAAAACTAAAGTATAGCAGCGCTACCTAGATACTTATACACATGATATTTATTTTCAGATATTCCAAAAGTAACAAAATAAGAAGGAATTGTTTGAGCTGTATTGTATGGGCCTATTATGTAATCTGTCAACCTGTCCACTGCTATCCAGGTGCAGTAAATACGGCAGGAAGGTTATCCAAGTGCAAGAATAAATAAATGAATAGAAAATTAATGGATAAAAGAAAGAACAATAATACAGAAAGGAGGGAATATGAATTCTTAAGAACAAGAAAGATTCTGGCTATGAAGTCAAGATTTAATCATCTTGTGATTACAGAAGCGAAATTTGTGCAACACATGTTAGTTTTAATTAAAATGACAATTAGTATGAGGAAACGTCTCCAACGTAGACTACATAATGTTAAAAATTTGTTAGAGGAAGAGAAGGGAATGCTAGGCATAACCTTGAGGGAATTGAAACAGGTGAATAGAAATGATATCTTTTGCTTGCTTGTATATCACTGTAAAGATGACTGACTCGGTTACGTGAACATTCTCCAAGTTTTTAATTCTATATACAGACTTACAAAAATATGATACATTCAAGATCAACCTACATTTTAACACAAGGGGACATCGCAATCTTGAATTAGGATAAGAAATCCTGGTAATATGGGTCTCCCCATTACCCTAATATTAATATGTAAAGCGGCTAGTGTTGATTATCTGTTCTACTATCCTTAATTAGCATAATGATTTGCCTGCCAAGGATTCACTTAAAAGCCAGATGCTATCACACTCCCATTTGTCCAGGTTTAGAATTGGCATTATAGACAACCTGGCTGATCCACCCTATTACTTAGTTTAAAATCCTGGGGTATTAACAGTCCTCCTAATAAAGATATAATCAAATTAAGTCAGCAGAAGGCCCTTTGCATGAACTTAGAGGCAGTAAAACCACAAAAGGCTCTTGAAGGTGTAGCGAGTTATTGACATCAGAGACCGTTTATATAAAAGACGAACCACTGCTGCTAATCGTGACTGACACGTGGACACTCTTCAGAAGTGGTCTGTGCCCTGTCCTATGACCATGAAATCCAGAAAAAGGGACAAAAAGAATGAAGGATAAACATAATAATCAAGAAAGATAAATGAAGAAATGGTTTAATTACTGATTTACATGATCCAAAATCAAACACAGTACAGAGAGAGAGAGAGAGAGAGAGAGAGAGAGAGAGAGAGAGAGAGAGAGAGAGAAAAAAAAAAAAATATATATATATATATATATATATATATATATATATATATATATATATATATATATATATATATATATATATATATCGAATTCGAAAACAAAGAATCTTCCATCTTCACGAAAAAAGGGTGTAGTAAGGTGTTGGATGTGAATACCGAACCGGATCACACCTAGTAATGATTCCCAG
>NC_051401.1:24140608-24145608 GCF_015228065.2 Penaeus monodon | reverse complement strand
GGAGGGAAGGAGGAGGAGAAAGAACAAAGGAAGAGAGGAATGAGTGAATGTGAAAAGAAAAGAGGTGGCGAGAATAACCGCAGGAACAGGAAGGAGAGGGGGAGAAAGAGCTAAGAAAGAGAGAGAAAAGGAGGTGATGATAGAGAAAGAGAGCAGAAAGGAAGAGGAGGGAAGAAAGAGCGATGGAAAAGAAAGGAAATGAAGAAAGGAGGAAAATGAGCGAGGAAGAAGGGAAGATGAGATGAGCGAACAAAGAGAAGAGTGAAAAAAACGAACAAAAGAAGAGAAAGAGAGACAGGAGGAAGAGAGAATAAACGAAAGATTAGAGAGGAAGATCAGAGAGGAACAGAAAGAACAAGAGAGAAGGGAAAGAGGAAACAGAAGCGGAGAGAAGAGAGACTATTTAATCCAAAGTGAGACCGTGCCTTTCCCCTTCTCTCCCCCTCCCTCCCCCCTCCCCCTCCTCTCATCCCTCACCCCTCTCCCCTCCCACCCCTCACCCCTCCCATCCCTCACCCCTCTCTCCTCCCTCCCCTCTCCCTTCCCTCTCCCCTCCCCCCTCCCTCCCCTCCCTCCCCTCACCCCCTATTTCCCCGTAAAGAAGGAATTACCATCTTCATTATCGACTGCGAGTAAAGCTCATGCGCCGGCCTTTGTCTTCGGCGCCCGAGGAACCTTGTTCTGCCTTCGACCCCCGTGTTATATCTGTGTCGACCTCATGCTGTGTTCTTCTGAGGCTTAGAACAGGCCGAGGTTCGCTTGGCACTGCTGTCCTTCGCTGAGGGAGATGTCAGGAGGGCGTGCTGGGGAGTGGGGAGGGAGGGAGCGGGGAGGGCGTGCTGGGGAGTGGGGAGGGATGGGTGAGTGGGGAGGGAGTGGGGAGGGATGGGTGAGTGGAGGGGGGAGGGAGTGGGGAGAGAGTGGGGAGGGAGTGGAGGGAGGGAGAGTTGCGTGTAAGGAGAGGAAAGGAGTGGAGAAGAAATAGAAAGTGGAGTGGACAGAGGGAAGGAAATGGAGAGTGGACTGGTGAAGAGGAGGGAGTGGGGAGGGAGGGGTGGGTGGAGTGGGGAGGGAAGGGGGTGGAGTGGGGAGGGAAGGGGGGGTGGAGTAGGGAGATGAGGGAGTAGTGGGATTGTGGAGTGAGTGGAAGGTGGGGTAGGCGGCGATGAAGGAGAGGGGAGAGAGTGGAGTAGGGGAGTGGAGGGAATGGGGAGAGAATGGAGGATGGAGTGCTCGACGGAGAGTAAGCGGGGAAGGAGTAAAGGATCTAGTGCAGAGAATGGATGAAAAAGAGAGAAAGGAGAACGAAGGAATTGAATTGGGGATGAAAATAAAAAGAGGAGACGGAGAAGGGGAAGAGTGTGAAACAGTTTTAATATTTTTTTTCCTAGCAGCTTTTTTTTATATATCTTAATCGAGGGATTACTGTTTTAATATTATTAGATCTTATAATGTGTTAATTGATATACTGTGTGTCTGCGCCTCTTGTTCTTTACTGTTATTCTTTTTCATCTCATTCTCTTTGTTGTCCGTGATTTCATTTAGCTGCGTTTCAGTTTAGACTTTGTCTGAAGTAAAACATTTTCTTTCAAGGGGTACAAAGCAGAGAGAGAGAGAGAGAAAGAGAGAGAGAGAGAGAGAGAGAGAGAGAGAGAGAGAGAGAGAGAGAGAGAGAGAGAGAGAGAGAGAGGAGAGAGAGAGAGAGAGAGAGAGAGAGAGAGAGAGAGAGGTAAAGAGAGAGAGAGGTAAAGAGAGAGAGAGAGAGAGAGAGAGAGAGAGACAGGCAGACAGACAGACACACACACATACACACACACACACACACACACACACACACACACACACACACACACAAAAACAAACAAAAAAATAAACAAACAAACAGACAAACAGACAAACAAACAAACAAACCAGACAGACAAATAAAGCAACAGACACAGAAGGAAGAGAGAAAAGGAGTCGGCTGAACGAGGAAAAGGCGAGCAGACAGTGAGAAGGACATTAAAATGGAAACTACTTTTCTTAGAGTTTCAGTTAAAGTTAAGTAAGAAATGTCTTAAAATTCAGTAAGAAAATGTTCCCTGACAACCTCAGTCCATCTCAACCAAAGATGATTTTATCTCCATAATGCAACGGAGGCTATCGCGTAGTAAAGTGAGCATCGTGAGTTAAAGGGTTAAACATATCCCATATGAAACGGAAACAATAATGAAGAGATGATAAATGTGATACGATAAAGAAGAAGAAGAGGAAGAAGAAGAAGAAGAAGAAGAAGAAGAAGAAGAAGAAGAAGAAAGACGAAGAAGAAGAATAAAGACGAAGAACAAGAACAAGAACAAGAAAGAAGAAGAAGAAAGACGAAGAAGAAGAAGAAAAAGAAGAAGAAGAAAAACGAAGAAGAAGAAGAAAAAGAAGAGGAAGAAAAAAAAAATCATTGCAGTCTTCAAACGTCAGTGTGTTACCCTGACAACATAATGACGTCACGCTGATCTCACGTGTTTTCGATCTGTCTCTCCCTGCGCGTGTGGGCTTATTCATGTATTTACACACACATTTAGTGACTCACAAATGCAAATGGACAGACACACACAAACACAGACTCACAGATTCACACCTACATGCACACACACACACACACATACAAGCATACAAATGTGTGTATGTTTGTGTGTGTATGTGTGTGTTTGTGAGTGTTTGTGTGTGTGTGTGTGTGTGTGTGTGTGTGTGTGTGTGTGTGTGTGTGTGTGTGTAAGTGTACACCTATCTGCTTCCTCTCTGTTTACCAATATGCGAAGGCCTTTTTGCAAGTTATGCAACAAAGGAATCGCGGCAGTCTTGATACCCGGCAATGATGCAACTGAAGTGCAATATTCCCATCAAATATAATGCGACGTGCAATGCTATCGAATATCGATTCTTCCCTGGCTCTCCAATCACTCACAATCAGAAGAAAATGACTCTATACTTAAAAGCAATTAATCTCATGGCTGAACTTGTCCAATCTCATTAGTGTTTGCGATAATTGTTTCCCTGAACTGGTTAAATAATGATATTACTCCCCTGTGCTTCTCTGCAACCAAGCCTGCTCCGCCCAGAAACTATTTCTTTGTACCCTGTGAAGAGCCGTCTCGCCTCTCCGTAAAATATTTCTAAACAAGAACCTACTTCGTCCCTCCCTCCCCCCTTCCCCCCTTCCACTCCCCACCCTCCTCCACACTACACTTCCCTCCACTCCCAACCACCCCTTTCACTCCCCACTTCCTTCCATCTCCTCCCCCACCTCCCTCTCTCATCTCCCCACCTCCCCCCCAACAAACCCAACCTCCCTCCCCTCCACCTCCTCCCACCTCCACCTCCCCTCCACCTCCTCCCACTTCCCCACTCCCCTCCACCTCCTCCCACTTCCCCCCTCCCCTCCACCTCCACCTTCCCCCACCTCCTCCCACCTCCCCCCTCCTCCCCCCACCTCCCACCTCCCCCGCCCACTCACTCCTTTTCCGAAGTTATTTCTTGGCACTTCACCCACCAAACTTTCTTCACCTAACGAAAATTATGTTCATTCCCACCTGTTAAAGTTAATTATCAAGAGTACAGACTATTAATACTTACGTTGGTTCGGGTTAAACTGTCTCTAATGGGTTTGGTTGATTATGTGTAATCGCTGTGTTGAGTACAGGTCGACGCAGCTGTTTAATTATTCTTTGGAATAGAGAGAGAGAGAGAGAGAGAGAGAGAGAGAGAGAGAGAGAGAGAGAGAGAGAGAGAGAGAGAGAGAGAGAAAAGAGGGAGAGAGGGGGGGAGTGGGAAAGAGAGAGAGAGAGAGAGAGAGAGAGAGAGAGAGAGAGAGAGAGAGAGAGAGAGAGAGAGAGAGAGAGAGAGAGAGAGAGAGAGAGAGACACACAGACAGACAGAGACAGACAGACAGACAGACGGATTAAAAAAGAAGGAGAGAAACACAGACAGACAGAGAATCACTAATATCTAATAACGAGAAACAGAAAAAAAAAACATACAGTAAGAAAGAAAGAAACATACTTTCATACTTACATGCATACATAAATGAACACACACATAAAACCAGACAAAGAAACAGAAAGACAGAAAAAAAAGAAAAGTAACAAAAAAAAAAAAAAAAAATCGAAAAGGAGCGTGATTTTTCTGTCTTCTTCCCGGCATGGTTAGTTACCATCTAATCATACCCCGAACACATCGGCCGATAAGCATCAGCATTATCACATTTGAAGAGAATCGGACGCGAGGGAAAACACGTTCTGGTTCTGCTCCGCCGTTCGCGAGGGAGGAATAAACTGGAAAAAATGTGCGCTTGAGTCAGAGGAAAGTGTGGGGGGAGAAGAGAGGGGGAGGATGAGAAAGGGAGAGAAAAGGGATGAGAGAGAGGGATGGAGAAAGAAAGGGAGGGAGAGAGAAAGAGAGGGAGAAGGGATGAGAGAGAGGGGATGGAGAAAGAAAGGGAGGGAGAGAGACAGGGAGGGAAGGAGGGAGGGAGGGAGGAGGAGAGGGAGGGGGAGAGGAAGAGAGAGAGAGAGAGAGAGAGAGAGAGAGAGAGAGAGAGAGAGAGAGAGAGAAGGAAGAGAATAAGAGAGATAGGAGAGCGAAAAAATATAGAGAATGAAAGAAAAAAAAAAGAGAAAAATAACGAGAGAAGAGAGGACAGAAGAAAGAAAGACGAGAGAGAGAGCATCAGTACTCGCCCATTGTCAAAATTTACACCTGTTATTACTTTGATGTTATCGGGAGAAGCACAACAAATGGGTTTGTTTCTTTCGTCCCTTAAAATGACACCCCATATTAGTGCCACTTTGAAGTTCTTTGCGCTAATGACGTCAATGACAAGTGCAGGCGATAAGCCCAGCATCTGTGTTTACTTTTTTGCACACGTACACAAATCATGCACGCACAAACGCACAGACGCACAGACGCACACCTACACATGAATACACACAGAAGTACCAGCACACACACACACACACACACACACA
>NC_051401.1:24118108-24130608 GCF_015228065.2 Penaeus monodon | reverse complement strand
CTCGTACCATTCTTAAGAACCCATCACCATCACCATTATCACTATCATCCTCACTATCACCAATGCCATAAATATTCTTGATATCCTCGCGATCATTATTTCCATAAATTCATAATTTCATCATCAGCTTTAATCAGGAAATGAAAATAAAAACAGGATCCCGCCAGACACCAAGGCTACACAAGTCAAAATTAACAAGTCAAATTTCTCCTGAACATTTGACGAGGGATCACTTGAAACGGAGAGACGACCTCATGCTGTTAGTCTAGTGGAAATAGATCTTCATTATCAGCTGATTTCCTTGATCAAATTTCTTTCTCTCTCTCTGTCTCTGTCTCTGTTTCTCTGTCTGTCTGTCTGTCTGTCTGTCTGTCTGTCTCTCTCTCTCTCTCTCTCTCTCTCTCTCTCTCTCTCTCTCTCTCTCTCTCTCTGTATGTATGTATGTATGTATATGTGTATGTGTGTGTGTGTGTGTGTGTGTGTGTGTGTGTGTGTGTGTGTGTGTGTGCGCATGTGTGTGTGTGTGTGTGTGTCTGTCTCTGTCTCTGTCTCTGTCTCTGTCTCTGTCTCTGTCTCTGTCTCTCTCTCTCTCTCTCTCTCTCTGTGTGTGTGTGTGTGTGTGTGTGTGTGTGTGTGTGTGTGTGTGTGTGTGTGTGTGTGTGTGTGTGTGTGTGTGTGTGTGTGTGTGCGCGTGTGTGTGTGTATGTGTGTGTGTATGTCTCTATCTGCCTCTCTCTCTCTCTATCTATCTATCTATCTATCTATCTATCTATCTATCTATCTATCTATCTCTCTTTCTCACTCACTCTATCTCTCACTCTCTCTATGTCTAGCTGCCCCCCCCCTCTCTCTCTCTCTCTCTCTCTCTCTCTCTCTCTCTCTCTCTCTCTCTCTCTCTCTCTCTCTCTCTCTCTCTCTCTCTCTCTCTCTCTCTCTCTCTCACTCTCTTCTTCCTCCTCTCCTACTCACTTCTCTCTCTCTCTCTCTCTCTCTCTCTCTCTCTCTCTCTCTCTTCTCTCTCTCTCTCTCTCTCTCTCTCTCTCTCTCTCCTCTGCTCTCTCTTCTTCTCTTCTTCTCTCTCTCTCCGTCCTCTCAGTCTCTCTCTCTCTCTCTCTCTCTTCTCTCTCATCTCGTCTCTCTCTCTCTCGTCTCCTCTCTCTCATCTCCTCTCTCTCTCCATCTCTTCTCTCTTCTGTCTTTCTCGCTTCTCGTCTCTCTCTGTCTCGTCTCTCTTCTGATCATCTCTTCTTTTATTTCATTCATCATCTATTGATCTTTTTCTCTGTACTTGCCTCATACTTCTGGTTTTCTACTCTTTCTGCTTTTTCTTCTCTCTGACATTTTTCTTGTCTCTCTTTCTTCTTTCATCCCGTATCTCTCTATTCACCTTAATTGTTTATATTATACATAATGGATTTCTTACTTGCACGTTCTGGATTCTGATTGTGATTTTTATGATGTAATTACTGGGTTTGAGTATTCAAGTGTTGAAATATATAGATATGAGTATGTGATATAAGTAAAAGTGATGATGTGAATATGATAGATATGTAGAATGATGATGTAAATAATATATAGATAAAGGATGATGATGATAAGATAAGGTGATGATATGATACAGTGTTAGACTGTTAGTAGAATTATCATTATTTTTTGCTTTGGTTGTTATCATCGTTAATGTTACTGGTCGCATTTCACAGCAATTATTATAGATAGTACTTATTACTGACCATGAAAAGTGGTCACTTGTAGTAGACAATGTAAATATATCACACGCAGCGTAAAACGGTATATCTAAATACGATTAACCATAGACATTCAAAAAGCGTTAGTTTTAATGCTTAAAGGTCGTTTAGAAATAGCATGATAGTTATAACGTCAAAATGATATAACAAGCAATTTAATTTGTTACACGATTTTCTTTTCTTTTTTTGTACATGTATATACGCGTTTCTATTTGCATTTATGTTTATTTTTGTGTACATCTATGTGCACATGAGAGAGAGAGAGAGAGAGAGAGGGAGAGAGAGAGAGAGAGAGAGAGAGAGAGAGAGAGAGAGAGAGAGAGAGAGAGAGAGATAGAAAGTGTGTGTGTGTGTGTGTGTGTGTGTGTGTGTGTGTGTGTGTGTGTGTGTGTGTGTGTGTATGTGCCTATGTATATGGACGAATCACAACCCAAAACACATTAACACCACCACAAACGAATCACCGTACAAACCTCAATAGAGAGAAATGAAACACCTCCACTACGTGACAAACAAACAAACAAACAATCAAACTACAAAAAAATCAAGCAAACAAAGAAAAACACACCATCAAACAAACAAACAAAACAAACCATCTAACAAGCAATCAAACCATCAAACAAACAAAACAAAACAAACAAAACATCAAACAAACAAACAAAAACAAACAATCAGACTATCAAACAAAACAAACCATCAAACAACCAAACCAAACCAAACATTACAAATCGTCAACCAAACCAAACCAAACAACCAAACCAAACCAAACCTTACAAATCGTCAACCAAACCAAACCAAAGCAACCAGCCAAGCAACCAAAGCCCTCCTCCCCCTCCCCCCGTTCCCCCAAGAGGGAAAACTCAAACAAGAACAGATACGGAACCAAAAATCCCCAGAAACAAGGAGGTCCGGTTAGAGACGTCGCCAAGGTTAAGGTAATCCGGTGGCAGCTTTGTGTCGCTCGCGCGCAGTTTGAGGATGTGATGAGGAAAAAAATTGTGGTGAGAAAAAAATTGTGGTGAGAAAAAAAATGTGGTGAGAAAAAAAATGTGGTGAGAGATGTGGTGGGAAGAAATTGTGGTGAGAGAAATTGTGGTGAGAAAAAAATGTGAAAAAAAATGTGATGAGAAAAAATGTGGTGATAAAAATGTGATGATAAAAAAATTGTTGCGATAAAAAATATGATGAAAAGAAGAATGTGATGATAAAATATGTGATGAAGAATGTAAGGATAAAAAAAATGTGATGAAGAATGTAAGGATAAAAAAAAATGTGGCGAAACTATGTGAATAAAAATGTACCCCCCCCCCCAAAACAAAAAAAAGTGTGACGGAAAAAAAGTGACGAAATAAATGTGACGGAAAAAATGTAGAAAAAGATTGGAAAAAATAAGTGACCAAAAAAACAACGAAAAAATGTAACGATTAAAAAAGTGACGAAAAAATGTGACGAAGAAAAAATGACGAAAAAATAATAATAAATAAATAATAATAACTGTAGCGATAATCAAGTGGTAACAGTCAGAAAGGTAACAGTGATGAGAGTTAATGACAGCATGAGTAACGATGACAATAACAGTAGTAAAATTAATAGTAAAAAGAAAAGTAACAGCATTAAGAATAATAATGATACTAACGAAAATAAAGAAAATAAAACGTTAGTAGCGATGAAAGTAAAATAATAAAAAAGAAATAAAACAAGCAAACAGACAAAATGACATCAACAAAATCATTAAAACGAAAGGGTAAAAAAAAAAGTTACCCCTGCGAATGGCAATCAAAACAAAATCCGATTCAACATCACAGAAAACGAGAACCATGTTAATTTAACACCGCCTGTCGCCGGGTTTTTTTT
Organism: Penaeus monodon; assembly: GCF_015228065.2. NCBI lineage: Eukaryota > Metazoa > Arthropoda > Malacostraca > Decapoda > Penaeidae > Penaeus > Penaeus monodon. The sequence goes on along the minus strand of NC_051401.1, from coordinate 24,127,009 downwards.
TTTTTTTATCTCGGCGAAATTAATAAGGCTTACATCCTGTTAAACTTAACTCGGTTTTGCATATTCATGATGTTCTCTTCTCTAGGAATGAACTTTCAGGGGCAACAGATAACCAAAACGTTACGTAATGAAACTACTAATGTCGATTGCTTCTACCTGTGTGGATTTCATCGTTAACTAGGAAAAGTGTAAATCACTATTACTGTTATTATTATCATTATCATTATTATCATCCATTATCACCATCATGATCATTATCATCAATACCATGTTTTTTATTATTACTATCAGTATCATCTTTATTGTTACTATTATCGTTATTACTATTATCATTACTGTTATCGTTAATAGTAACTATTTCTTTATTGTTTTCATAATAACTATTATTGTCATTATAATAATTGTTATTGTTATCATTACTATTATCATTTTCTTTATATCATCATTATCATTATCTTTATTATCATTATCATTATTACTAGTATTATTATTGTTGTTTCTATGAATGATACTGTGATTATTATTGCTAATATAATTATTGTTATTATTATTATCATTATCTTTATCATTATTATTATTATCATTATTATTATTGTTATTATTATTATCATTATTATCAGTATTATTGTTATCATTATTATTATCATCATTATCATCCTCATCCTCATCCTCATCGTCATCCTCATCCTCATCCTCATCCTCATCATCATCATCATCATAATTATTACGATTATCATCATCATTACATCATCCTTATTATTATCATTGCTGTTGTTATTGTTATTATAATTATTAATGATATTGCCATTATTATTATTATTGTTGTTGTTGTTATTATTATTATTATTATTAATACTATTATCATAGTTTATTGTTTATCTATAAAGAGACTTGTTCATATCTAACAAATGTCGCTCAACTTTTTCTTAACAACTAAGTCAAGTGTTTAAGGCTTCCTCTATATACAGATCAGCTGGACGAATTTGGATATATGGAACCTTATGACGCTGTTTGAGCTAATGCAAAGGCAGAGAAAACGTAAAAGTGGTGTAACCTTCTTGTACAAGCAACGAGAGAGGAGTGGGTGCAAGAGGAGGCAGGGGAGTGGAGGGGGAGTGGAGAGGGAGTGGAAGGGGGTAGGAGAGGGAGTGGTAGGGGATAGGAGGGGGAGTGATAGGGGATAGGAGGGGGAGTGGTAGGGGATAGGAGGGGGAGTGATAGGGGATAGGAGGGGGGATGGTAGGGGATAGGAGGGGGAGTGGCAGGAGAAAGGAGGGGGAGTGATAGGGGATGGGGGTTCATCTAGGAGGCGGACTGTGGGACTCGCCGAGGTTCTTGAGATTCGAACCACATTTAGCAAACCTTTCTTCCCCGCGTTAGCCCCGCAGATTATGTTCGTTGTAATTGTTCTTTCGTGTAGTTTATAAGTAGTGGTACGATCTAAGGGGGTGTTATACTGGTTAATCAATATGGGGGTTGACGTAGAGACAAAGGAAGCGCTTTTTGTTTGCGCTGCGCACTTCGAACGCACCGGCGAAATGTTTCTTTGAGTCTTTTGTGCTCGTGTAGTTTTAACGGGATCACTAATCGGCGGGTAACAAGTGGGCGATGGGTGAGAGAGATGGGCAGGAGGGAGTGGGGGGGGGGGGGGGGGGGGGGGGAGAGGCCAGGTGTTCTTCACCAATTCTCTCCGAAACTAAGTAACTTTAACCCCTTTTTCCCGGGTTTTCAGCGTGATTTCATTACCTGCAACGCCGTAGATTAATGACCCCGAAAGTTTGATGTTGTTCGAACGGGTGAGATTGTTATTCCCGAAATAAAAGCCAGAGCGGTGCCGTAAAAACCCTCACGAGGAGACTCTTGCTATTGTATCTGTTTAACCTGACTTGACCCTTTCATGGCTCGACCCTGCAATTGTCCGCCTCTCTCACGCCGGCTCGACGGCCGCAGCCTCCATAACTCAAACCACGACGGACTTCCGGGCCATTCCAGGCTGTGGCTCGTCGGTCTGTGAAGCCTCGGCCTCTGGCGACCCTCCTCTGTTCGACCCCCCGCGCCACGCCCCCGAAACCCCCTTCCGGGCCCTCGAACCTCTCGCCTCCCGGGGTGCTAAAAGTGAGGAGCGCGGCGGGGGGGGGGGGACGGGAGGGAGGGGGGGTAGGGACGGAGAGAAAGAGAGGAAGGACAGGACGATGAGAGAGAGAAAGAGAGGGAGAGGGAGAAGTGTATATGTGTGTGTGTGTGTGTGTGTGTGTGTGTGTGTACACACACACACACACACAGAGAGAGAGAGAGAGAGAGAAACAGAAACAGAAACAGAGAGAGAGAGAGAGAAACAGAGACAGAAAGAGAGATAAAGGGGGGATGCTCGGACGTTCAGTACCTGTTTATACGTGTACGTACGTACGTCTGTCTACGTGCGTATGTATGTGCGAGGGAGGCCATTCCACCGGCGCGCCGCCATGACTAACGACTCAAAGGAGGAGGTGGCGAAGGAGGCTAAACGCAGGGCAGCTTCCACCGAGGGTCCGAGCGCCAGCGTCGCCTCCCGCGCCCCGATCTCACGCTCTAGTTTAACTGCCCTTTTCGTTTTGCAATTGTTCGGCCGAGGCAAGGGCGTGACGAAACGTAGGCTAAGGTGTCATTTCGCGACGAGAGAGAAAAAAAAATATTAATAATCTAGGATCAGGCTTTTCATGTCTCGATCTGAGGGCAATTGTCCTGCAATTCGCCAGACAATAATTCATTCAATTATGACCAAATGAACAGGTACACGAGGCTGTGGGTGCGCATGAAAGAGGCTTTGTACCGAGGCATTTACCCATAATGCATCGGGTACTTGAGCGTGGGTCTGTTATCCTGACTTCTCTCTGTTCTCCCAATTCTTCGAAGAAAAGGCTAAAGTAAACGGGGGGGAAATCGTAGCTATGGCGATCTTTTGCGTGTGTGTGTGAAATAACGGCAAGTCAGCCTCGGCGAATAGGCCAGTGAAACAGCTAAACAGATATGGAACAATTATGGGCGCTCGACCAGGATGCGTCCCTGGCGGTTCTCCTCTTCCCCCCCTCCCCCCTCCTCTCCGACCCGCCCCACCTCATTCACCTTCCTCCCCTTCCCCCACCCCCGCACGATGCCCCTCCCTGTCTCTCTTCCCTCCCTCCCCTCGCTGCCCCTCCCTGTCTCTCTCTTGCCTCCCTCCTCGTGCCCCTCCCTGTCTCACTTTTCTCCTCCTTCGCAACCCCCTCCCTGTCTCTCTTCCCTCCCCCCCCGCGTTGCCCCCTCCCTTCTGTAACCCATCTCCCTCTCCCACCTCCCGAACTCCCATCCCACTCATCTCCTGTGTCTCTAACTCCCCCCCCAATAGCCTCCCTAACTCCCTTTCCCCTCACCCCCTGCCTCCCTAACCCCCTACACCCCGCGCTTACATCTCCCTCCCCCCACACACCCCATACCTGCTCCCCCCCCCTACCCATCACACTGCTCGCTCGCTCACCCCGCCCTCACTCCCGCCCCCGCTTCTCCCCCCCTCGCCCTCCTCCCTCCCCCCCTCCGCCCCGACCCCGGCATAGTTTGCATAATCCCGCTGCTCACTCTGCCCCGCGATTTTATGGATTTCCCGGGATTTATCTCGATATAACTGTCTAGATCATCAATATGCTAATTAGGGGTATTGTTGGTGGCTGTTTTATTATGTTTATTCATATCTGTCGGGATTACTGCGGTGAGTTATTGCTGTGCATTCTCGACTTCAGGAATGTGTTCGAATCGTAGCGCGGGAAATGGTGCTGTCGGAATTCTTCAGCGTTCGAGTGTGAAGCCAAACTTTCTGAAAGAGTTCAAAGAGCGATTCTCCTTTTTTTTTCTCTCTCTCTCTCGCTCTTACTTTGGTTTGATTGAGGGCAAAATGGAATTAGTTAAGAGTTTTTTAATATATTCCTTTTTCTTTTCCTTTTCTCGTATATATATATATTTTTTAATATCATGAAAATCGAAAGAACTCTCACATTTTCGTCCTTAGTTAAAAAAAAAAACGTATATATCCCCACTCACATTTCTTCCTTTTTCAAAACCTCTCTCCGTCTCTCCTTCCCCTCTTTCCATCCCTCCCTCTCACTCCCCCACTTCCCTCCAAACACCAACCGAGCGGCGAGAAGAGCCACAGAATCGAAACCAACAGAAAAAAACAGAATCGAAAAATCGAAAATCGAAAAAAATCGAAAAAAAATCGAAAAAACAGAATCGAAACCAACGAATCTCAGCTCCGCGCCGCCACGGAGACAAATCCCCTGCGCCTCAGATCCACGGAGAGACACGGTTCTCACACGGACGGAGATCCCAGCCGGCGAGATAAACTCTCAAAGGCACGGAGAACCGCCTGCTGACCTCTGAGTCTCGGTCACCATCATCATAAAGACTAATAAAAGACGGTCTTAAGATGCGCGCACACTTGCCGGCCCGAACTATTTCCATCCACCTTTGTTTAGCCTCTCGCTTCTCCTCCGCCGAATTCTTTTTCTTATCCTTATTATTATTATTATTCTCTTCCTTTCTTCTTCTTCTCCTTCTCCGACTTCTTTTTCTTCTTCTCTTCCTTTCTTCTTCTTCTTCTCCTCCTCCGCCTTCTTTTTTTTCTTCTTCTTCTTCTTCCTCTCCTTCTCTTCCTCCTTCTTCTTCTTCTTTTCCTCCTCCTCCTTCTTTTTCTTCTTCTTCTTCTTATTATTATTATTATTATTATTATTATTCTCTTCCTTTCTTCTTCTTCTCCTCCTCCGACTTCTTCTACTTCTTCTTCTTCTTCTTCTTCTTCTTCTCCTTCTCTTCCTTTTTCATTCTCCTTTGTTCGCTGTCGTTGGTGTTCCTTTTATTCTTCATTTCTTCCTGTTATCCCTGCTCCTACCTGGTGCTGGATTTTACTAATCTTCCTCCTCTTCTTCTTCTTCTGTCTCTTCTTCCTCTTCTTCATCTTCGTCCTCCGTTTCCTCTTTTTCTTCTTATTCTTTTTCTGCTCCTTACTCTTCTTTTGCTTCTTTTTTCCCCTACAATTATTGATTTTCTTAATTTTCGTTTTTTTTCTTTCTTTCTTTTTCTTATTATTTTCCCCGTTCCTTTCTTCATTCCATTTTTCATTTTCTTCTTTCCTTTTTTTCCTCTTCCTTTTTTCTTCTTCTTCTGCTTTCTCCTTCTTCTTCTCCTCCTCCTCCTCCTCCTCCTCCTCCTCCTCCTCCTCCTCCTCCTCATCTTCTTCTTCTTCTTCTTCTTCTTCGTCGTCTTCTTCTTCTTCTTTTGCTTCTGTTTCTGCTTCATCTTATCATCATCATCATCATCATCATCATCATCATCATCATCATCATCATCATCATCATCACTATTCTCCCTCTGCTTCTTTTGCTTCTTCTTCTGCTTCATCTTCTCCTTCCTCCTCCTCCTCCTCCTCCTTCTCCTCCTCCTCCTCCTCCTCCTCCTCCTCCTCCTCCTCCTCCGCCTTCTCCTCCTCCTCCTTCTCCTCCTCCTCCTCCTCCTCCCCCTCCCTCTCCCCCTCCTCCTTCCCTCCCCATCTCCATCCTCCTCCTCTTCTTCCTCCTCCCTCTCCCTTCCTCCTACCCCTCCCCTCCTCCTCCTCCTCCTCCTCCTCTCCATCTCCATCCTCCTCCTTTTCTTCCTCCTCCTCCTGTTCTCCCCCTACCACTCCCCCTCGGCCCCTCCTCCTCCCACCCCTCCCCCTCGTCTCCCTCCTCCTCCCACCCCTCCCCCTCGTCTCCCTCCCCCTCTTGCACTCCTCCTCCTCCCCTTCCCTTCCCCTTCAAGAGGGCGAGTCAAGAGTTCCTCGCTGCAAATTCCTCATTATTCCTTCGCTGCGTCCGAAGGGCCTCCCTCCCGCCCGCCTCCGCCCTCGCCGAAGCCAAGGATTCCCGACGGCGGCGCGCAGTTCGAAAAGGGAGAGAGGGAGAGGGAGAGACACACACACACACGACGGGTATTATCATTTATGGCTATATTAGTTTCCCGATGGGCCGAGTGTTTGCCGACGGTCCGGTCAGATTTAGGGGGGTAGGGGGGGACGGGGAGTGGAGGGCGGAAGTGGAGGAGGGAGGGGGTGGAGGGAAGGAGAAGGGAGCGGAAGGGAGGTGGGATTGTTGGAGGTGGAGTGGAGGAAGAGGGTTGTGGAGTGGAGGGGGGGGGGGATAAGGGACGAGGGAGGGGAAGGAGAGTCAATCAAGGGTGACCTTGGCTAATATACAAACACTGGAATATCCTTTATTGGTGCTGAGTGATGGTTATTTAATTCTAGTAGTGACGTAAGCCTCTGAAACAGCGTTTGCCCGCGCTATCTGTGTGTACACTCCACTCCGCTACATCTGTATTACAAATGTTCAGACACAAACGCTAGGATTTATTACAGACGCGTTCATTTGCAATTACATGAGTCCGCATCCACAAATACATTCTGCTCCGTCACTGAACACACAAAGGATATGTGTGTATATATATATAATATCTATTTTCTCCTATTTGCATATATCCACAATGTGCTCTCCCTCCGCATCTATTTGCCGTTGTTACCTGCCGGACGATTGTGACTTTCCCGAAAGAATAAATAGGTTAAAGCTTTCGTTTTGATGAAGATCTCAGTGTGTACCATTTTGCTGACGCGGGAAGACACCGGCTCGGGTACGACAGCCGGGGAGGGCGTCGCATTCTTATCCGGCGGAGGACAAGGTTCGCAGAGGGTTCAGGCTGCAGGCGGAAGGTCAGCAACAGCAACAATAGACACACGTTTGCATTTATATATATATATATATATATATATATATATATATATATATATATATATATATATATATATATATATATGTATATATATATATATGTATGTATGTATGTATGTATGTATGTATATAAGTGTGTGTGTGTGTGTGTGTGTGTGTGTGTGTGTGTGTGTGTGTGTGTGTGTGTGGGAGTGTGTGTTCGTGATGTGTGCGAGCAGGAGTGCGTGTGTTTTTGTGATTAATTATATTACAGACTCACTCCTTATGAATATTCAAGGACCTAATTTCCTGATGAGATTTTTTTCACTAGCCATCATTTATAAGTCGGAGAAATAACCTGCCTCTTTATGAACTGAGAAGACAATTGAGGTTCGAAGTTCCCAAAGAGCAGATAAAAAAAAAATCTTTCTAATTTTATAATCGAGAGGATTTCTTTCGAATTAATGAATAAGTTGATATTCAGTGAGTGAATCTAAACATTACTTATCAAAATATGATTTCCATCAATCAAAAATCACAAGAAGAACAAATATCTTTATACAAAAGATGAACATTTTAGATAATTTTACATACGCAGGCGTTTTCCTGTCATATATTTTATACCTTCGTCTATATTTCTATCATTTATTTTAATTATCTTAGTCTATATTTCTAATTAATGCTTTTTTTTTTTCTCTCGTCTTTATCTGTAATACCTTTCACATATTTTATCTTTTGTTATAAATATATTCATCTAGATATCTGTGCATATTTTTCTCTCAACCTCCTATTCTATCACAGACTTACATATTTATCTATATTTCCATAATTCGATTTTTCCCTTCCTCCATTAATTGATTCGTTTCTTTATTTCTATATCTCATAATCACATTTTTTCCTTTGTCACAATATGGTAGATTGAATATATTTCTCATTTTTGCATAGGTCACATATAAATGATATAAGAATGAGGTTGAATTATTTATCTGCATAACAGGGTACGAGATCTTGGATGCAATTATTGCGTTATCACGTGACCAAGGGGAAAATAAAAATATAAAAGAGAAATTGGAGGAGAAATTGGTTATCGAATAAGCGAAGAATGGAAGCTGAATTGGAAAATTTAAGTCGAACAGGGAATAGACAGATTATGAAGTTTATAAACTAATAGGCAAACTAATAGGTAAGTAAACAGGTAAATAGGTATATAAATGAAGGAAGAAAGAGGAGGTAAAACACATATTAAAGAATTGAGATACAAAGAAAAACAACCATCACGCCAACATAGCAGTCTGCTACCAACATACTAACACAGCAACATACCAACATCAACATACCGATACAGCCCCCCCCCCCCCCCACACACACACCTACCATAATCTCTTACCAAGCAACCAAACATCCAAACGACCATACCCCCACCAACCAACATGCCCATCAACAAACCCCATCAACCAACATACCCCCAATATTCCCACCACCAGCTAACATACCAACATATCAACGAAACCTACTAACCGACCATACCCCCACCAACACACACCAGCACAAGCAACATGCCCACCAACATACCTCCAGCAAAACCAACAATGCCCCCACCAACACACACCAATACAACCAACATGCCCACCAACATACCTCCACCAAATCCAACATACCCCCACCAACACACACCAACACAACACAACATGCCCACCAACATACCTGCACATAGCCACATACTCTGCTAGGTCTCCCGAGTGCCAGAGTCAATGGACCGAGGATTATGGGTCATGTTCTCAGCCACTAGACCCAGAGACCGAAATGGGGGGGAGGGGGAAGGGGAGGGGGAGGGGGACCCAAGCGACATTCCCAAGACCCGCTTTATATGTACCTCCAGCATCTCCCTTCCCCCCCGCCCCCCCACCCCCACCCCCGCATTCCACCCCTCTCCCCCTCCCCCCGCCCTCACCCCCACCCATACAATGAGTGACTCGGCGGATTCTGGCAAAAATGAGGGCCCGTTTTCTAGGGTCGGTTTGTGGTTGTTGTTGTTGTTGTTTTTGTTACTGGTAGTTGTAGTAGCATCGTTATTGTTATTATTATTATTTTTCCATTATTATTATTATTATTGTTGTTGTTATTATTATTATTATTATTATTATTATTATTATTA
>NC_051401.1:24110608-24113108 GCF_015228065.2 Penaeus monodon | reverse complement strand
TTTTTATCGTCCTCTTTTCCTTATCTGTCACTCGTGTCTCTTTTTCTCTCTTTCTCCCATGTTTTGTCCTTCTCTTTCTCTACTTCTCCCCGTCCTTTTATCTCTCCCTTTCTTGTTCTCTCCTTCCCTGCCCGTCTCCTCCTCCGGGCCTGATTTTCGCCCTCCGCCTCCTATACATTACTCCGTTTAATTCCATCCCCGCCTCTCCCGGTCAGTATCCCAGGTCTTCTCTCCCCCTCTTCCCCCTCCCCACCCTCTCCCCTTCCCCGCTCCCCTCGCTCCTCCTCTCCCCGTCCTCTCTCCCCTTCACCCCATCGGCCCCCGCCTCTCACTCCTCTCCGCCGTCTCTCCCTCCTCTCTCTTCTCTTCCTATTGTCCCCCCTCCCCTTCCCCCTCTTGCCGACGTTTCTCCCGCCCCTCTCCCACCTCCCCGTCGCCCCCCCCCCTTCCCTCTCACCTTTCCCCTCCCCTCTCGCGTCCTCCTCCTTTCCGCGCTTCTCTCACATTTCGCTGCCCCTCTCATCTCCTCCTCACTCTCTCCGTCCCTCTCATCTGTTTTCACTTCTCTCTTTTCTCTCTCTCTCACTTCGACTCCTACCTCTCCCTATCTCTCTTTCCTCCCCGTTCCTTCAACTCCTCTCCATCCCTCTCATCTCTCCCCACCGCACTCCTTTCTCTCCTCCCCCTCTCACCTCCTCTCACGTCCCTCCACTCTCACTTTTTCCTTCTCTCTATCCCTCTCATTTCGTCTCCTTCCTCCCCCTTTCCCTCCCACCCCCTACCCTGCGGCCGGCCTCCTGTGGCGTGGGTAGGTGACCTGAGAAGCTACGTGAGGGTGATCGAGGGTGGAGCGAGGGGGGGGGGAAGGGTGAGGCGAAGGAGGGGAGGGAGAAGAGGCTGGGGGAGGGAGTGAGAGAGGGAGATAGGCGGAGGGGCAGAGGGGGCAGGAGGCGGACCGGGAGGGGTAGGGGGACAGCGGGCCGGGAGAGGGAGGGGAGGGGACGAGGACGGGGGTAGGGAGGCTTGGCTGTGAGAGAGTGGCCGGGAGAGGGAGGGGGGGATTGGGAGAGGGAGAGGAGGGCCGGCTAGCGGATGGGGGGAGGGGGGAAAGGGAGAGAGGGGGAGGGAGCGTCTGGAAGCTCGGCACGGTCTAGGCCGAGTTCGGTAACCACAATGACTGACGTGTCAAGGGAAGTGGCAAGAGAAGATGAAGGAGGAAGAAGGGCAGGTGAAGATGATGATAGCCCACAGAACAGATGATGAAATAATCGTAGACAGAGACGCATGCAAGGCAAAACACAACTCATTTCCAAATTCAAATTTCCCGATCAAAATTTGCTTTTAGCCCTCTCATAACATTAAAGATCGATTGACTTTACATAATATAATTCTGGACCGCGTTTCCTAGCGTCTTAGATATACAAATGTAACATAAATCATAACTTCATATCCTTTTGTAGACCTGTAATTTGAAATTTTATGTCTTGTCTGTCAAATAATTTTCTATTGAATAGTATTAATAAAACAAAATTTCTTAACATAATCCGTCCGCAGGTTGATCCAACAAAAGCGATTACGTCATCCTTCAGTTACCAATCGCAAATCCTAAAAAAAGACAATATTTCCCACATCTCCAGCTGTTCCCCACACAGACCCGAAAGCGTATGTGCATACTTCAACAGCCTTAATACCAACACCCACTCCAGGACACAGCACAAAAACACACACATTCTTTAGCAACAACGACACCCCGCGTTCAGCCTTTCCTTTCATATTTCCGTCTTCCTTTGATGCTATACTCCGGAGTTATGAACGACATCGTATTTCCTCAGGTTGTAAATCGAGCATGCACAGGTAGCAACAGGTAGCTCCTAGCCATAGATCCTTGTGCGCACCCAAAGCAAATTCCGACACTTAGAGTAACTAAACTTTACGACGGGGGAGAGGTAAATCACACGTTAGACTGACCATTATGTGCCCCATTATATGTCCATTATATACTTTAGAGATGCGATAATTTCACAGCGATTGATTCTTGCGGAAATAATGGGCCACCGGGGGAAAGCAAAGGCAGAAAGGTACAGAGTTGAGATTTATCAGTAATGTTGTTTTCGCATGTTGGAACAGCTGACAGTCGGCCTCTAATCAGCTGCGCTATAAACATTCGAGGATAAAAAACAATCTTCTAGGAGGAGGAGGAGGAGGAGGAGGAGGAGGAGGAGGAGGAGGAGATGGAGGGGGAGGAGGAGGAGGAGGAGGAGGGGGAGGAGGAGGAGAAGGAGGAGAAGGAGAAGGAAGAACAGGAGGAGGAGGAAGAAGAAGAGGAGGAGGAGGAAGAGGAGGAGGAGGAGGAGGGGATTTTTTTTTTTCAGATGAAGGAGAAATAAGATAAAAGAAGCCGAAGAAAGAGAGGGAGAAGAAAAATCGAGAAGGTAAAGAGAATAGAATGAGAGAAGAGGAAAATAACGATAGTGAAGAAGATGAAGATAATGAAGATGAT
>NC_051401.1:24098108-24103108 GCF_015228065.2 Penaeus monodon | reverse complement strand
TTCTCCCCAATCGCATATTCTTGGAAAAAAGATTTTGGGATGAGAAAACAGCCTCAGTAAACCAAGTGTTTCGGAACTCCGGCAAGAAACCCGGCCCAAAGAGAACAGTTTTTGGTATATGTTATGCAGAAAACAAACGGACGTCCGGTTTCTTTTGAACAGTTCTGCAACAAGTTTACAAACACGAATGATTTTTTTTTTCGAGATATTTCATGTATACTAGATTTTATTTTATGTTTTCGAGAACAACAAATCTTTGTGGATAGTGTGGAATATACAAGAAGTTGAGATTTTTCGCTGGCAGCAGATCACACACACACACACACACATACACGCATGCACACACACACATATATATATATATATATATATATATATATATATAATATATATATATATATATATATATATATATGTTATATATATATATATATATATATATATATATATATATATATATATATATATATGTGTGTGTGTGTGTGTGTGTGTGTGTGTGTGTGTGTGTGTGTGTGTGTGTGTGTGTGTGTGTGTGTGTGTGTGTGTGTGTGTGTGTGTGTGGTGTGTGTGTGTGTGTGTGTGTGTGTGTGTGTGTGTGTGTGTGTGTGTGTGTGTGTGTGTGTGTGTGTGTGTGTGTGTGTGTGTGTGTGTGTGTATGTGTACAGATATACATATATATGTATATATACCTATATGTATATGCATATATATACATATATATATGTATATAAATACATATATACATATATGTGTCCTTCCCCCTCCTTTCCCCTCCTCCTCCTCCTCCTCCTCTTCTTCCTCATTCTCATCCTCATCCTCATCCTCATCCTCATTCTCCCTTTCTCCTCCTCCTCCCTTCCTCCTCTCCTCCTCCTCTTCCTCCTCCTCTTCCCTCTTCCCCCTCCTCCCCCTCCTCCTCTCCCTCCTCCTCCTCCTCCTCCTCCTCCCCCTCTTCCTCCTCCCCTCCCCCCCCCCCCTCCCTCTCCCCCTCCTCCTCCTCCTTCACAACGGAAGTGCTACTCCGAAGAATCTCTCTCCTTGATCTATGCATCACTGAGGTTGCACATGTTGACAAGACGCTTTTCTTGTTCTTACTGCAAAAGCCCAAGATTGCAAACGTGCTCCTCTTCCTTCTTTCTCTCTTCTGTCCTTTCTTTTCTCTTTCTTTTTCTGAATATAGCAAGGCGAGGACAAGTGGGGGAGAATTGCTGAATTTCCTTTTCTACAAGAAATCATCTTTGGTATCTGATATATGGTGGTTGTATCTTTTTTTTCTAAGCTATCCTTTCATCTTATTTTTCATGTTAACTATTTTTTGTTATTTTTAATCTTGTCTTATTCCAGATATTTCGTTTCCTATTACATTTTTGTTTTTCTTTTAAACCTTTTAAATGTTGACCAATTTATCCTCGTATTCACTTCCTCGTTATGCTATTTCACTGTCCAATCCGTTTCTCTTTTATTCTGTTTATTTTATTTATCTAATTTTTTTTCTCTCTCTTTTTGTTCTCCAGCTTTATGCTACCCTATTTTCTGTTACCCTGTTTTACAGCTTATACTTTATAGCCTATTCATTCATTCATATATTTATCTCTTTACGTTTTATTATTTTATGCATCAATTAACTCACACACACACACACACACACACACACACACACACACAACACACACACACACACACACACACACACACACACACACACACACACACACACACACACACACACACACACACACACACACATACATATACTCATGTAAATACATATACTTGAACATCTTAAATACAATTGTACACCTACTTCCATACCCTACCCTCCATCATCACTCCCGAATACAACATGGAATCGACACGTGAAAACAACAGTGTCGAAACCAGAACACACCTGCTACGCCGTCCAGAAGGCAGCGTCCCAACCACCGAAGGCCACAGGATAACGACCCGAAAGCCCGGCGCTACAACACCTTTTCTTAAGAAATTCGTACAGAAGAAGAGACAGAATGTGATGGGAACAAAACCGCTGTTCACGCCTCAGTGTCTTCGCAGCGGAAGGGATGACGAGCAAAATTCAAATAAATAAAATGATGATAGAGGAAGAGACAATTTTAAAAGGAAGTGTACGAATTGTGTGTGTTTTTTATAGAGGTTATACGCACACGCACAGGCACGCACACGCATAGATACGTAGACACATACACACATACATACGCACACACATACACACATGGTGTTACGACTTGAATGAATCGATTTTTTTCTATACTTTTATCCATTTTGTAGGCTGATATAGAGAGACGGAGAGCGAGAGGGGGCTGACTGATAGATAGATAGAGACAGACAGACAGACAGATAGACAGATAGACAGACAAACAGACAGACAGACAAAGACAGAGACAGAGAGGAATTAAAACCCGTAAAAGAAGTAAAGAAAGAGCAAATGAATAAATCAATAAATAAAAAAATCAAAAAATCAAACAAACTCCATATCAAAGGCACAGACCAAGAATCGCGAGTTCGACAGCCTCACGCACAGTGTAAACAAATGATCGATGGCGAGGCAGACGACGCAGCCAGCTCGCGTAATAGCGGGGTGGGATGGCCATCGAGGGCAATCTCTTACAAGCAGAGGGTGTTAACCGATCTCCGTTCACGAGGGGCGGGGCGAGAGAGGGCCACGCTAGAGTGAACAGAGAGCTAATGGATTATCACTGTAATTATCACTCTTCTGTAAGATGTGGAGAGATCTTCAACCGCCCTCTCTCCTCCCAACCCCGTTCCTCCGAGTCTCGTCCCCCTCCCCCCTCCCCCCACCCCCACGCCTCTTCTTGTTTCGCCCCCTCTTGGATGAGTCTTTGAATTCTGGCTCATTATTTTCTTTTTCTCCGTTTTCTTTCTTTCTCTTTTATCTATCAGAATTATTTTTCTTCCCCCCCCTCTCTCTCTCTCTTCTCTCTCTCTCTCTCTCTCTCTCTCTCTCTCTCTCTCTCTCTCTCTCTCTCTCTCTCTCTCGTGAGTGTATGTGTCAAGTAAGGGTGGATGGATATGTGTGAGTATTTGTAAGTATATCCATAAGTACATATGATTCATATAAGTAAAGGCACATGTCCCTCTCGTACTCATGTAAGACAAACAGAGAGAGAGAGAGAGAGAGAGAGAGAGAGAGAGAGAGAGAGAGAGAGAGAGAGAGAGAGAGAGAGAGAGAGAGAGAGAGAGAGAGAGAGAGAGAGAGAGAGAGAGAGAATGCTCGTTAAAGCTAGACTTTATTTCTTTGTTTGTTGCAAAGCCACCGATATAAATCTTGAACATCATAATTCTAATACTCAGTAGTAATATATCAGCGATAATCAACATTTCCTCGGTAACATGGGGGGAGAAAAAAAGCCTCCGTTTTCTATTTCGAAAATGAGATTTTCCCTAGCCGTCCCGCGGGGAATATTCAACGACGAAATCATTAACATTCTTATTTTCTTTTATGGCCGAGACTTTTGAGATGAATCCACGCCGTGAATCCAAGAAGATAGACGTCCTTGTATCTTCGTTTGGAGTAATCCTTCCGAGAGAAACAACGAAAATCCTTAAAATTCGTATGTTATAAGCGCAATATGGTCAGCAATCTTAGCCCGTGAGTATTACATTATTATCATGATCTCATCCGTTGCAGGCAGGCTATTTGTCTCAATACCAAGTTATATGATTTGTTGTACATCGGTAGCATGTGGCAAGATATCCGGAGGTCATTAACCAGAGCTTCGAAGCTTCCTCACGGCTCGCGATTTTTCTATGTAAGAACTGTATTGTCACGCAGAACGGGCGCACCCTGCTATGGATGAACACAGGGTCATGAAGCATTTGTAAATCGATATATATATATATATATATATATATATATATATATATATATATATATATGTATGTATGTATGTATGTATATATATACATACATATATATGTATATATACTATATAATATATATATATATATATATATATATATATATATAATATATATATATATATATATATATATATTGTGTGTGTGTGTGTGTGTGTGTGTGTGTGTGTGTGTGTGTGTGTGTGTGTGTGTGTGTGTGTGTGTGTGTGTGTGTGTGCATGTGTGCATGTATGTATTTATGTATGTATGTATATATGTATGTATGTATGTATGTATGCGCACATACACATACACACACACACACACACACACACACACACACACACACACACACACACACACACACACACACACACACACACACACACACACACGCAAACACACACACACACCCACGCTCTAACCTCCTCCATTCCTCATCGCCGTATGAAGCTCTGATCCCATATATACACACGGACGTGCACCTAGCATACAATTATACCCCCGCCTTAGAAAGAGAGAGAAAGCCGGGATGTATTGACAGTGCTCTCGCCGGCGCCCGCAACATATAGCATGATACGAAAGGTTTCCATGTTTCATCTTTTCTTCTTTTTCTTGCTTGATTTTTTATTACCTTTTTTGCTCGCTTGCATGAAGCTCTAATCGCAAGCGCAATCGCATGCAAGCTTCACCACCTGACAAAGAAGACGTGGAAACACACGCGCCTTTATCTTGACAGGATCCTTTCCATATTTTTCGAGATCTACAGATTCCGGAGAAGGAAGCTGACAGCGCAAGTACGCGGTGCAAACAGGGCAGACAACTACAAACAAACAGGAAGATAAGACCAAGAAAAAAAAAAAAAAAAAAAAATCCCCTCCTTATTCTGCAGCCCAGATACTGCCACAATAAAGTTCATTTTGTCTAGTTTATGAAAGGCAAAACCACCTGTAATGACACGGTGTGCAGTGGCTATAATCTCAGATCTCCTCACGTATTGGAAAGGTGCGTGGCGAACGTCCCCTTAATATTTTGTGTATGCAGGCATTAGCCACGCAACGCGACCCGTAAATAACGACACCGGAGAAATGGGCGTGGTCGATTCTTAAAAAAAAAAAAAAAAAACT
>NC_051401.1:24085608-24090608 GCF_015228065.2 Penaeus monodon | reverse complement strand
CACTTACACGAGATGTACGTGTAAGTAAATATATTAATTCATGATTGATTTATAAAGTACTATGGCATTTCTCATCACCATCGTAAGCTTGCAACCTGTTCTCACTGTTATCGTTATTGTTAATATTATTATTGTCATTGTAGCCGTTAATTGTGTGATAAATGGGTACATATGTAAGTAAAGAAGGAAATTAATTATGTTTATTGACTGAAGTGATTAAAAATTCATAAGCACAGGAATTAGCAGTAACACGATTGGACAAAAATCTAGGAATAGGAGTTGCTAAGGCAAATATCTTTTTTATAAGTAAGGCTTAAAAGTAAGAACAAAATAAAAAAAAAAATAATAAAAAAATCAGCGGGGCAAATTGCGCAAAATTATCACATACTTTGCTTCAAACTCCATCAACTTCAGCGAAACGTAAAATAAACATTTAGATACGATCTACTATAACTTTGCGGTCTGTTCCCCTCGTGTCTATTGATAATAAACAAACACGGTTTATTTCGTCTTGTTGGAAAACCTCACGATGTTTTCTTTAATCCTTTTCTTGCATTTTCTGTTTTTTTTCTGAAATTCGAAAACTTTTTTGGGGGAAGGAATATGCTAAGAGTAACTGACAACACTGACTGAAGTTTAAGAACCTGCCAAGAGATGGCGTTTAAATTGCAATTCGATCTACGGGACGTTTTCGAATGCATACCGGAACGAAGCTGTGATGTGTGCAACGACTAGTTAATTGCACACCTTGAGTGACACTGGGAGTACCTGAATAGCGTGCACCACACAAGCAACAGCATCGAGCAACACAGGCAATTGCAAGCCCTGCCTACCACTGCACGAGCAATGCAAGCTTATTCCTGTAAAGTTAGCTATGTTGTGGATAGAGGAGGAAAGAGAATTGAAAATTGGAGAACTGTATGAAAATGAAGGAGAGGCAAAGTCGGGAGTATACTGTAGAGTCGTTTTGTTGGAATATACTGATATAGTTTCACCCTAACTAACAGATACACCTACTTACCACGTGCAAATATACTCTCTCTCTGTCTCTTTCTCTGTCTGTCTGTCTTTCTGTCTGTCTGTCTGTCTCTCTCTCTCTCTCTCTCTCTCTCTCTCTCCTCTCTCTCTCTCTCTCTCTCTCTCTCTCTCTCTCTCTCTCTCTCTTCTCTCTCTCTCTTCTCTCTCTCTCTCTCTCTCTCTCTCTCTCTCTCTCTCTTCTCTCTCTCTCTCTCTCTCTCTCTCTTCTCTCTCTCTCTCTCTCTCTCTCTCTCTCTCTCTCTCTCTCTCTCTCTCTCTCTCTCTCTCTCTCTATCTATCTATTTCCTTTCTCTCTCTTCTCTCTCTCTCTCTCTCTCTCTCTCTCTCTCTCTCTCTCTCTCTCTCTCTCTTGTCACTGAGTGAAGGATTTGTAAGAAGACTGTGTCAGGGAAAGGTTCTGTCAGGAATGTTGACTCCCCCCCCCCCCCCAGTGTTCTTTGGAAGCGGATCCAGCGTAGAACAATTGTTGCGGAGGAAGGGAATACTGTAACTATGTATATATATGTATATATATATATATATATATATATATATATATATATATATATATATATATATATATATATATATATATATTTTTTTTTTTTTTTTTTTTTTTTTTTTTTTTTTTTTTTTTTTTTTTTTTTTTTTTGTGTGTGTATTTTTTGAGTTTATGCCAATCGTTCTTCTGTTGTTGTTGTTTTGTTGTTGTTGTTTTGCGAGTCGTGTAGGTATTGTTCTGAATGTGTAAATATGTGTGTAGAATAAACGTACCGTGAGAACGAATACACGCAGACGATACAAGTAGCGACGTATTTGTCCGTTCGGCTTCACACAAAGACAAGGACACGAGTGAAAAAAAGGGAAAGAAAAAGCCCTTGGCCACGTAGATCCGCCCCTCAGAAACTGCCAAACAAACAAAAAGCACGGAGAGCTTCCCCCACGGCCGCGAATCCGCCACAAAAAGCCAGATGTAAAAGAAACAGCAAGACGCCAAGGATCCACTAGCAATCTGGCCATCAGCTTTAACCCGAGGTAACTCCCCTTCCCCTCCCCTTCCCCTTGCTCCTCCTCCCGAGCTCCCCCTCGGCCTTCCTCCCCTCACCCCTCCTCGTCCTTCCTCCTCTTCTCTCTCTCTCTCTCTCTCTCTCTCTCTCTCTCTCTCTCTCTCTCTCTCTCTCTCTCTCTCTCCTCTCCTCTCATCCCCTGCCTCTCCTTCCTCGTCTCTCACCCCTCTCCTCACTCCCAGTCTGTCGTCCTCCTCCCCTCTTGCGTCCCCTCTCTCCCCGCTCCCTCCCCTCCCGCTGCTCCATCTCCCCTTCCCCCGCCTCCCCTCGCCATCCCTCCCCGTCTTCCCTCTCTCTCTTATCTCTCAAAGTCCTCTTTCCTCCCATTTCCCCTTCTCTCTCTCCTCGTCCCCTTTCTCTCTCTTTCTCTCTCTCTCTCTCTCTCTCTCTCTCCTCTCTCTCTCTCTCTCTCTCTCTCTCTCTCTCTCTCTCTCTCTCTCTCTCTCTCTCTCTCTCTCTCATTCTCCTCTCGCTTTCTATCTCTCTTCTCGCCCCTCATCACCTGCCGCACCGCTCCCCTCCCCTCTCCTCGCTCTCTCCCTCCGCCCCCTCTCTCCCTACCCGTTTTAAACCCTCCTTTCGCCCCCTCGCTTCCCTTTCCCTCCACCCCTTATTTCTCCCCGCCGCCCCCCTCCCTCGCGTACTCCCCCACTCCCCTCGTCCCCCTACCCGGTGTCTGCCCCACTCCCCCTCGGTATCAAGCTGAGGGATTTAAACGTCTCGCTGTTATGAATTTCGAAATTTTAATTCTAAATATAAATTCGATGGCGCACGATATTCTTGCGGATGAAAATGATGGCGGGCGTAGCGTTGGTGCGTCTCCAGAACGAACCTGGTTGGATCCGCGCGCTGTCTGCTTCGTCTGCGTCTGTGTGTGTGTGTGTGTCTGGCGCGAGATGCACCGAGCGGCCCGCGTGCTTGTGGCGGCTGGCGGCCTCATGCGGATGATGCTGGATGGAGGCACGTTCTGGCCACGCATGGAGAGTGTGCGTCTGTGGGTGTGCGTGGGCGTGAATTTGTATGTATATACATATATATACATATATATACATACATAAAAACACACACACACACACACACATATATATATATATATATATATATATATATATATATATATATTATAATTATATACATATATATACATATATATACATACATAAAAATTATATATATATATATATATATATATATATATATATGTATGTATAAAAAAAATATATATATATATATAATATATATATATATATATATATATATATATATACATATGCATATGTATATATATATATATATATATATATATATATATAGGCCGCGGTAGCCGAGTGGTTAGAGCATCGGACTCAAGACTGTCACGACGGCAATCTGAGTTCGAGGGTTCGAGGCACCAGCCGGCGCGTTGTTCCCTTGGGCAAGGAACTTTACCTCGATTGCCTACCTAGCCACTGGGTGGCCAAGCCAGCCCAAGTCAGTGCTGGTCCCAAGCCCGGATAAATAGAGAGAATGATTACCTAAAAAATAAAGTAACACCGGCACTTTCCGTGGAAAGGAACTGGGAACCCTACCACGTACTCACTCCAAGAGCATCACAACATGAAAACTACAATTAAAAGTATCATGCTGTGACCAAGGCGGCTCAAACATGAACCTACCGTAAAAAAATATATATATATATATATATATACATATATATATATATATATATATATATATAACACACACACACATATGTATTATATATATATATATATATATCTATATATATATATATATATATATATATATACATACATTATTATATGTGTGTGTGTGTGTGTGTTGTGTGTGTGTGTGTGTGTGTGTCTGTATGCGTTTGTGTGCGTGCGCGCGTGCGCGCGCGCGCGCGTGTGTGTGTGTGTGTGTGTATGTGTGTGTGTGTGTGTGTGTGTGTCTGTATGGTGTGTGTGTGTGTGTGTGTGTGTGTGTGTGTGTGTGTGTGTGTGTGTGTGTGTGTGTGTGTGTGTGTGTGTGTGTGTGTGTGCGTGTGTGTGTGTGGGGCGTGTGTGTGTGTGTGTGTGTGTGTGTGTGTGTGTGTGGTGGTGTGTGTGTATGTGTGTGTCTGCGTGTGTGTGTGTGTGTTTGAGTTTGCATGTGTACGTGTGTATATATGTGCGTTTGGTGGGTGTATTCATGTGTTTATCGTGTAGAAGACGGTAAACAGGGAAAGGATCTGTGACTAAAACCAACAAGAGAGAGGGAGGGAGAGAGAGAGAGAGAGAGAGAGAGAGAGAGAGAGAGAGAGAGAGAGAGAGAGAAAAGAGAAGAGAAAAGAGAGAACGAGAGAGAGAGAGAGAGAGAGAGAGAGAGAGAGAGAGAGGGGAGAGGAGAGAAAGAGAGAAGAGAGGGGAGAAGAGAGAGAACGAGAGAGAGAGAGAAAGAGGAGAGAGAGAGAAAGTGAGGGGGAGGAGAAAAGAGAAAAGAGGAAGAGAAGAGAGAAGAGAAAGAGAGAGACAGAGGACAACAGACAGAGAGACCGACAGACAGACAGACAGACAGACAGACAGAGACAGAGAGAGGAAGGAAGAAAGAAAAAAAGAAAGAAAAAGTAAGAGAGAGGGGGAAAGGAAAAAGAAAAAAGAGAAAAGGGGGCGGAGGGAGATGGAGATAGAGAGAGGGGGGGTGGGGGAGAAATCACCTGATATATCACGAGGAGAAAAAAAGATATTGAAGTATACTTTTTTGTATACTGTATCCTTATTTATCATTCCAACTAATATCACGAAGAAGAGTGTTTCCAAATCATCAAATATATTATAAACAAGATTTTCAATCTATGATAGACAGGCCACTGTGATATTCATACACTCGGTTTCTTTTTCACCACATGCTCTCTCTCTCTCTCTCTCTCTCTCTCTCTCTCTCCCCCCCCTTCTC
>NC_051401.1:24073642-24083642 GCF_015228065.2 Penaeus monodon | reverse complement strand
GAAAAAAGAGAGGAAGAAAATAAGAGAGGGTTAGAGGATCGAAGAGAGAGGAGGAGAAAAAGTAGAGAAGGGAGAAGGAGAGAGAATGAAAATAAGAGAGAAGTAGAGATGGAAGGAGACAGGAGCCGAGAAGGAAGGATGGGAAAAGAGAGGGAAAGAAATGATTAAGAAGGGAAAGAAGACGAAGAGAGGAAGAGACGGAGAGACGAGAGGAAGAGAGAAAAAAATAAAGGAGATGAGAGAAAAAAAAATGATGGGAGAGAAGAGTGATAGAGGAGAAGGAAATGGGGATAGAAAAGAAGGAATCAGGAGAAAATGCGAAGGGGAAGCAGAGAAGAGGAGACTGAGAAAGAGGAGAAAGAGAAGATAGATGGCGAAGGAAAGGAGAGACAGAAGATGATGAGAAATAAGAGAAGAGGAGCAGAAGATGATGATAAGAGGGAGGGATGAAGGAAAAAAAGATGGAATGAGGAGGGAGGGATGAAGGAAAAAAAGATGGAATGAGGAGGGAGGGAAGGAGTGGAAATAGGAAAAAGCAAGTGAGAAAAGCTAAGAAAGGAAGGAGAAAAGGGAAGATGGAGAATGGAAGAAAAAGAAAAGAATAGAAAAGAAGGAAAGAGGAGGAGAAGATAGGGATAAGAGAGAGGCAAGGAGAGAATGGACAGAAGAGAGAAGAAAGAATATGAGGCGAGAGATGGAAAAGATGACAATAAAAGAGAGAAGGTGAAAACGAAAACAGGAATAGAGTACGATGATGAGAGAGGACGAAGGAGAAGAAGAAAAACAGACTGGAAAAATGGAGAAAAGTGTAGAGAGGAAGAGGAGATACAATAAAGATGAGAGGAGAAGATAGGAAGAGAAAGGATAGGAGGAACAGGAGGAAGGATAAACAAGAAAAGAGAAAAATAGAGGAATATGAGAAGAAAATGATAAGGATAAGAAAAGGAATATGTGTGGAAAAGGGATAAGAACAAGAAAATACCAATGTAGGATAAGTGAGGAAAAGGAGAAGAGGAAAAAAAAGGAAGATTAGGATAAGAAAGAATAAAGGGAAGGAAAAGATAATAAGAATGAGGAATGAGGAAGAAAGAAAACAAAGACCAAATAAGGATACGAATATAAGAATAAGGGAAAATGAAGAAAACGAGAACGAAAACGAAAACAAGAAAATCAGATAATAAAGAATAGAAAATAGAAAAAAGGTAAGTAAAAAAGAGAAACAGTTCGAGATGATAAACACAAATTTCCATCTCTGCAACAGACGAACAGACAGACAAGCAAACAGAGAAAGAGACACGCAAACGGAGAAACAGACAGACAGACAGACAAAGAAACAGACAGACCAACAAACAAACTCACAGACAAACAAAAAAAAAGCAAAAAAACACCCACACAGACCCAGAGAGACACCCACCATACCGCGAAAAATCCTGCGAAATCAATGCGAAAACACAATAAGAAATGGCCAAAAAAAGGAAAAAAAAAGAAAAGAAAAGAAAAGAAATGTCAAAGAAAGAAAGAAAGAAAGAAAGAAAAAAAAAGAAAAAGAAAATCGCAATCGACATAAAAAAAAAAAACACGAAAACACCAACGAACACAAAAAACAAAATCGAAAAACGATGAAAAAAAACAATGAAACAGCATCGAAAACACCAGGGGGAAAACGGCGAAGAACACCACCAAAAACACGAACAAAAGAACAACGAAAAAACAATGAAAATACACCAACAAAAACACCAACAAAAACACCAACAAAAAACAACAAAAACACCAACAAAAGCACCAACAAAACACCAACAAAAGCACCACCCAAAAAAAAAAAACACCAACAAAAAACAACAAAAACACCAACAAAAACACCACCCAAAAACAGCAAAAACACCAACAAAAACAACAAAAACACCAACTAAAACACCAACAAAAACGTCAAAAAAACAACAAAAACAACAAAAAAAAACACCAAAGGCACCACCAAAACACCAGGAAAGACAGCAACAAAGACAGCAACAAAGACAGCAACAAAGACGCCAACAAAGACAGCAGCAAAGACAGCAACAAAGACAGCAACAAAGACAGCAACAAAGACAGCAACAAAGACAGCAACAAAGACAGCAGCAAAGACAGCAACAAAGACAGCAACAAAGACAGCAACAAAGACAGCAACAAAGACAGCAACAAAGACAGCAACAAAGACGCCAACAAAGACAGCAGCAAAGACAGCAACAAAGACAGCAACAAAGACGCCAACAAAGACAGCAGCAAAGACAGCAACAAAGACAGCAACAAAGACAGCAACAAAGACAGCAACAAAGACGCCAACAAAGACAGCAGCAAAGACAGCAACAAAGACAGCAACAAAGACAGCAACAAAGACAGCAACAAAGACAGCAACAAAGACAGCAACAAAGACAGCAACAAAGACAGCAACAAAGACAGCAACAAAGACAGCAGCAAAGACAGCAACAAAGACAGCAACAAAGACAGCAACAAAGACAGCAACAAAGACAGCAGCAAAGACAGCCCCGCGTGAACAGGCGCTGGGCAGACGAGCCCGAGACGCGACGCCCCATCCTACGCAGCGTTGGCGAGGAGGCGGGACAAAAACAGGATATCACTCAGTAGGGCAGTAAGTATCCTTGGCGTCTGTGTCTCTCTCTCCCTTTCGTCTTCTTGGGATGTTCCTGTGCTGTCTTTCGCTTGTTTTGTTTTCTTTTTTTTTCTTTTCTTTTTTTTGGGGGGGGTGCTTGGTGTGTCTGTGTTTGTTTTTGTTGTTGTTTTCTTCTTTTTATTTTTATTTTTTTCTCTTTCTCTTTCTCCCTTCTCTTTCTCTTTCTCTCTCTTTCTCTTTCTCTTTCTCTTTCTCTCTCTCTCTTTCTCTCTCTCTTTCTCTCATTCTCTCTCTCTTTCTGTCTTTCTTATTCTCTCTTTCTCTTTCTCCCCACTTATCGCTCTTTCTTGTTACCTGATTTCTCTGGTGTCATTTATCTCCCCTCGTTGTCTACTTTTTATCTCTTTTTCTTTTCGCCATCATGAGATCATTCCACTTTTCCCCTCCCCTCCCTCCCCTTCCCCTCTTTCCCCCCTCCCTTCCCCTCCCCTTCCCCTTCCCCTCTTCTCCCCTCTCCCCCTTCCCCTCTTTTCTCCTCTCCCCCTTCCCCTGCCTTCCATCTCAACCTCCTTGGCTCTGCCCCATGACCCTCGTTATTCCAAGAAACCTTCTTCCCCCTCCCCAGCTCCCCCCTTCCCTGCCCAAGGCTACCCCCTCTCCCCTCCTCCCCTCAGGCCTCCACCTTCCCCTCTCCCTCTACACCTTCCCTTCCCCCCGCCACCTCACCTCCCCAACCACTGCGTCTCTCCCTTTATCATTCCCCCATCCCCTCTTCCCCATGCGCTGCTCCCCCCCCCCATTTCTTTTCCCCTATTTTCCTCCCCCCCTTCCTCCCCTCCCCCACATCACCCTCCACCCTCCACCTCTCCCTTTTACTCTCCCCACCACCTTTCCCCCTTCCCTCCCCGCGCCCACTCCCCAGGGCCCCAATCCTCCCCAGGGGCCCTAATTCACTCCCAGGGCTCCAAGCCTCCCCCAGGGCCCCTATCCCTCCCCATGGCCCTGATCCCTCCCCCAGGGCCCCAATTCTCCCCCCAGAGCCCCAATCCTCTCCCCCAGGGCCCCAATCCTCTCCCCCAGGGCCCCAATCCTCTCCCCCAGGGCCTCAATCCTCTCCCCCAGGGCCCCAATCCTCTCCCCAGGGCCCCAATCCTCTCCCCCAGGGCCCCAATCCTCTCCCCCAGGGCCTCAATCCCTTGCCCACGGCCCTGATCCCTCCCCCAGGGCCCCAATCCTCCCCCAGGGCCCCAATCCACTTTCAGGGCCCCAATCCTCCCCCCAGGGCCCCAATACCCCCAGGGCCCCAATCCTCCCCCCCAGGATCCTAATCCTCCCCCCAGGGCCGTTATCCTCCCCCTTGGCCCCGACCCCCCCCCCCCGTGCCGGGCCCTACTCGGCCCCCCTCTCCCCTGCAGCCAAGATTCGCCTCCTCGACGTCGCGCAGATTTACTAGTCGTCCGTCTTCGTATTTCCTTCCTTTCCTTATCCCCTTTCCCTTCCCTTCCTCTCCTCTCCTCCTCCGTTCTCTTTTATCCGGTCTTTTTTGTTCCTTCTTTCTTGAAAATTCATCTTTCGTCTCTTTTATTTTCTGTCTCTCTTTGGCTTCGTTGTTTTACGTTTATCATAATTTTTTCCTGTCTTTTTTTTCGTTTTTTTTTTTCTCCTTCCCTCTCTTTTTATTTGTTTTATTTTATTCTCCTCCGTTCCCACCTTTCTCCTTCTATCCTCTCCACTTCACTCTTCCCTCCTTCTCCCTCCTTCCCCCTCCCCCCCTCCCCCTCTTCCTCTCCTACCCCCTTTCTCACCCTTCCCCCTCTGCTTCCCCTCTTTATTTACTTCTCCTTCTTCTCCTGTCTCCTTCCCCGCTTTCATCGAGGTGTTTCCATTGGTTCCTCGAATTGGGGAAAGACAGCGAGGTCGTGCAAATCGCCCTCCTTCCCCTCCCTCCTTTCTTCTCTCTCTCTTTCCTCTCCCTCCTTTCTTCTCTCTCTTTTTCCTCTCCCTCCTTTCTTCTCTCTCTCTTTCTCTCCCTCCTTTCTTCTCTCTCTCTTTCCTCTCTCCTTTCTCTCTCTCTCTCTCTCTCCCTCCTTTCTTCTCTCTCTCTTTCCTCTCCCCCCTTCTCCCCTCTCTCTTTCCTCTCCTCCTTTTTTTCTCTCTCTCTCTCTCCCTCCTTTTTCTCTCTCTCCTTTCCCTCTCTTTTCTTCTCTCTCTCTTTCCCTCCTTCTTTTCCTCCGTCTCTCTTTCTTTCCCTCCTTCTCTCTCTCTCTTTCCTCTCCTCCTTTCTTCTCTCTCTCTTTCCTCTCCCTCCTTTCTTCTCTCTCTCTCTCCTCTCCCTCCTTTCTTCTCTCTCTCTTTCCTCTCCCTCCTTTCTTCTCTCTCTCTTTTCTCTCCCTCCTTTCTCCTCTCTCTCTTTCCTCTCCCTCCTTTCCTCTCCCTCCTTTCTTCTCTCTCTCTTTCCTCTCCCTCCTTTCTCCTCTCTCTCTTTCCTCTCCCTCCTTTCTTCTCTCTCTCTTTCCTCTCCCTCCTTTCTCCTCTCCTCTCTTTCCTCTCCCTCCTTTTTTTCCTCTCTCTCTCCTTTCCTTTTCCCTCCTCTCCTCTCTCTCTCTCTTCCTCTCCCTCCTTTCTTCTCTCTCTCTTTCCTCCCCTCCTTTCTTCTCTCTCTCTTTCCTCTCCCTCCTTTCTCCTCTCTCTCTCTTTCCTCTCCCTCCTTTCTTCTCTCTCTCTTTCCTCTCCCTCCTTTTCTTCTCTCTCTCTTTCCCTCCCCCCTTTCTCCTCTCTCTCTTTCCTCTCCCTCCTTTCTCCTCTCTCTCTTTCCTCTCCCTCCTTTCTTCCTCCTCTTTCCCTCTCTCTCCTTTTCTCCTCCCTCTTTCCTCTCTCCTCTCCTTTCCCTTTCTCTCTTTTTTCCTCTCCCTCCTTTCTTCTCTCCCTCCTTTCTCTTCTCTCTTTCCTCTCCCTCCTTTCTTCTCTCCCTCCTTTCTCCTCTCTCTCTCTTTCCTCTCCCTCCTTTCTCCTCTCTCTCTCTTTCCTCTCCCTCCTTTCTTCACTCTCTCCCTCCTTCCTCCCCCTCCTTTTTTCCCTATCCCCCTCCCACCTTTCTTCTCTCTCTCTCTCTCCTCCTTACTCACTCCTTACTTCAAGTCTCTCACTTTTCCTCATTCATTCTTTCCTTCTTACTCTCGCTTTCTCTATCCCTCTTCCCTTATTCCCTTCCTCTCTCCCCCATTTGCTCCAGCCCTGTCCACCCTTTTATTACCCATTCACTTCCTTTACTCTCTCCCCTCTCATGCCCTTTCCTTTCCCCCTTTCCCCTCCCTCCGTCCTCCTTCCTTTCCTTTCTCTCCCTCTATTCCCCTTTCGCCGTTCCTGTCTTCTTTGACCCCTCCTTCATCCCTCCTTCCCTTCCTCACCCCACTTCATTTTCTCTCTCATCCTCTTTCTCTCTCTTTCCCTCTCCCTCCTCTCCTCACCCTCTCCCCTCCTCCCCTCCAACCTCACTGAAAAAGGAAGAAAGATAAGGAGTAACAGGAGGATAAGGGGAACGGGGGGGGAGGGGGATGCCTTCCCTCCCTCCCTCCCTCCCTCCCTCCCTCCCTCCCTCCCTCATCCTCTAACCTTACAACAGTAGCGTAGGAGAAAGAAGAAGAAAGGGACGATGAGGAAGAAGACGAGGAAGAGGAGTAAGATGAAAAGGTGGAAGAACATGAATAGAATAAAGAAGAGGCAGAGGGAAAAAATACGAGGAATAAGAAAAGGGAGGAGTTAAAAGTAAAAAGAAGAGGAAAATGAGTAAGACGAAGAGGAAAAAATGGAGCAAGAAAATGTGGAGGAGGAGGAGGAAGAGGAGGAAGAGGAGGAGGAGGAAGAGGAGGAAGAGGAGGAGGAGGAAGAGGAGGAGGAGGAGGAGAAGGGCGAGGTGGTGGAGGAGGAGGAGGAGGAGGAGGAGGAGGAGGAGGAGGAGGAGGAGGGCGAGGGGGAGGAAGAGGAGGAGGAAGAGAAAGAGTAAAAAAAATGCAAAGCAAACAGGGGATCCAAGGGGAAGGGTACAAGGCTTGAGTCATCACGGGTGCACACGCGGGTCGTAAACTATCACCTGACGCCACTGGGGGAGGGGAGGAGGGGGGGGAAGATGGGGAGAGGAGGAGTGGGAGAAGATGGGGAGGGGAGGAGGGGGGAGAAGATGGGGAGGGGAGGAGGGGGTTGGGAGGAGGAAGGGAAGGGGAGAAGGAGGGGGAGGGGAGGGGAGAGGAGGAGGGAGTTTGGAGGTGGTGGGAAAAGGAAGGAGAACAAGGTGGGAGAGGAGGAGGAGGGGCGAAGAAAAGGGGGTTGGGTGGAGGACGGGGAGGGGAGGAGGGAGAGGGGCGGAGGGGGAGGAGAGGGGAGAGAAAGATGAGTTGGGAGGAGGAGGGGAAGGGGGTGGAAGATGGAGTTAGGAGGAGGAGGGAAAAGGAACTAGAACAGGGTGGGAGAGGAGGAGGAGGGGGCGGGGCGAGGAGGAGGGAATTGGGAGGAAAAGAAGGAAGGAAGGAGAAGAAGGAAGGAGCTGGAGATAGGTAGGGACGGGGGTGAGAAGATGGGAATAAGAGGAGGAAGGCAAGAGGAGGGGAAGATGCGAAAGAGAGGTGGGTGGAGGAAGAGGAAGAGGATAGTGGGAGGTAGAAGGAGGGAGAGAATAAATGGGACAGGCGAGGAGGTGGTAGGAGTGGAGGAGAGTGAGAAAAACGGAGAAAGGAAGAAGGGAGAAAGAAGATAAGATGATAAAAGGAGTACAGTATGCGAAGAGGGAGAGAAAGAGAATGAGGAAAACAAGAAGATAGATGAGGGAAGGTGCGAAGAAGAAGGAGACGGAGGAGGATAAAGATGGGGAGAGGAGAGAAGAGAGAGAAGAGGAGGAGAGGCGACAGGAGGAAGTAGAGAAATGAAAAACATCGAACAAAAAAGGTAAGTGGCAAGGAGAGGAGAGAGCAAGGAGTATCAATGGCGTTTGTGTTTGAATAAAGAGGTTCCTGGTAGAGAGATGATAATAACGAAAGAGATACTTTTTTAATGAGTGAATTAATGAGACAAACAATTAATACCCAAGAACACGTGATAGAAGGGAATGCCAAGAAAGTCAAGTGAAAAGAAAACATAAGGATAACAAAGACAGATAGATAACGAAGTAGACGATAATAACAAAGATAACGAAGGAACCAATGTAGAAAAGTCCGTCACGAGAAACGATTAGATGGACAATTATATTGATAAATGGATAATTCAGTAATAAATAAATAAACAAACAAAAGAATGAATAAATAAAAATAAATGAACAAACAGTACAGCGAATTAGCGAATAAAAAAATGATAAAGAAGATAAAAAATATATATATATAAATACACATATCTATATCATAACAAAGAGTAGAAAAAAAAGTATGAAGTACATTAACACTGAACACGATGAACAGTAGTATTTTTGCTTTATATAATAAGCATCATTCCCTATACTCCTTCTTTTAGGAAATAAGCAACAGCAGAAGTTACTGGAAAAAGAAAACCTTTGCTCCCTGTGTATGCACTGCATTATATATTATGTAGTAAGTAAATGTATAACGAATGTGTGTCTTGATTCAACAAGTCGTGGAATATTCAGTAAAGGGTTTTAGATGAGGTGTTCAAACAGGCCTCCGAACTACGTGTTATTTAATATTTATTGTGAGTCTGCAGGAGAATCTTCTGTAGTTGTCGGGAAAGAGAGAATATTCTGATTTCGTGGCTTCGATTCGCGTTGTCTCTTCCCCTCTTCTTATCACTCTTCTTTTTATCTTATTTTTATTTGTTTGGTTGTTTGTTTCTCTCCCTTGTCTCTCTCTCTCCTCTCTCTCTCTTCTCCTCTCTCTTCTCCTCTCTCCTCTCTCTCTCTCCTCTTCCTCCTCCTCTCTCTCTCCTCTCCTCTCTCTCTCTCTCTCCTCTCTCTCTCTCTCTCTTCTCTCTCTTCTCTCTCTCTCTCTCTCTCTCTCCTCTCTCTCTCTCTCTCTCAATCTCTTAACTCTTATTCTCTCTCTTCTTTCCTCTCTCATCTCTCTCGTCTCTCTCTCTCGTTCTCTCTCTCTCTATTTATATATATCTATTTGAAATATTTTCTCAATTTTCTATTATATTACTCTCTCTCTACTCTGTTCTCTGTCTCTATCTCTCTCTCGTTCTCCTCTCTGACTCTTCTACTCTCTCTTCTCTTCCTCTTCTCTCTCTCTCTCTCTCTATAATATATATTATATATATATTATATATATATATATATATATATATATATATATATATATCATCTCTATCTGTATCTCTGTCTCTATTTGTCTCGTCTCTTTGAAACTCTTCGTCACTCTGTGCTCTCGTGTCTTGCTCTCTCTCTGCTGCTCCTATCCTCTCTATTATTATATATAATTATAAATTATATATATATATAATATATTTATATTATTATATAATATATATATATATATATCCTGTGTGTGTGTGGGTGTGGTGTGTGATGTGTTATGTTGTGTGGTGTTGTGTGTGTGTGATCTATTATCTCTCTATGTCTATCTCTATCCTATTTATCTCTATCTCGTCAGCTATCCATCTACCTACTATTATCAATAGCTTCCTCTCTCTCTTGTTTCCTTTCTTTTCTTTGTTTCTTTCCATCCTTTTCTATTAGGCAATGTGGGAGAGAAGGAGGGAGGGAGGGAGGGAGGGAAGGAGAGAGAGAGAGAGAGAGAGAGAGAGAGTGAGAGAGCGAGAGCGAGAGCGAGAGAGAGAGCGAGAGAGAGAGCGAGAGCACGGCCCGTGATGAGATGTCCGGGCGGGAGGTCTCGTCGTGACCTGTCTGGCAGAATCACACATCGGCGCTGGTCTTTTTTCTCAGCCGATGTGGCATGAGGGTACGAAGCGACGCAACGAACGAGAAGCAGGCCAATTTACATGGAACAAACGACTCGCATTTAACATAGCGGCGGACGGAGGCAGCAAAGGGGCAGATGACCGCTGGCTCGGTACAAAGTGGGCAGAGTATTAAATAACAGAGTACTACATAACCCAGGTACCAGATAAGCAGGTAAACAAGGTGTTGGGTGATATGTGTGCTGGGCAGAGGCGGTACCAAACGAGCACGTACTACAGAAGGTGGCCCAGTGTAGAGTGAGCTGAGTGCACACTGCAGACAAGATACCTAAAAGGATAATAGGAACTTTGACAGGGGATCCTACACTTATTTAAGCAGGATACTCTACAAATAGGTTCAAAGAGGGTTATCAACTGTGTATGAAAGCCCACTGGAAAGTATAATGAACAGAGATACCAAGTGAAGCTATTGGGTAGACTGTATACAATATAAGGAGAAAATACCTTGAAGGAGAAATATTTACATTAAATATA
>NC_051401.1:24048642-24061142 GCF_015228065.2 Penaeus monodon | reverse complement strand
CTCGACTTTCTTCATTTATTAACGCAAATTTGTATAAAGGTATACGGTGTTACTTCGCTGCCCCCAAAGTTAGTAGATTACCTTGCTAAAAATATGAAATCAAGAATGGAGTTAGACAATGGTCCAGCTGAGACGATAATGATTAATGTGGACATAACTAAGAGCGGTAAAAAGTGATTGTATGTATAAAGAATCGCGTATTTCTTCTGGTCTTCCCCTTAATGTTGAGAGCAGAAAACGTGCGAGTGTTTTAAAACGTTTTAATGAAAATCATAAAAATACCGGAGGTGATAACGTCGGAGAGCATCCTTCCGAAAAGCCAAACAGGGGAAAACGTTCATGATACTTTCATTACACAGCTTACGTTAAGGGATGTCGAACCGCTGTGAAGAGAGAGAGAGGTCTCCTTCGAAACAGGATGCCGTTGTAAGAGCTGACATTTTTTTTAAGCGAAACGCCACGTAACATTAATGGTGTAAACATGGATGGGTGAATCATAGGCAGGTTTTGGGTCTACTATGAAGAGTGTAATTATTAGTTCTAACACAATGTCGTTCTTCATGGATTAAATCTATGGGGACGAAATTATATTAACTACAAGACCATGGAGAGTAACCCATTAGTGTGTTATCTTAATTCAGATGATTTTACTCCATTCAAGTTACTACATATTCTAAGTGGGCTTCACAAATATCCAGTTGATGCTTACTCTGAGCCATTCACTTTTTTATTTCTAATCTTACTACATGAAAAAGAAGGAAATATAAGTTGCTGGGAAATGCATGATAATTTGTTTTAATGTTGATGTCGATTTCAGTGACTTTTCAGTATAACAAAGGAGGTATTTTTGAAGGATTTTTTTTTCTAGTTACGGTTGAAAAGTTACAGAAATTCTCAAGATATACTAGTGAGAGGTAATCGGTGTCAGTAAATTCAAATACTATTAAATTTTATTCCATTCTTATGATATCACACCAATATTCCCCTAAGCACAAGGCACTGGCATCTCACTGGAAATATACATCAACCAGTCCACGTTTCTTTTTTTCTGTTTTATTTTCTTAAGATAAGACCCCTGGAAAGCTCACAGAAGTACTATAACCATGTAACAGTAGTAACCCTTCCTCAAAAGCA
Organism: Penaeus monodon; assembly: GCF_015228065.2. Taxonomy (NCBI): domain Eukaryota; kingdom Metazoa; phylum Arthropoda; class Malacostraca; order Decapoda; family Penaeidae; genus Penaeus; species Penaeus monodon. Next base: position 24,060,008 of record NC_051401.1, on the reverse strand, counting down.
CCAAAAAGAGGTCGTCGAAAGTAGTGCCATAATAGTGGAGGAAATACAAGGGCACCAAAGGTACGAGAAATTAACTACACATTTGGGGTCTAGTAGAGCAGACAAGACCGCCTCTTGGGTTTTTCAGGATTGTGGTCAAGTCCTCCGGGAAAGGTACGCGATGTTCCTTTTCAAAAATACGAAACCCACGATTATCCCACCTTTCTGGCAATTATCATCTGCCTAATGTTTTCATAAGGGTATTCCATGTCAAAGTGTGAGCACTTTTGTTTCAGAAAAGTCGGAGAGGGTAATGTTCCTTTATATCTATCAACAAGGCGCCATTAATTGAATCCACGCATAGATAACGCAATTGATCACCTAAATCTTCATAAGGGACAAGCCCCAAGGCAAGAAATCCTCACGAACGCTTTATTTTCTCACGTTTGATTAATATTCCTGCTCATGACGGGGGCCTGGGGGAGGAGGGGGACGCCGTCTGGCCGATTCAGTCATTGACTCTGTTCACTCACTTTATTTACTATCGTATGATTGGTTAACTTTATTCACTTCATTTTATTTACCTACTTTGTTTACTTCACGTTATTTATCCATTTTGTTTATTTTACTTTATTTACTTGCTTTATTTTCTTTACTTTATTTACCAAACTTTGTTTGCTTTCATTTATTTACTTTATTTGATCGCTTGCTTTACTTTACTTTACTATATCCACTTTATAGAATTGGTTTAATTTATTCACTTCATTTATAATCTAATTACTTTCATTCACATTTTACACAGCTCCTTGCCCAGGGCTTTGTGAAGTTGATATACATTTCACAAGCGGTCCTTTCTCCATCACAAGTGCATGCAATGGCATAGTTATCCATCTCACCTCCACCACAGACCCCAACACGAAACTTTTCCAGCGACCGACTCTGGGAATTTTCAATTTGATGGGATTTCGAAAAGGGATATTCTGTATACTCGCAAGGATTACACACAAGTTTACTCCACAATGTCTCGGATGTCAAGCTTTTTTCTTTCTTTCTTTCTTCTCTTTTTTTTTGACTTCGGTGCCGCTTGCATCGACTTTTCGGATTTCCAAGGCATCTACAAGGACACATCATGTACTACAGCCATTCTTTCCATGACCTTCCCACCTGTTGCCTCGACCCCGTTTTGTCGCCGAAAGACTTGGATCTCGTTTGATTCGTATTTTCTTCCTATCTTATCTTATTTTCTCTCTCAGTCCTGTTTGCTTTTGCCCTTATTTTAGGTGAAGTTTTGCTGGAAAAAAATTATTCTCGCTTTGTTTTTGTTTTAGGTAAAGCGACTTTAGCCTGAATGTCGTGGTGCTGTTCTTTTTTGTTTGATCTATTTTTTTTTTCGGAATAAGGAAGTAAGGCTATGGGGTCAAATGGATATCAAAATAAGGTTTTATTCGTAAAAACGTTTACATATAACGGTAAGAGAATGAAAGAGAGAGAGAGAGAGAGAGAGAGAGAGAGAGAGAGAGAGAGAGAGAGAGAGAGAGAGAGAGAGACAGACAGACAGAGACAGAGACAGAGAGAGAAACAGAGAGATAGAGAGAGAGAGAGAGAGAGAGAGAGAGAGAGAGAGAGAGAGAGAGAGAGAGAGAGAGAGAGAGAGAGAGAGAGAGGAGTGAGAGAGCGAAAGAGCGAGAGACACAGGTAGAGAAAAAGAAGGGGGAGGTCCACTGTTTACGATGCAATGAAGACATTAATATCTGTTTTTTGTGATTAAGAACTACAGCAACGAGGGTCTGCCATTCCGTGGTTAAATGCCTTTTCACATTGTTCGAATATTTCTCTCGATTTTTTTCGATTAATATTTTAACTTTTGTTACTTATATCATTAATTTATGATGCGTGTTAGACTAACACTTCGAACGATAAATTTTAAGAGCATAATATCGGCCATAGATTACTTTCTAATGCCAGTCAGGGAGAGAAAAAAATTAAATTGAAAAAGAAAATGTGTGCGTAATATATATATATATATATATATATATATATATATATATATATATATATATATATATATATATATATATATATGTGTGTGTGTGTGTGTGTGTGTGTGTGTGTGGTGTGTGTGTGGTATGTGTGTGTGTTTTATGGGTGTTTTAAAAATGTGGGTGGTGTGTATGTGCGTTTTGTGTGGGGATCTGTTTTTGTGTGTGTGTGGGGTGTGTGGTGTGGGGGTGTGTGTGTGTGGGGTGTGTGTGTTTGTGTGGGGTTGTTTTTGTGAGTGTGTGTGTGTTTTTGTTGTTTTGTGTGTGTGTGTGTGTGTGTGTGATGTATGTGTATTGTAAGTTTTTTTGCGTTTCTGTATATTTATATATTAAAATTCCCTTTTTTAAAATTATAAAATATAAAAATATTATTAACCTATTATATTCTATATGTATATCTATATATTAATATTTATATTTAAATTTATATATAATATAAAAATATTCTATATATTTTTACTATTTTTAATGTGTGTGTGTGTGGGGTTTTGTGTGGGGTGGTGTGGTGTGTATTATACATATAAATATTTTGGGTTTAATGTATGAAAGGTATTATGCATCTAAAATTCTATTTTATCTATATATTTTTTTATCTATATATATATATATATATAATTATATATATTTTATACCCCATATAAATTATATGCACCCACTACGCATATTATAATATAATATATTTTTTAAATATATATATTTTTATATGGGTATATTTTATATATATACATTGTGTGTGGGGTGTGTGTGTGTTTGGGGTTGTGTGTGTGTGGGGGTGTGTGTGTGTGGTGTTTTGTGTGTGTAAAAAAAAGAAAAAAAAAAAAAAAAAAAATATTTTATATACCTATAATATATATATATTTTATATATATAAAATTATACCCAAATCTATATTATTATTATATATATATATTTTATTATTGTATATTATATATATATATGCTGTGTGTCCCTAAATATTTTATTTATTTATAAAAAAATATTTATATATATCCCTAATATATATATTTTTAAAATATATTAAAATATATATATATATTAATTTAAATTACATACATCCCTATTTTTTATATATATGAATATATATTATATATATATTATTTAATATTTAATATATATTTAAATTATATATATATTTTATTATATATATTATATATTACAAAATTTTATTTTATAAAATATATTTTTATATAATATATCATATATATATGTGTGTGGGGTTTTTGTGTGTGTGTGTGTTTTGGGGTGTGTGTGTGTGTGGTGTGTGTTTGTGTGTGTGTGTGTGTGGGTGTGTGTGTTTTGTGGTGTATAAAAACATACATTATACGTTTATGTTAATGAATATATAATATAAAATATATATATTATAATTAATATATTTTTACATACATCCATTTTATATGAAAATTATATATATTATATTTTAAATATATATATATATATAATATATAATATTTAATATATTGAATAGGAACAACTTTACATGTATATACACTTTGAGGGGTGATGTATATAATATATTGTACATATATATTATATAATATATATTATATATTGTTTTATATATATTGTTTTATATATATATATAATACATATAAATATATGTGTGTGTATGTAGTTTTCGATATATATTATATTAATATATATATAATAATATTTTATTATATATATATATATATATATATGTGTGGTGTGTGTTGTGTGTGTGTGGGGTGTGTGTGTGTGTTGGGTGTGTGTGTGTGTTTGGGGTTGTTTGCCCTGTGTTGTTTGTTTGTGTGTGTTTTGTGTGTTTTTTGTTTTTGTGTGGGTGTGTGGGGTGTGTTGGTGTGTGTGTGTGTGGTGTATAAAATATAAATATATATATAAAAAATATATATTTTTATAAATGTGTGGGGTGGGGATTTGTGTGTGTGTGTGTTTGTGTGTGTGTGGGTGTTTTTTTGTTTGGGGGTGTGTGTGTGTGTGTGTGTGTGTGTGTCTATGTATGTTATATATATATATATTATTTAAGAAAATATTTTTATATTATAATATATATTTTATAATATTTTAGGGTATGTATGTGTAGAAATTTATATATATATATATATTATAAAATATATCTATATATATATTATATTTAATATTTTATAGTTTATATATTATTTATATTTATTATATTTATATTTGTTTTGTGTTTGTGTGTTTGTGTGGGGGTGTTGTGTGTGTGTGTGTGTGGGGTGTGTGTGTGTGTGTGTGTGTGTGTGTGTGTGTGTGAAATATCATATATATATAAAAATTATATTTATATATAAATATATAAATATATATTAAATGGGTTTTTTATATAATTTTATATATACATATAAAACACATATCTACAGGCACATCCCAAACACACCCCACACACACACACACACACACACACACACACACCACACACACAAACACACATATTATAAAATATATATATATTATATATATATATATATATTATATATATTATATATATTTTAATATATATTTGGTTGGGGGTTGTGGGTTGGGGGGGTGTGTGGGGTGTGTGTGTGTTTTGTGTGTGTGGTGTGTGTGTGTGTTTTGTGTGTGTGTGTATGTATAAAATATTTTATATTAATATAAAATTTTATATTATATATATTATATAATATTATATTATTTTTATATATATATATTATATATATATATATTTAAATATTATATATATTATAATATATATATATATATTTATATTAATATATATTATATATAAAACCGTATTCATTTGACAAATGTAGAAAAGGTATAATTTAGAAGAATATCTTCACTTTAAAAGGAAGTTATTGTAAAGATATTCATTCTCATTCATACCTTATCTACTATTTTAATATATATTTTTTAATATATTATAAAATATAGTATATTAATATAATATAATAATATGTATATATAAAATATGCGTTGTGTGTGTGTGTATGTTATTGAATTTTATATTAAAATTTATATTAATATATAATATATATATATAAAATATATATATTATATTATATATATTTATATTTGCAATATGAATACTACATATTTTTTTTAAAATAAATATTATATATTTTTAATATTATTTTATTATATATATATTTTATTTTATACATATATTTATATATTATTTAAAATATATAAATTTTTATATATATATATATATATATATTTATATAAAATTAATATATATTATATTTTAATATCAAATGTTAATGGGGCATATATGAATCATCTTATATATAAAAATTTAAAAATATATATATATATAAAATTTTATATATATATATATACATATATATATATATATTTTTTATATATATATATTTTTATTTTTATATATATTTAATGTCCCCACACACACACACACAAAACCCCACCCCACACACACCCACACACACAAACACACCCACACACACACACACCACACAAAACACCCACAAAAACCCACACCCCCAAAACACACCCCACCCCCACCCACACACACACACACAAAAACACACACACACAACCCACACACACCACACCCCACACACACACACCTATATATATATAATATTTAAAAATTTTATATTTTATATAATTATAATATATATAAACCGGTTATAAAATTTAAATATATTTTAATTTATATATATATTATTTTATATATTATTTTATATATATATATAAAATATTTTTTACTATAAAAATAGGGTTGTATATGTTCATAATAAATACATACCTCATATATTTGTATATCTATTTTATACTAAAATATATATTTTAAATATATTATATATTATTATTTAAATTTATATTTTGGGGTTTTGTTGTGTGTGTGTGTGTGTGTGTGTGTGTGTGTGTTTTGTGTGTGTGTGGGGTGTGTCTGGGGTGTGTGTATTGTGTGTGCGTATGTGTGTGGTGTGTGTGTGTGTGTGGGGTGTTGTTTGTGTGTGTGTGTGTGTGTGTGTTTGTGTGTGTGTGTGTTTGTGTGGGGTTGTGTGTGTGTGTGGGGTGTGTATAAAAACATAGATATATACTTTTATGTTTATATGAATATATATATTTTAATATATATATATATATAAAATTTATTTATATAAAATTACTTTATTATATTATATCATATATATATTTAAAATTTTAATATATTTTAATAAAATTAATTTTTTATATGTTCTTTTTGTTTTTGTTTTTTTTAATGTATTATTATATATTATTATTTTATATTTTATATTATATATATTATATTATATTATAATAATTATAATATATATATTTTTGAAATATATTACTATATATGTATATTATATAATTAAATCTATATATATATATATTATATTTATATATCTTTTTATTTACTATTTTATAATATTTTTTGGTGTGGTGTGTTGTGTGTGTGGTGTGTTGTGTGTGTGTGTGTGTGTGTGTTTGGGGGTGTGCATACTTAATTTTTTTACACTTATTGTCATTCCCCAATTTCCCTCTCACTTTTCTCTTTCAAAATTCCTTTTTTTTCTCAAGCAACAAAACACTATTTAACTTTCCTAAAAAGGGAATGTGACCCTTGGGAATTTGGCTTTTTTTTTCTTATTTTTTAAAAACTTCTGTCCTTGTGTGGCCTGTTCCTTTACTTGGGTTGGGGGAAAAAAATCATTTTCCCCTTTTTGTTTTTTCCCTTTCCCTTCCCTTATCATCCCCCCATCTTCTTTTTCTTATTATTTTTCACATTTTGTTCATCGTCTTCCTTTTTTTTTTTTTTTTATTTCCCTTTTTCTTTTTTCCCCCCCCTTTTTCTTTTTCTTCCCTTTTTCTTCTTCTTTTTTTTTTTTTCTCTTCCCCCTTTTTTTTTTTCCCTTTTTTGGTTTTTTTTCGGTTTTTTTTTTGGCCGGGGGGGGGGGGGGGGGCCTTTTTTTAAAATTTTTGTTTTTTTTTTTTTTTTTAAAAAATTTTTCCCCCTTTTTTTAATTTTTTAAAAGGGGTTTTTTTTTCTCTTTTTTTTTTTTGGTTTTTTTTTTTTCCCCCCCTTTTTTTTTTTTTTTTCTTTCTCCCTTTTTTTTTCTCTCTCTCCCTTTTTTTTCCCCCCCTTTTTCCCCCTCTCCCCCCCTTCTTCCCCTCCCCTTTTTCCCCCCCCTTTTTTCCCTTTTCCTTTTTCTCCCCTTTTCCCTTTTCTCCCCCTTTTTTTCTCCCTCTCCCCCCTTTTTTTTTTCTTCCTTTTTTTTCCCCCCCCCCCCTCTCCTCCCTTTTTTTTTTTAAACCCCCCCCCTCTTTTTTCTTTTCCCCCCTTTTTTTTTTTTTCCCCCCTTTTCTCTCTCTAAACCTTTTCCCTCTCTCCCTTTTTCTCTTTCCCCCTTTCCCCTTTTTTTTTTTTCCCCCCCCCCCCCCTCTTTCCCCTTTTTTTCTCTCCTTTTTTTCTCCCCCTCTCCTCTCCCCCCCGGGGTTTTTCCCCCCCCCTTTTTTTCTCCCTTTTTTTTTTTTTTTTTTTGGGGTTTTTTTCCCCCCCCCCCCCTTTTTTTTTTTCCCCCCCCCCCCCCCCCTTTCCCCCCCTTTTTTTCCCCTCCTTCCCCTTTTTCCCTTTTCCGTTCCCCTTTTTTCTCCTTTTTTTCCCCCCCCCCCCCCTCCCCCTTTTTTTCTCTTTTTTTTTTCTTCTCCTTTTCTTCTTCCCCCTTCCCCCCCCCTTTTTTTTTTTGTTTTTTTTTTTTTTCCCCCCCCCCCTTTTTTCCCCCCTTTTTTTCCCCCCCCCCCCCCCTTTTTTCCCTCCTCCCCCCCCCCCCCCCCCTCTCCCTTTTTTTTTTCCCCCCCCTTTTTTTTTTTTTTCCCCCTTTTTCTCTCTCCTTTCCCCCTTTCTCTCCCCCCCCCCCCCCCCCCAAAAAAAAAAACCCCCCCCCCCCCAAAACCCCCAAACCCCCCCCCCCCCCCCCCCCCCCCCCAAAAAAAAAAAAAAAAAAAAAAAAAAAAAAAAAAAAAAAAAAAAAAAAAAAAAAAAAAAAAAAAAAAAAAAAACCCCCCCCCAAACCCTTTCCCCTTTTTTTTTTTTTCCCCCCCCCCCCCCCCCCCCCCCTTTTTTTTCCCCCCCTTTTTTTCCTTTTCCCCCTTTTTTTTTTTTTCCCCCCCCCCCCCCTTTTTTTCGCCCCAAAAATTTTTCCTTTTTTTCCCCCCCCCCTTTTTTTTTTTTTTTTTTTTTCCTTTCCCCTTTTTTTTTTTTTTTTTTCCCCCCCTTTTCCCTTTTTTTTGGTTTCCCAAAACCCCATTTCCCCCTTTTTTCCCCCCCCCTTTTTTTAAAAAGGGGGGGGGCCCCCCTTTTTTTTTTGGGGGGGGGGGGAAAAATTTTGGGGGGGGGTTTTTTTTTTTTTTTTCCCCCCCCTTTTTTCAAAAAATTTTTTCCCCCCAAAAAAAAAAAAAAAAAATTTTTTTCCCCCCCCCCTTTTTTTTTCCCCCCCCCTCTCCACCCCCCCCCCCCCTTCCCTTTTTTTAATTTTTCCCCTTTTTTTTTTTTTTTCTCCTTTTTTTTTCCCCCTTTTTTTTTTCCCCCCTCTTTTTTTCATTCTCTCTCTCTCTCTCTCTCTCCTCTCCTCCTCTCTCTCTCTTCTTCTCGTCTCTCTTACTCTTCTACAGCACTTATTTATTCGTTTGTTTACATTCGTCGATTAAGCCTTCGATCTCCACATAATTTCCTTTAAAGTTTTTTTTTCGATTCAGTGAAAAAACGGCTAATTCATTTATCTATCCGCAATATCAGTTAGTTTCAGCATTAATTCGATTCGATTTAATTAATTTGAAAGTCAAATAAAACGACAGGAAAAGATCAGTTGCCGAAACTTGTCAACCTTACGTAATGATGGGATTGCATAAAATCTTGCGCTTGTTGCATGCAAGCCAACATCAGGGGGGGGGGAGCTTATCCTCAGTATCATTATTCGCAGCAGAAGCATTGTTACTGTTTCTGACATTTTAACAGTTATTGTTGTTATTTTTGTTATGATTGTTTTGTGATTATCATCATCAATGTTATTGTTTTTTTTTGTATAGAATGTTCTTACTACTTGTTATCATTATGATACTGTTACTTTATCAGTTAATAAGCTATCGTTATTAATGTTATTACTACTACCGTTACCATCATCAGTACTTATATGTATTACTAATAATTAATCCACAATACACCAGAAGCTTAATCATCCAGTCACTGGCAGTAATACAGAAAGAGAGAGAGAAGGGGGGGGGGGAGACAGAGGGGGATGAGAGAGGGAAAAAAAAAAGAGCGAAAGAGAGAGAAAGGGAGAGTGAGAGAGAGAAGGAGAGAAAGAGAGAGAGTGGGGTGTATGAGAGGGAGAGAGAGAAAGAGAGACAGACAGATAGATAGACAGAGAACGAGAAATATAGAGACACAGAGAGAAAAGGTGGAAAGTTAAGAAGAACAGAAAAGGAAAAAAATGCTCGCCCTCCTTTCTCTCTCTCTCTCTCTCTCTCTCTCTCTCTCTCTCTCTCTCTCTCTCTCTTTTCGTTAAGCTCGTCACCGGAAAAGATTCTCTCTCTGTTTTCTCATTCTCCTTGTCCTTACCTTATTTCCTGTATTATCAGGACTCGCCCTCTTTCTTTCCTTTTTCCATGCCTCTTTACAGAATGGTTTAGACCTCTCTCTCTTTCGAAAAAAAAAAATCATGCTTCATTTTTAAATATCTCGTGCGTCTATTTAATGTAGCTTCTGCCTGTTTTAATAGTGGTTCATAAATCTTTTTAAGGCAGCTTACGTTTTTTCTTATTGAAACGGTTCGAACCTCCTTTAAAATTGACTTATACCTTATACAATTATTCTCGCCTTTATTTCAAAATGGTTCCCGTCTCTTTGGAAGTCGGTTCATGCATCTTTTTTAGACGGTTCATGATTTTTTTTTTTTTTTTTCTTGTGTCGCCAGCATTGACCTTTTTAAATCTCATGCCTCCTGTCTTTAAATTCTAAGTTTCTCCTCTTCTTTATATTTTCTTTTTTCGCATCTCTAGGTATCGTTCATCTTCCTTTCTTCTTCTTTTCGTACATCTTATGCCTCATTTTCTTTATTCTCATTGGTTCCTCTCTTTGCTTTACGTTTTATGCCATTCCTGCTATGCATTATGTGACTTTTCTCCTCTCTTCTTTTCTCTGTTTTATTCGTTGTTTCTGACTCACATTCTTTCTTTCCCTTATGGTTTGCACCTCTTTATTAAGTCTTTCCTTCCTCCTATTTATTCCCCGCGTCATAACCACTCGATTCTTTATATCTATCTTTTCTCCTCCTCTCTACCCCGCGATTTTATTCCTCGCATCGCCAAGACTCACTTTTTTTCTTTCTTTTCTTTTCTTTGCTCCTCTTTATTACCTCGTTTGTCCTCCTTCTTCTCCCGATCTCCGCCCCCCCCCCATCGCCAACCCACGCCATCTTTATATTCAAAATCACTATTCTTGATACCTCTCTTCTCCTCCTTTCTACCTTTCCCCCTCTTTTATTCCCGTTGTCACTAGCACTCCATTCTTAATATTTCTTCTCTTCAAATCTCTCCCTCCCCCCCCCCCCCCTTATCTTATTCCTCGCTTCGCTAAGACTCAGTTTCCTATTTTTTGTTACGTTCTTCTCCACCGCATTCATTCTTTTCTCCACATACTTTTTTTTTTCTTGCATCATTAGCATTCGATCTCCTTCGCCCTCCATTTTCTTCAGATTTCAAACCTCTTTTATTCAAACTTCTCTTCTCCTCCTTCTTTTTACCTCCCCCCCCCTATTCCCTATTTCATTTCCCTTATCATTAAACTTTCCTTTTTTTTATGCTTCTTTTCTTCAAACTTCTCTTGTCCTCCTCCTTTCTTCCCTCCTCCCTCCACCTCCTATTTCATTTCCTGCCCCCTCATTAGGACTTCTTTATACTCCATCCCTCATTTATTTGAATATCTCTTCTCCTTCTCCTTTTCCCCCCTTTCCTCCTATTTTATTCAAGATCACTTCATTCCATTTCTCGTTTCTTCAGAGCACAGTCCCCTTCCTCTTTTCTCTCTCCTTCGCTCTACTCCTCCTCCCTCCTCCCCTTTCCTCATATCCCTTCCCTTTTTTCTTCGATCCTCTCTCCTCCTCTTCCACTTCTAACCGCCCTCCCTTCCCCTGTTTTATTCCCCGCATCCAGAGCACTCCATTCTTCATATTCCATTTTCCTTTTTTTCAAAGTGCAGTCTCCTTCCTCTCTTCTCTCTTCTCTCCTCCCTCCCTTCCTCCCTCTCATTTTTTCATATCCACCCTCTTTTCTTCAATCCTTTCTCTTCCCCTTCCCCCCCATCCCCTCCTCCCTTCCCCTTCTCTCTTCTCTCTTCTTCGCTCTTCACCTCCCCCCCCC
>NC_051401.1:23981142-23983642 GCF_015228065.2 Penaeus monodon | reverse complement strand
GAACCACCAACAATGATTGCCTGAACAACTTCTCCCCTGGGGAGGAATCACTGCTTAGCCGCCCCAGTATAAAGACTTAGTAGGCTATATAATGTCCACAGGGCGTCCAGCGGTACGTCACAACGCCTGCGAGGACCTAGAAATGCGGGATATCCAGCTTCTTAGCAATGGGGCTAAAATGTATCCTGCTTCTGAAGTGAGAGTAGGAAATGGGTGATGAAGCGTCGCCCGTCACACGGATCAACAAGGGGCGCATCCCCCAGGGTAGAACTAAGTCCAACTCTTCCATTTATCAAAATCCGCCAGGTTACTAGGACGGGATAGTTCCCACCCCTGGCCCTGCGGTTCGGCCATCTTGTACTATCAATCAAAAGAAAACAAGACTTAAATGGACAAGGGAAGAGTATAATGAGGTAATGTACTGCTTTTGCTATATACTCGAGGAACCTGCTGCAGAAGTTGTATGCATATTTCTGTTGGTGTTCCGTTGCCTCAAACTTCAATCACCCTAGGTCGCTGGTAGTGACCCGGTGTTTGATTTTAATTAGCAGATCTAAAGAAATAAAATAATAATAATAATATTATTATTAATAATAATAATAATAATGATAATAATAATGATAACAATAAAAATAATAATAATGATACTAATGTTAATTTTTATATTAACAATCATTTTAATGCAACAATGTTAATGATAATAGTAGTAGTAGTAATAGTAGTAACAGTAATAATGATAATAATAATAATAATAACAATAATTATTATTATTATTATTATTATTATTATTATTAATATTATTATTATAATAGCAATAACAATAATAATAATAATATAAGAATAATGATAATAACAATAATATACTTTGCCCTTTTTTACCTCACGTTCATTGTCTTCTTTTCTTTCCTCTTCCTTTCATGTCCCAAAATTAAATCTCTCATTACCCTCATCTTACATTCTTCCTCTTCCCCTTTACCATCTTATCTTACATTATCTTATTATTTTTTTCATTTTCTCCTTTCTTATTTATTCTCCTTTTATCTAATTCAGATTTTCCTCTTACACCCCCCCCCCCTCTTTGAAGTTTTCCCTCCCTCTCCCTCCCCTTACACCCCTCCTCCCCCCTTCAACCCCCCCTTCAACCCCCCCCCCGTCCAAATAATTTGAGTACAATTGCAATTTTCGGTGCCAATGATTTCGGACACCGCAATACTAGGTGACTCTATGATGAAAGCCCTTATTACAATTAATAGATAATTAATCAAGGTGATTATTTACGTTAATTGCTACAATAGCTGTCCCACATTTTTCAATTCATGTGTGCCGATATGATTGTTTGGCGAATATTATGTATTATTTGAGTAATTAAACACACGGGATGAATGGTCAAAACTAAATTCTCCTTTTTTGGGGGTTATATTCCACCTACTGTTAAAATTTCATAAATTTTTGCGGGTGATCGGTGACAAATGATCATGTTATTCAGTGTCGAGTTATGTATGATATGGTTACCGCGTAATGAACAAGTGTTACTCTCACGGATACATAATGGATGGTGTTCTGTCATACGCATGTGTTCTTTGTTTGTTTTTCTTACTGGTGATTATATTCATTATTGTCGTCAGCTTCATCATCATCACCATCATCATCATCATCATCATCATCACTATCATCATCATCCTCATCCTCATCATCATCCTCATCATCATCATCATCATCTGCATCATCATCTTCATCATTGTCATTATCATTATCATTATTATCATCATCATTACCATTATCATTATCATTATTACAGTTATATCATTATTATTATCATTATCATCATCACCTTGAAAAATATGATAATAATGATTAATTTCCTACACGTACTAATAATTTTGTTTCTTTATTGTCATTAAGATAATTATTTATATCTCTGTTATAGTTCTCATTATTAGATTAGAGAAAACGTCATAACAAGATGTATAAAAACACTAATAACGTCATCAATAGTTAATACAAATAATGAACCTGATAATCAATAAAATAAAACATTTTTTATGAAGACTAATGAATACTATTTTTTACTTTTCTTCCTAATTAATTGCCTAATTATTGATAATAATAAATCTACGGTTCTCATATATTTTCCTTAACTGTTACGGTGATAAAAGCCATGATAGCGGTTGTGACGATAATGATGACAATGAATCAATCAAAAGTTATTTCTATTTCCTGAATTACGAGAGAAACTGACACCGTAAACAAATCTGACCTAATTCTTAACAACACAGATATATTATTCATAGTAAATCACTTGTCCTAGGGCTAACCCCCCCCCCCCTCCAACCTCCGTTCTCTTCCTTTCCTCCACTCCTCACTTTTCCTTCTCCTCCTCCCCCTCTCTATGTTCCCCTACCCACTCCCTCCTGTGCTATTCTGACCTTCCTTTCCTCCCGTCTGCTCCTCCCCACTCCCCCCTCCCTCCCCTTTCCCTCTCTCTACCCCTCCTTCTCCC
>NC_051401.1:23938642-23943642 GCF_015228065.2 Penaeus monodon | reverse complement strand
CCTCCTCCTCCTCGACCCTCCTCCTCCTCCTCCTTCTCTTCTCGTCTTCCTCCTCCTCCTCCTCCTCCTCGACCCTCCTCCTCCTTCTTCTCTTTCTCCTCTTCCTCCTCCTCCTCCTCGACCCTCCTCCTCCTCCTTCTCTTTCTCCTCTTCCTCCTCCTCCTCTTCCTCTTCCTCCTGCTACCTCCTCCTCCTCCTCTACTCCTCCTCTCTCCTCCTCCTCCTCCTCCTCCTCCTCCTCCTCCTCCTCTTCCTCCTCCTCCTTTTCTTCTTCCTTCAGTTCCTCCTCCTACTTCCCCTCCTCCTCCACCTCCTCCTCTCCTCCTTCTTATTTTTTTCTCCCTCCTGTTTCTCCTCCCACGTTTCCTTCTCCTCCTCCCATTCCTCTCCCTCCACCTACACCACCACTCTCCACCTTCTCCTCTCCCTCTTCTTTTTCCTCCTCTCCTCTTTCTCCTCCTCCTCGCCCCTTTCCTCCTCCTCTTTCTCCTCCTCCTCGCCCCTTTCCTCCTCCTCCTCCTCCTCCTCCACCTCTCCTTCCTCCACCTCCACCACCACTCTCCACCTGTAGTTATCCCCGTGGCAGATTTATTATTATATAAATGCTATTCTCGCGCTCACTTAAACGGACTATATTGAAGCCGTTTAGGATAATGAACGGCCATTGTAGTTTACGGCGGGTGGGGACCTTGTTCGTCCAAAGGGCGGCACTTTGAGGAGGAACCGGGCGAAGGAGAGGGCGCGGGAGGAGGCGCTGGAGGAGGGAGGAGGGAAGGTGGGAGGCAGGGAGGGGAGGGAGACGCTGGAGGGAGGGAGGGAGGGAGGGGAGGGATAGGGTGATAAGGGGTGGAGGGGAGGAGAGGGAGGGGAGGGGAGGGGAAGGAGTGGAGGGAGAAGAGGGAGAGGATGCAGAGGAGAGGGGTGGAGACGAGAGGGAGAAATAAAAGAGAGGCAGATGAGGCTGTGGAGAGATTTAAGAGATAATAAAAACAAGCGTAAGAAAGAAGAAAGGACAAGTGATAAAACAGAAGAAATGAAAGACAGAAAAAAAAAAAATATATATATATTGGCATGAAGAGGTGAATGGAGTATGACGAACAGAAGAGAAGATGAGGAGAGAGAAATAAGAAATAAAGAAAGAGGCAAAGATGCAAAGGATAAGAGAGAGAGAAAAAGAGGAGAAGAAAGAGGAGGAGAAAGATAAGGAGCAAAGAGAGATGATATAAGGGATATGGTGGATGTGAAAAGTAAAATGCAAACGGAAAAACATAAAAAAGTTAAATAAAAGAGAGAGAGAGAGAGAGAGAGAGAGAGAGAGAGAGAGAGAGAGAGAGACAGACTGAAAGACGGACAGACATACACGCAGACAAACAGAGTGAAAGAGAGAGACAGACAGAGAGAGAGAGAGAAGAGAGAGAAAGAGAGATAGAGAGAGAGAGAGAGAGAGAGAGAGATAGAGAGGGAGAGAGGGGAGAGAGAGATAAAGAGGGAGAGAAGGGGAGAGAGAGATAAAGAGGGAGAGAGAGAGAAGGAGCAAAGATAAGAGGAGAGAGAGAGAGAGAGAGAGAGAGAGAGAGAGATGAGAGAGGAGAGAGAGAAAGAAAGAAAAGAAGAAAAAAGAAGAAAGAGATAGATAGATAGACAGATAGATAGATTAGATAGATAGATTGATGGAGAGAGAGAGAGAGAGAGAGAGAGAGAGAGAGAGAGAGAGAGAGAGAGGAGAGAGAAGAGGAGAAAGAGAGAGAGAGAGAGAGAGAGAGAGAGAGAAAGAGAGAGAGAGAGAGATAAAGAGAGAGAGAGAGATGAAAAATACTAAAATGAAATAAATAGCAATAAAAAGAATAAAAGAAAAAGAAAAAGAAATGAATTGGAGAGAGAAAAAGATTAAAACGATTTGCCTCATCAAGCGTTTGACTTATTTTCAGAAATATTTCAAACAAAATGCGGATCTTCATGACGCTTTCGTAAAGTATTATCATTACAAAATATATCGCATTACAATATATATTTCAAATTAGTTTACCCCATCAAGAAATTAATCCATTTTGAACAAAAGCCTGTGGCATCGCTGAATATTTATCCTAATGAAATAAACCAAAACCTTTGAACTTTTTCTGTTAAACAAAAAACAATAACAAAACAAAAAATAATTTAATCTAATTACTAACTCTTTTGTAAATTTTTTTTTTTACGCATTGCCAAGATTTAGGACAAAGAGGCCTTCATTTGCAACGTACGATGATAATTGTTAATAACTGTTAATGATAATTGTTAATGATAATGTTATGATAGAGCGAAATATAGATGGAAGTATCATTAACCCATGGAAATCCCTCCGAAATGGCTTGGTTATATCATTAGAATATAAATCCTGTCAAACAGATGGGTCGGTCCGTCGGTCATTTTCACGATCAATGTATACGTTATTTTTTGCCGTCCAGAACTACATAATGAAATCTTTATTTGATCTCTATTACGTTTCTTTAGCTGTAAAACTTGAAAAAAATAGTATATATCTAAATCAGTAAAGATTGCAAATGACTAGTGATATATGATTTACATTTATCATCCTATATTATTTTTTCTATCCTTCTGTATTTATAGTTTTATGGAGTAATATTATTATAATGCCAGTATATATGATGCTGATGGTTATGGTTTGTATGATTTGTCATTTCCTGAACAGATTGGTAAGAAAGAGATTTTGATCAGCATTTTCTTTTTCAATAATTTATTATTTATTTTTTCAATAATTCATTCTATGATGATTATGGCAGTTATTTATTTTAGTTTATTTTCTGTCTTTTGGGTTAATTTTTTCCTTCTCGGTTTTTGTGTTAACTTGCAACTTGTTTTTACATTTGTCAGCTCAGTTGCACTCATCAATGTCTACTTTTCTATTAATAATTAGTCTTTCTGTCTTCCGTTACCAATCACCCACTTATTTCCTTGACTTCTAATAAGTTATGCAACACTTTTCACTCGTGTTTCGTGATCTGTCTAGATATGAAGTTTGCTCACAGTCACACTCGCACTTTGCATACATCATTCATTCCTTGTCAATGATAGTATACGAAAAAAGGAGAAGAAGAAAAAAGAAGAAGAAAAAGAAGAAGAAGAAGAAGGAGATGAAGAAGAAAAAGAAGAGGAAGAAGAAGAAGAAGAAGAAGAAGAAGAAGAAGAAGAAGAAAGAAGAAAAGAAAAAAAAAGTAGAAAAGAAAGGAAAGAAAAAAACACGACAGAAATTCAGCGCCATTTTTGACACGATCTATCACTTTCCTAAGTCGCCTCGATGTGAATAATTCGCCTCATATTTCCTGTAACATTGTTAATTCCAAGATAAGTCGTTAATCTCATGCACAGACGATCTCGAACCTGGGTAAACGTCATGCATAGCTTGGTCTCGGTGACTGTGCATGCATAATCAAGCACTAGAATGCTTTATGTGAGACCAAGCAGCTCAGACACCCACGGAAGGACGAACACTGGGGGAAAGTGTGTGTCTGTGAAATTATGATAATGCGTGTTGGTGAAGCTTTTAATGAGCCCCTTCTTATAAGCTGTTTTGTAGGCGGGTTGCTATGACCATCGTGTCTGTTATTAGTAAGGGTAGTTGTTATGACAGTATTGTTATTGTTGATTGTTGGTGTTGTGTTAGAAGAAGTAGTAGTATTAGTAGCATTGTTAGTGTAATTATTATTTATATTTTTTGTTATAAGCATCTTAATTGCGATAGATTTTATTAGCATAACTACTACCATCATCAATTTTATCATTATTGTTGTTATTGTTGTTGTTGTTGTTGTTTATTATCATTATTATTATTATTATTATTATTATTATTATTATTATTATTATTATTATTATTATTATTATTATTATCATTACTATTATTATTATCATTATTATCATCATCATCATCATCATTATCATCATTATCATTATCATTATTATTATCATTATTTTTTTTTAATTATTATTGTTATCATTAACATTACCATTAATATTGTTGTTATTATTATTGTTATCATTATTACGATGCCCTTATCATTATTACTATCACAATTACCCTTATTATTATCATTATCATTATTGCTATAATCACTATCATTATTATCCTCATCATTATTGCCATTACCATCATAGTAATATTGCTATTACTATTACCATCTTCACTATTTGGAAATACCACAACAGAGTGTTTTTTGACGCGACGTCATGAAGAAACAAACCGCACAGACGATTATTCTGCCCACACATCACTGACGTCATAGAGATGTTATAGCACGTTCTTTACTCCAGAGGCTTGATCTATGGTATGCAATTAGTACATGCCAATAGCGATAAATGAGGTTTGCCACTCTGTTAACTAGCCTCGCCTACGCTATCTTGCAAACTCTGTCCGGTGTGGTGTCGTTCTTCTTCTTTTTCTTCTTCTCCTTCTTTTTCTTCTTCTTTTTCTTCTTTCTCTCTCTCTCTCTCTCTCTCTCTCTCTCCCTCTCTCTCTCTCTCTCCCTCTCTCTCTCTCTCTCTCTCTCTCTCTCTCTCTCTCTCTCTCTCTCTCTCTCTCCCCTCACTCTCTCTCTCTCTCTCTCTCTCTCTCTCTCTCTCTCTCTCTCTCTCTCCTCTCTCTCTCTCTCTCTCTCTCTTCTCTCTCTCTCTCTCTCTCTCTCTCCTTCTTCTTCTTCTTCTTCTTCTTCTTCTTTCTTCTATTTCTTCGTGTTCTTTTTCTTCTCCTTCACATTTCTTCTTCTTCGTCGTCGTCGTCATCGTCGTTATCTTCTTCTTCGTTTCTTCTTCGTTTCTTCTTCGTTTCTTCTTCGTTTCTTCTTCGTTTCTTCTTCGTTTCTTCTTCTTCTTCTTCTTCTTCATCATCTCATTCTTTTTTTTCCTTTTCCTTTTCCTTTTCCTTTCCCTTTGCCTTTGCCTTTGCCTTTTCTTCTTCTTCTTCTCCTCCTCCTCCTCCTTTCTTGTGTACGTTTGTTATTTTTGTTCTT
>NC_051401.1:23903642-23906142 GCF_015228065.2 Penaeus monodon | reverse complement strand
AAATGGGTCTGGCTCCACAATCACTTTCTACCTTATAGTGACTAGTCTTTTAGCATATTATAATTTAGTTTGTCAGTTTTAGATGTGCTTCATATTTTTTTTAAAACCTTCACAGTAAAGCTCAGACAGAAAAATATTGTGATCATATTTAGTTACATTTTTTTTTTTATGCTTACGTCATGTTTGCGGTATAGGGAGTAGGATAAGGGGGTGGGGGTATTTTAGGAGGGTGCCGTCTCCCATATGTTAATATTAATAATTAATTAAATCCATGAAGGGATTATACATTATACATTGCATTCACACATTCACAAGGGAATTCACACACAGATACACACTCAAACACACACACACACACACACACACACACACACACACACACACACACACACACACACACACACACACACACACACACACACACACACACACGCTTGCGCGCACGTACGCATACACACACATACACACATACACACTCACACACACACAAACGCACACGCACGCACGCACGCATACACACATACACACTCAAACACACACACATACACATGCACACACACAGACACATATATACACACACACAAACACACAGACAGACATATACACGCGCAAGCACACAAGCACATACAAATACACACACACACACACACGCACACGCACGCACGCACACACACACGCACACACACACATACACACTCAAACACACATACACATGCACACACACACACACACGCACGCACGCACGCACGCACACACACACACACACACTCAAAAACACACACACACACACACACACACACACACACACACACACACACACACACACACACACGCGCGCGCACGCCTCGAGCAGGCGACCAAGGGCCTCAAGAAAAAGCTCGGCGACCTGTTCGAACCCGAGATGATCCCCGCGATAGTCGACGAGCTCCTCCGTCTGCAGGATGAGTAGGAGGTCGAACTGAAGACGGCCGACGTCCCTTCCCTGCGACAGGAACTCGTCGGACTGGAAGGAGCGGACCCAGAAAAGGACGGGCTCCTCGATCTGGCCTTGAGTGTGCTGAGCCTCGTTCAGTAGAGCGGCCGGGGCCGGAGGGAGGCCACCCCCCAGGCTGAGGCCCAAGAATAGTAAGACGAGGCCACAGCTTCTTCAGCCGACAGTGAGAAGCAGGTTGATAAGTCGGTGAGGAAAAAAACCGAGACAAATTCGCCGCAGAGGAACAAGGTGGAGTACAGCGAGGAGGCCACGTACGGATTCATCGTGATCCAGGGAGACCACCACACGATAGCCGTCGCCACGCTGGGCGCCTTCGAAGTCAAGTTCGAAAAGGAGTTCGGCATCGCCAACAAGCACGGTTGAGGCGGCCAGTCTCAAAACCGCTTCGCCAGACTGGCAGAGGAGAGCCGCTAGAACCACTTGCGGGCTGTCTATGACCGCATGGAAAGAGCCTTCCTCGCAGAGTCTCCTCTCGTGGACATCATTGTGGTGGCCGGCCCGGGGCCCATGAAGACGGACTTCATGGAGAGCCTTCCGTGCCGTTGGCAACCGCTCGCCGTCGAGCAGCCCGTCACCACGACGCAGGTGGGGATGACGGGGCTGCACTAGCTGGTTGCACACATGAAGGAGGCGTGCTCGACCTCCAATCGCGAAAAGCAAAGGCAGAGACAGAGTGAGAGGAAGGAGGAGAGGAAGAACCAGAAGGGCGCGTCGAGGAGCGGTGGCAGGTTCGACCGCCAAAATTAGAGGAAGGAAAGGGAAGAAGAAGAAAGACTGAGACAGGAGATGGAGGAGAAGGAGAGAAAGGAGCTGGAATAACAAATCAGTCGGGCGAAGAATAAGAAAGGCGGTAAGGGTAAGTCGAAAAACCAATAGTGATGAATTTCACTAATCCCTCCTTGTAATTTTTAGACGATAGTGACGTGTTCATCCCCTGGCGACCCTGGACGACTGCCAACTTTTCTCCACGAACAGACGTCTGGCCGCTGGCTAACAGTGAGCACATCCGCCCCTTCAGTTTCTTGCTGCTCATGCTACAGGAGGCTTTCATGCTGAATTGCTCTCGGCCTCCGCTCCTCCTTCGTCAGTTCCGCCGAAGTCAAGAGTGAGGCGAGTGCTGTAAAGATCACTCAGCTTCCCTGCAAAACGAAACTGCGTTAAATCCGTTCTTGGGACAAGTAGAAGTAGGTTGTATATGGCAGGAAATTTTTTTTTTTTATCAAAAAAAAAAAAAAAAAAAAAAAAAAAAAAAAAATAATATATATATATATATATATATATATATAAATATATATATATATATATATATATATATATATATTTATATATACATATATACATGTATTTCTATTTATTCCATAAACCTATGAAAAAAACTGGCCACTGGGTGGACAAGCCAGCCCAAGTCAGTGGCGGTCTCAAGCCCGGGTAAATAGAGAGGGTTGGCGTCAGGAAGGGCATACGGCCATAAACGATATCTGCCAGAACCTGATCAATGGCGACCAC
>NC_051401.1:23881142-23888642 GCF_015228065.2 Penaeus monodon | reverse complement strand
GAGATAGAGAGAGAGAGAGAGAGATAGTAAAGTGCGTGTGCGTACTCGCACGTACATGCGCGCGTTCATGCGCGAGTGAGTGAGCGTGTGTCTCCATTAACACAGCATAATGTACTGCACATTATTTGGAAGTCTTCTCTTCATCTCAAAAGTCCTTTTTTCATCCTCAAATCCCGGTGTCTGATTTTTCTATGACTTTTTTCCAGGAATGAGGCCGCGTCCGGTACCTTGCTTCATCTCGGTGGCCTTGGCGACGGTAAACAAAGTTACAGTGTCATTTCACTGCTCATCTTTGCGAGTACGTAGAAGAAAATATATTATAGTAATTGTAACAAGTAGGTAAAAATGTAATAATGGCCAAATAATAAAAGACCTATAAGTATCTAAAGAAAATGATAATGTTGCAGTAATTACAGAATATAATAACTTTCTGTTCAATTAAAAGTTTTCAAGATATTTTACAAGACACAAACAGGCAAAAAAAAAAGGTTATTACGTGTTTAGGTGTTTATTTTACGTCTTTTTGTAGGTGGAACATGCTAGTCCCCATGTCGAGATATGACACTCTGAAGATAGCCTCAGAGATATGACCCTCTGAAGATAGCCTCAGAGATATGCCTCAGACGGATGGCACCTTCTTCAGCTTCCTAGGCAGAACACGAGAGCTCCTTGTGTGGTACCAGCACTTCCTCTCACTCACGTCACTGATCTGTATAAAGTCGTAACATTGGACTGCCTTTCAGAGATTGTGTTCGGGGCGTTTCCTGTGCGAGTGCCCGGTTTAGAGCAATTAGTGGCACTTTTAATTTATTTTTTTAATTTAGGGAGTTCGTTTTTTTATCATGAATGTACTGTTTTCTGTTTGATTTTAATCTGTTTCGAGGAATTCAGACGAAAAGAGACCATAAGAACTAATAAGACACTCTAGCCCGGAATCGGTGGGAAAATGTGATAATATAACGTAAGATCTATAAAATACGTGTATATTCTTTACATCCTTATAGATAGTGAATGTGGTTTTGAAATTAAAGATGTGCTTTAATATTCAGAATTATTTTTCAAGTATGAATCAATTTTGCATTTTAATATAATATAGCATTCGTCATTTTTATCTTAAAGGAATGAAGAAAAATATTAATGATAATGATAACTGGTCAGTGTGATGATTTCCAGAGCAAGTTATCCCAATCTATAGGCAATAACAACATTTCAGTATGCCCTTGTGTGGGCACACATAAAAAGAGGTTTTCAAAAGTGAGGATGAAAACACGCTATGTTTCCTTTTCCTTTTCTTTTTATCAAAACGCACTCCAAGATTTTTTATAATACAGAGGAATTAAGTGGGTTGCTCGTTTCTTTCTTTCAATTTCTTCATTCTTCCTAAATAGGGAAAAGGACGTATGGTCATGTTTACTGGACCCTTGGTAAGTATGAACACGAAGGCTATTCCCTAGGAGATCTCATATCCTGAGAGTAACTTTCCATACGAGGTTACTTCCAGAACCTTAACACCTCATTTCTACGAAGCACTTAGGGTCACAGTACCTATGTATCACTCATACTATATTTCTTCCCCATCAGTCAATCATTCACTGGGATTTCCTGCGAGAAGGGTTCTCTTAACGAGCCACAAGCTACTTCTCTATGAGAAATCTGGTCGATGACTGCCATGACTTCCTTGCTCGACTCACAGGCCTCGTCACCCAAGGACTGTTTGTAGGCGGGTGGAATCTTCCTCTGCTGCTTCAGTTAGTGATCTCTGATACGTCTTAGAAAAATGAGAGCAAGTACTTTACCTGATATACTAAGCAATATAAAATCTCGATGATTGTTGCAGTCCCAGTGATCCCCTTTCCCATTCCGGAGAGAGAAAGCCATACTTCCCAGCAGGGCCAGGGGAAGAGTACCAGAGTGCCAGATGGCTGCCAGTAACTATGCAATCATCAAGCCATGGGTTCGCCATCATACTTCAGCAGTTCATTCGGATTGCCGCATGTACTTGCTGTTTCAGTTACCCTTCGGCTATGAGATCGCCTCCTTAGCTTTGTTTTCGATGGTTCTACATGAAACAGTTGCTCAAAGTACAACAGATTGAGATGATATATCCATCTACTGTACTGAGCAAACTACTATCATCTGTGAGGAAAGCTTTCAGTTATTTTTCCTCAGGGATTCTCACACAGGACAAGTTATTTACTAAAAATGGCCTTCAGCCTCAGCAAAAAAAAATAAAAAAATAAATAATAATAATAATAATAAAAAAATAATAATAATAACATCCAGGCCTAAAGCATCTTCTGTGAGATCAATTTCTGCCTTATTCTTAGACAGCCACTAATGGACTCCTGCATCAAGCATTTTGTGTCTGAAGGTTTGTGTCTGTGGTAAACCCTCCCCGGCATTGATCCAAATACAGACAGGTGATGGACTACAAGCCTCAATATCCGCATGTCGAGGTCCAGGAGGCTTTGCCCTTTCTGCCTCGTTCGGGGTTAGCTCTCACTGGGCGGGGTGGGTTTCCCTTGCCCTAACTGCATCACGGTGCCCCCCCCCCCCTTACATCCTATATCACTTGCTGGGAGGGAAGGGCCTTTGTTTTCCTCGGGAATTTCCATTTATTTGAATCATCACCAGCAGGCCTCTTAGGAAGGCAAGTTGGCAAAGACTGTCTCCCCAAAGCCACCACTGACCCCAGGGAGCCTGAGGGGCAAGAGTTGGTAAAGAGCTAGGGTCTGTTCACAGGGCAGTGGGTCATGGCTCCGTACCTCTAGGGCCTCGTGCCACTCCGTAATCTGCAAAGTACGCAAGGTACCTCGTTGATATGGGCGGTCTCGAGGAGTTATTGCAGGATTTTTAATGCCAGAGGAGGTTTATGTACAGCTGCTTCCTTTTTTCGCATTAGTCTACCCAGCAACAGCAGCTGTAAGCGAGGAGGCATGCAAGAACTTAACACTAACGTATGTTATCCATACAGTACCCACTAGCGCTAATCTCCTGGAAGCAAATTTATCCTAACCCTGTAGACTTCCAGGAAGAAAAAATAGCACAACTGTCTTGTCCTTTGGTAAAGATTCGTACTCGTCAGAAATACTGGATTAGGACTCGCAAGTTCTCCATAGTTGGAGACAAAGAGGAGAGTTTTTCTAGTAGTTTCTGCTAAACACAGTTCCTCATCGTATTCGTCACTGGAACGTTGAGATTATGTAAGAACTGCACAGTCCCGTTACAAAACATCACTATTATATGTTCAACAAATTCTTAATACGCATAACACACCTTCTATAGAATCAATACCAGACGACCAAATCTAACACTCTATCTCGTTTCTTTCATCCTCTCCTCCCTTTTCTTTCTTCCCCCTTCGTTTCTTCTCACCCTACCACCCTTACATTCCTTGATCACACCTATCCCTTCCCCCAACAGCCACTATAATGCCAAAGTATAGGAGGCGGAACTTAGCCTGATTGCAATTGTTAAGGTATCCGAGAACTTATCACGGAGAGTTCCTGGGCGTTGATTAAGATTACTTCGTTAAGTAGAGTCGGGAGCGCACAGTAGTTCCATTCCGAGGAGAGAGAGAGAGAGAGAGAGAGAGAGAGAGAGAGAGAGAGAGAGAGAGAGAGAGAGAGAGAGGGAGGGAGGGAGGGAGGGGGAGACAGACAGACAGACAGACAGACAAAAAAAACACAGACAGACAGAAACAAAGACAAATAGACAGACAGATAGAGAGTGAAGAAGAGTAAAAGAGAGAAAAAACGTTAGGATTTTCGTTTTGTATGCGATTACCTCTACACTCCGTATATATTCTGCATGCGTTCTGCTAGTATAGACAGATCGATAGATATGATAAACATGTAGAACAGCATATTGTAAATTGCAGTGATACTAGACGGAGAAGGAAAAAGATAAAGAAAAGAAAAGAAAAAATACACACACACACACACACACACACACACACACACACATGCTTGTATGTATATATGTATATGCACATAGCTGCAGATGAACTGATAAACATAGAGAGGGAGAGTGAGAGAGAGAGAGAGAGTGAGAAATAGAGAGAGGGAGAGTAAGAGAGGGAGAGGGAGAGAGAGAGAGAGAGAGAGAGAGAGAGAGAGAGAGAGAGAGAGAGAGAGAGAGAGAGAGAGAGAGAGAGAGAGAGAGAGAGAGAGAGAGAGAGAGAGAGAGAGAGAGAGAGAGATGAAACGAGAAAGAGAGAGAGAGAGCGAAGACGGAAAAGAGGGAGGAAGGGGGAGGAAGAGAAATAACAAAGTAAGGTTTATCCGTCCCCTTTTATTAGTGGCAGAGGCATATATCCACCGTGACGCGAACTCGGGCCCTTAAAGGTGAGTGCTGTATGCTTAGGGGAGTCGCCAGCTAATAGGGAGAGCATATAACTCGGACGCAGGAAGGTGAGTTCACAATGGAGATCCAACCCGTGTTCTCGTTCTGTGATAAGGTGATTAGTGTCTAATGTTCGTGAATTGCATGGGTAGATTCGAGGTGCAAATCGGTCTGTTTTTTTTCTTTCTTTCTTTCTTTTTTGTGCGTGTGTGATTTTCCAAGTTTGGTTTCCATAGGTAGATTAGACTTGCAATTCAACCTGTGTTCTTGCTCTACTGTATTCGTTCTACAGTAAGGTGATGACAGTATGCATATCAGTGATTTCTTATGTAGATGAGACATTATTCTCGCTCGACAATAAAGTGTCTCTAATGTATATATATATATATATATATATATATATATATATATATATATATATATATATTTATATATATATATATATATATATATATATATATATATATATATATATATATGAATAATTTCCTTGAGTCTATTGTCAGTGTTTCGACCTCCGTACGTCCTCGAATTTCATAAAGGTAATAGCAGTCTCTACATATTCATAATTTTCATTGGCATATTACACCCAAGGTTTAACCTCGTTTTTATAGGTAGATTAGACCTGGGTTTCGACCCACATGGCAACCGTGTCTTCATGAATCTTAAATGCTGAGATATTGCAGGGATAAAGGGCTGTGATATGCCCGTACTTTGATTATCTGATGAAATGTAGTAATGAGAGAGGGAGTGTTGCAGAAAAAGAATGCTGTCAGAATAATAGTCAGCTCAGCTATTGTTGGATTTTACATTTATGTCAAAAGTGATTTGTACCATTTATTTTTTGCAAGCAATAAAATCAAACACAACAGACACTCATTTCATAGAAAAAATAAATAAAATCAGCGATCTGCAATTTTTTGTAAGCGACTGCGAAGTAGGAGCGAATGGTTGAAACGGCGTAAATACATACATATCATCGATTCTATATCTATAATCTGTCTATCTATATATCTGTCTATTTATCCATCTTTATTTATATCTATATTTATTTCTGTATCTATATTGATACCTATGTATTTATCTGCCCATATCTATATGTGTATCCATATCTATCCGTTTATCAATTTAGCTGTCTATCTAGTTATATATACATGTATATATATATATATATATATATATATATATATATATATATATATATATATATATATATATATATATATATGTGTATATATATATATATATATATATATATATATATATATATATATATATATATATATATATATATATATATATACATATGTATTTATATATATACATATGTGTGTGTGCTTGAGAATTTGCGAGTCCGTGTGTATCTGTGTATACATATATTCTCCATACATAAACACTATATATGTGTCCCTATCCTGCCCCACATCTGCACGGCCTGGCGAGCATCCCGAACCTTCCGTAATCCCGAAGACAGCCTGAGGACCTCCCGCATTCCCAAGGGACCAGCTCCCTCAGCCAGGCACAGCGCAAGGGGAGAAGCCCATCGCCTCCCTCCTGCCTGTAGGTACTGTGGCTTGTGTACAGTTTGTGTGGTTGTGTCTAGGTTGGCTGCTCTTACATGAAGTTAACAAGGGAAGGTGAGGAAGATTGGTAATGACTTTTTGGTGGTGGATTGACTCTAAAAGTGGTGAATGTGGTCTATGTGCTTATGATATGTTAACCGAATTAATAGGGTAAAATGTATGAAATAATAGTATGACAATGGCAATGGTCAAAGCATATGATCTGCATCCCATTTTTACATGTAACAATCAGGATACGTAAGTTCTAGAGACAATGGCAATATTACTCCCTCCTTCTCCCTTTGCCTATACTTCTCACTCCTCTTCTCCCTCCTCTCGCCTCTCTCCTATTCCCTCTCTCACTTTCCCCTCTGTCTCTCACTCTTGCCCAGTTCCCTCTCTTCGCACTCCTCCCGCTTCTCCGTCTCCCTCTCTCTTTCTACTCATCTCTCTCTTATTTCTTTCCTGCTTCTTCGCACTTCCTTTCCCCCTCTCTCCCTCTCTATCTCCCCTCTCTCCGTCGCCCTTTCCTTCCTCCCTCTCTTCGCACTCCATCTCCATCTCCCTCTCGATCTTCTTTGCTCTCTCTCTCTCTCTCTCTCTCTCTCTCTCTCTCTCTCTCTCTCTCCTCCTTCGCCCTTTTTCTTTCTTTCTCTCTTCGCACTCCCTCTTTTCCCTCTCCCTCTCTCCCTCTTTCTCTCCTCTCTCTCCCTCACCCTTTCCTTCCTCTCTCTCTTCGCACTCCCTCTTTCCCTCTCCCTCTCTCTCCCTCCCCTTCTCTCCCTGCCTACATCCTCAGACATATTCCAGGCCGATATTGCAGTGGGAGTCGTTCCCGGGAATATTCCAGTCGCGGAGACTCATCGTGAGTGAAGAGTATCCTGTAGCCTTGCATGGAATAGAAATGAGGAGGTGGCTCGTTTTAGTTCACACACACACACACGGAGGCGTACACGTATATACACACGCACACTGGTAGGCGTGCATGCATACACCCAGGTAGGTGTATTTATACATACACACAGGTAGGTATATACATAAATACACACGCACACAAGTAGGTTTATACATAAATACACACGCACACAGGTAGCTGTATACATAGATACACACGCACAAGGTAGGTGTACAAACATACATTAACATTCACAAGCATCTGTACTCACATAAACGTACACACACCTAAAGACGGGCGTACATAAATACTCACATACATACACGCAGGCGGGCGTTTACATAAACAAAGAGGCAGACACACACACACACACACACACATACATACACACACTCACACACACACACACACACACACACACACACACACACACAAACACACACACACACACACACACACACACACACACACACACACACACATACACACACACACACACACACACACGGGAAGGCGTACATACTCAGAAACAGACTGTGTGGGTGTGTAACTGGAGTCCTTAAGGTGATATTATTTCATACTAAGTTCCTACGTGTGATAATGTCATTGTACAGCTAACAATTGTACTGGAGATAATGATGAATATAGCTTCATTTGTTCATCATTGTCAAAATCATAGTTTTATAGTGTTATCGTTGC
>NC_051401.1:23846571-23853542 GCF_015228065.2 Penaeus monodon | reverse complement strand
GGTTTTGTTGTTTTTTTATAAGATTTAAGGCTCAGGTATATTCTGTTACGTTAAAGGAAGTGCTCATTTATTTGTTTTGTACTAAGACTACGGTTTCGGATCTAAGCTTTCGAAATTGATTGTAGTAGTAAGATACCCAATTTAAAGCATTGGTTTCCGTAATTTGCAGCATTTTATTTAGTCTCATAAGCATTTTGTGAGCTAGCATTTGAAACTTTCATGTACGAAGGCAGTGGCTAATATGAAGTTTAATTCATCTATTTCTGCTTTAAAAAACTCTAAGCTCAATATAGAGTCTTGCTTAATATATCTTGCTGTATAATTAAGTTCTTTGTTGCAGTTCAAAGGAGAGATCAAGTTTTATTTCACTGATAAATATATGCCAGGTTCATTAGTGTCAGTAATTGTTTTCATTTCTTGAAATTTTGCGAATAAGTCGTCTAAATTTGACTTGTGTGGCTTGGAGACGCTTCACCAAGCTAATGAAGTATTTTTTCTTCCCTTGCTTCGTCTCTGATCTTTACTGTCTTGGCTTCTTCCAACTTTTTTTTTAGGGTCTCTCTGTTTCTATACTTATATTCTCTCTTGCCTGAATTTCTTGCATTCTGCATATTGATTCTTTGCCTGCTTAATTACGGAATAGTAATACGGAATATTACTATTGTCAAAATGTAACTTCCAATAAGCACTCTTTTTACTTTTTCAGTTTCCCAATCTTCGTTGTGCAGGAATTCAGGATTTATCTTTCTTAGTATTTCACCAATCACCTTGTAATTCTCGTTGTACTTCTCAGGGCCATCTACTAATCATGCGTTTTCAAAGTGTGTCAGGATGACATGTGATTTACGTCAGTCAAGAATGCTCTGCTAGTATGTTGCCCAAATTGTGTGTTGGATTCTCTTTTAGCTAGTTTTTATTTCTTCTGTCGTGTTCTTCATATTTCATCACATCGACGAATGTGACTTCAGTTTCATTTTTTTTTTACCATTTTGTTTACGATTTCTGTTACTGTTTCAAGCTGTTGTCTCCCTTTGAACAATTGTTTTGTTATCTACGAATTCCTTCCGCCACTCATTGGCTGGTTTCTTCGCTTTTACTTTTTACTCAGGGTCACTTTCGCTCGTAACCAGATGCTTCCCATGAGCTTCAAGTGCCTCAGTTCTTGTCCTGCTTTGCTTCTCTTAAGCAATTTTTTTCTAACTGAAGGCCTCTACTCAATTCAGCTATTTACAGTGAGCGGTGCAATTATCGGTCGTTTGCTCGGGTTTATTTTTTCCTCTTTCGGAATAACTGTGTGTGTGTGTGTGTGTGTGTGTGTGTGTGTTTATGTGTATGTGTATGTGTGTGTATGTGTGTGTGTGTGTATGTGTATGTGTATGTGTATGTGTATGTGTATGTGTGTGTGTGTGTGTGTGTGTGTGTGTGTGTGTGTGGTGTGTGTGTGTGTTGCAAATTTATGCGTCGAAATTGTTTTTGAGTGTCACTGATATTTTCATTACTTCGTGACATAGGGAGTTATGAGAGTGAGAGGGAGTGAAATACGAAGACAAAAATACAGACAGTCAGCGAAGCAAAGTGTCAGGCAGAAGAACAGAGACAGAGCAGTGAATAGAATATAACACGTCATTTGTCTTCTACATTTCTGACATCACTAGGCTACAGTTACAGCTGTAGGGAATATTGAACATGTAATTAGTCTGCCCCATTGATCAACCGGAACGTAGAAAATCGTAACACTAATTGGTATTAAAACTACTGATGTGGATATAGATTGTTCTTTAATTTGACAATACAAGTGATCTGTCCATTGTATTCTGCATAAAGTTGTTTTTATTTTCATGATAACCTTTGTTGTCCATTTCTACTGTTACTATTCTTTATCCAAAATTCACATTTCAATTTGTAAAACATTTATATCCTTTGCACAAAATAAATATCTTATTTTTACGTACACTTGCACAGGGACCAGATGGTGGAGGGGAAGAAACGGTGATACCCTCCCCCCCCCCTCTTTCAGAAGGACCCTCTTCCCACAAGAGAAAGAAAAAAGAAAAGAAAAGAGAAGGAGTCTGTCAGTGTTGAATGTCGCTGTCAGCATAAGTGGGTCTGTGTTACTGGAAATGATTGATAACATCGCTATATTTGTCCCATTATGTGTTTGTATTATTGTATGAATGTATGTATGAATGAATGAATGTATGTATATATGTATGTATGTATGTATGTATGTATGTATGAATCCATGTATGTATGTATGCATGTATGTATGTAGTGTGTATGTATGTATGTATGTATGTATGTTATATGAATGAATGTATGTATGTATACAATGAATGTATGTATGTATACATGAATGTATGTATGAATGAATGAATGAATGAACGAATGAATACATGTACACTGGCCGTTCCCATTATTCTCCGACTGAACAGCGTATGACTTAACATATCCTTGTTACAAGCACCCCTCCCTCCCACCCCACCCGCACTATCTCTAATACACGGAATGGTTGATTACCGAACGATCCTGTGGTAATAGACATTTCTACTTTGCACAACCAGACACGCTCTTCAAAGAAACACAGGAACTCGGGAAGCTACAGTTGTTGCCAGATGAAGGAAATTGTGTATGTGACTATCAATACGTTTGTTTCATATTTCACACGAATATTTTATTTTTTATTTTTAGATATTTCATCTCGTTTATGTAGGCATTTTTACGTGCAAGTTGCAACACTCGCAATGTCATAAAATTTTTGCTATGCAAATTATCTTTGTGAATCGTACTTGTTTCTGTTGCAGACTTGTTGGGTTTATTAGTCAGTTGTTCTTTTATTGTTTTTTATTGATTATTATTTTATTGTTATCTTTATTATTATTATCTCATCATGATCATATTACTGTTATTGTTGTTATAATAATTGTTGATAATTATTATTGTTATTATTAACATTAGTATTTATTATCATTATTATTATTGTTATATTATTATTATTATTATTATTATCATTATTATTATTATTATTATTATTATTATTATTATTATTATTTTAGATTATTATGTATTATTATTATTATTATTATTATTATTATTGTTAATATTTTATCATATTATTATTATCATCATCATCATCATCATCATCATCATCATCATCATCATCATCATCTCATCATCATCATCATCGTCATCATTATCATCATCATCATCATCATCTTTATTATAACAATCATTATTTATAATATTATTATAATTATTATTATTTTATTATTATTATTATTATTATTATTATTATTATTATTATTATTATTATTATTATTATTTTTATTATCATTATTATTATTATTATTATTATTATTATTATTATCATCATTGCTCTTATTATTGTAGTTGTTGTTATTATAATCATTATTATTACCATTGCTATCATCATTATAACTAATATTATCACTAGCATCATTGTTATCATTTACTCAATCATCTATTTTTTCATTATTCTTGTCCCCAATAATATGCTAATGCTAATCCAAGATTAAAAAAAGGAAATTTCATAGTTCAATGATATGATGATTAATGCCTAAGCGATAGACTGGCTAAATAACCTGGCTAAAGCTGCTGAAAATCATTGCCATTGCAGTTATGATGACTGAAGTTTTTGCTTAAAAAAGTGTTTACATGAAATCAATTCCTAATGTTTCCCTAGTTTCACAGGCATGTACTGAGTAATCATATTGTTATATAAATGCTTATAACAGGGACTATGATAAAGTAACATTCATAAGAAAGATGATGGAATGAAATTTTACAATAATGGTAGTGGATAGGTCATCGAGAATTTGTTCCTAGATACATAAAACAACAACAATAACAGTAATCATAAGCCTTTCACGATTCTCAGTTGCTGTATCATTAAACCTAATAGCTGGACTTCTCTGTATGTCTCGGTTTCCAAGTCTTGGCCAATAGTGGCTACCCATCCCTTTTAGGAGAGCGTGGGTTAGGATCCTGGTAATTACTGTTTGAGTGGGTATATATATATAATATATATATATATATATATATAGTATATATATATATGTATGTATATATATATATATATATATATCTAATATATATTATATATATATTTGTAACTGTATTTATATATATATATATATTATATATATATATATATTATATATATATATATATACATACATATACATATATACTCATATATGTAATACCACACGCCACACACACATACACACACACACACACACACACACACACACACACACACACACACACACACACACACACACACCACACACACACACACACACACACACGCACACACACACACACACACCACACACACACACATCCTAACGTAAATGCAGCAGCAACAACAACAACAAAAAGCAACCCACTCGCAAGCCACGTGTAATTGAAGAGTTTTCAAAACAAAATTTTGTTCTATTCTATGTAAATATAACCCCCCTCCCCTCCTTTAAAAAGAGAGAGACAAAGATAAAAAAAAAAAAAAATTCTCCGCAAAGTTCATTCCCGTTTTTTGTTCCTGGTTCGTGTGGCGTGTTTTTGTTTTCGTTTTTTAGTGCCACAGAAACTTGTTCGGAAGCAACAGATGGGACCAGAAAGGACATCTGGGTTTGTCAAACGAAATACATCAAATTACAAATTGAAAATATAGAAAGGTAATACTAACTTACTTAAGAGGACCAAGACATTGGGGTTGTTGCAAAGAAAGAAAGGACAGCCAGAGACCTGTTAAAGAAAGTTGAAAAATAAGAAATGATTACTTAATAAAAGACAGTGTTAATGATACGGAATGTTATGTTTAATAACACCGGGAAACCTCTCGGGATATTAATAACAGGGAAAAATACCTCCATTGCATTTTTATTTTTACCATGGCCTTCAGCCTTTCATACACGGACTTGGTCTTTAATATTCTCCTTCTTCTTTCTCCCCCCATTCACGCGTCTCTTTTTCAATTTCCTTTGAGGATAATAACATGAAAGTGGTCTCCAGTTTGTCTGTCTGTCTGTCTCTCTTTCAATCTACATCTCAATGAGAAATAATAACGTGAACAGAGTCAGGCAACACAAACACATACACAATCTAAACCTCTAAATATGCAATGCTATTTTTTTCTAGTTTGCAACTGCATACATTTCTAAAAAAAAAAAAAATGTGCATCTCTTATACTCCATACCCCCCTCCCCACACACATCCCCTTCCAAACCCCCACTCTACCCCCACCCCCCCTCTACCCCTTACCCTGTATCAAGAGTATTAAGTCCCGCTTGCAAGCACGGAAATTCTCTTCTTTTTCTCAAAAGAAGTTTGTGCTCGCGTTCATGTCCGGTTTTGCCGTGCTTGCTTGCTTTTATAATCTCTTTTGGGTGTAAGTGGTCTTTTTATTTTTCAGGATTTATTTTGTGAAAAAAAGAAGGGAAGAAAGGAAGGAAGGAAGGAAGGAAGGGAAGAGGGGCGAAGGAAGGAAGGAAGGGAGGAGGGTAGGAATTGGGGAGGGAGGTAAGAAGGGAAACGGGGGGGTGGCTTAAGGAGGGAGGGTAGAGGGAATTAAGGAGGGAAGGAGGATGGGGAGGAAGGAATAAAGGAAGGAAGGAGAATGGGAAGGAAGGAGGGAAGGCATTATGAAGGGAAGGAAGGAATTAGGGTTTGAAATTAAGGAGAGAAGGAGAGAGGGACAGAGGGAATTAAGGAGGGAGGAGGATGGGAAAGGAAGGAAGTAGGAGGGAGGAAGGAAGTAGGAGAGAAGGAAGGAATTAATGTATGGATTTAAGGAGGAAGGGGATCAGAGATTGAACGTGTGAGGGAAGAAGGATAGAAGGAGGGAGGGAATTAAGGAGAGAAGGATAGAAGGAGGGAGGGAATTAAGGAGAGAAGGAGGGAAAGAGGGAGGGAAAAGGGAATAAGCCTTAGATCCCGGATGGAGTGGACGAAGGGCTAGGAGACTTTTCGCTCCAGTTCAGGCGCATCGAAAAGTTCATTTTATCTCTAAAAGGTCTCTCCGCCTCAGCCGCCGACCTTAAAATTGGCTTAGGTTTGACCTTGAAAAAATGTTCTTGTTCTGAAAGGTACGTGCTTTTCGATACACGCAGGGTTATTTCAACGTATTTTCGCCGCACGCCTTTCTCTCTCTTTCCTTCCTTTCCTCGCTCCCTCTTTCCGTTTTTTGTTTCCTTTTGTTTCCCTCCCCCCTCTCTCTCTCTGTCTGTCTGTC
Organism: Penaeus monodon; assembly: GCF_015228065.2. NCBI lineage: Eukaryota > Metazoa > Arthropoda > Malacostraca > Decapoda > Penaeidae > Penaeus > Penaeus monodon. The sequence continues at coordinate 23,847,292 of NC_051401.1, read as the reverse complement.
TGTCTGTCTGTCTGTCTGTCTGTCTGTCTCTCTGTCTGTCCTCTCTCTGTCTGTCTCTCTCTCTCTCTCTCTCTCTCTCTCTCTCTCTCTCTCTCTCTCTCTCTCTCTCTCTCTCTGCTCTCCCTCGCTCTCTGTCTGTCTATCTCTCTTTTATCGATGCTTTTCTATCACACGTTTCATCTTTTCGTCTCTTATCCATATCCACCTGTTTTATAAAAAAAATCTGAATCTGTTAGCGACATCTTGCCGATTCTGACAACCTTCGTATTCTATTCAAGCATCATATATATTCTGAAAAAAAAACCGAGTTCGACGTCAAATTTCGTAAAATTTGATCAAAGGCGTCCTCTGACTGACACGCCAGGCAAGCCACGATCTTTTTCTTTCGTTTTCGAGCGACGATGAAACATGCTTTGAACGATAGGAGATGGTAACGCGTGGGAACGTATACGTCCATATATATTCATTTCATTCCATTTCTGTCTTTATGGATACCTTTGATATAACTACCTACCTGCCTACATATCTGTCTTTCTATCATTATATATATTTTATATATAATAGTATATATATATCTATATATAGTATATATATATATTATATATATATTATATATATATATATATATATATATTAAAATTATATATATATGATAACTATATATATTATTACTATATAGTAAATTTTATATATATATATATATATATATATGATAGAAGTT
>NC_051401.1:23845053-23846471 GCF_015228065.2 Penaeus monodon | reverse complement strand
TGCCATCATTCACATGGACAAGAATTGTAGAACTGCTATAGGTATTAATACTCAGGTGAAAAACGGATTTTTAACATAGCTAATTACTATTCTAACTCCTTCTCATGAGTTACCTTCAAAATGATTTTAGCAAGTGCAGAGAAATTCTAGCTGTAAATTATTAACTACAATGATCCAAATGATGTGACCATCATGTCATGAAAAAATCTGGTCTGAGGGTCGGGTGATGTGCACATGCCATCATGGGCCAGGGTGACATGAATTTGCTGTCATGAGCATTTCAGCTGAAGGATAGGGTGACGAGAATGACTCACTGTGAGTGTGCACAAAGCTCCTGGAGGGTGACTAGACTCAGGGGCTTTTGCATTATTTCTATCAATAAATGAGTGTGGAATGTACCATCCATAAGCCATGACTGCAAGGGCGCCGCCTTCAGGGAGGACTATTTCTATGTTCACGATCCTATTCCTACTCTCGTGACTGCCAGTGCAGGTTGTATCACGGAAAATTTCATATTACATAAAAAAAGTTATACAAATAACAAAATGCTACTTATTGTTATTATGATTGCATACAGTTGTGGACTACCTATAGATATGATATGGAGTCTGTGCAAGGAAAGTCTATTACTATCTGGATAAACAAATCAAATGACAAATATAGACATTGTAAAATGGCAAATAGCCCATGAGTGTTCATGTGAACCCAGTCTACAAGCCACACACCCATCAGAGTGGCTGCTCAAGGAATACTAGAGCCCATATTTTGGGCCATGTGATGGCATCCAGATCCAAATCCAATAGGTTAATATTTCAATAAAAATACAATAAAATTCACAGTATTTGCTGACATGCACATATAATGACATACATAAATACATCAGTATACAGAATATATATATTGTTTCTAATTTGTGCATTTCTCTACCAAGGCCAGGGTGTTATCCATTTCATTTTCATTTTTACTCTGAAAGTGTTGCTTTTTTCACTTTCTTTTGAGTGAGAGCTATGAAATTTATAACCTTTTTCTTTTCCATGTAACAGTAACAAAGAATTGGCTTGGAAATTCCTAGATTCTGGTTTTGCACTCTGGCCAGTACTGGCATCAGTGTGCTGGGATCAAAGACAGGGGAGAAAGGAACTTGTAACTTTCTGCATCATCACAGTTTTTGTACACAGGCCTACATTTTATGAAAAAAGTATGAAAATAAATAAATAAAAAAATGCAACATAAATCTCTTTCCACTAGTCTTCTTGAATAAACTAAAACCAATTAAATCTTCTGAGCTTAAAATTATTTCCAGAGCTCTGACAAAAAAATGTATACATGTACATATTTTTCTTATTAGTTATCCATACTTAATTTTTAAATTTTTGATGAAAATCTTTTCATACTTACTAAAAATATATAAAATTAAT
>NC_051401.1:23820053-23840053 GCF_015228065.2 Penaeus monodon | reverse complement strand
CATCTCATCTTTCCTACTACTTTCATAATTTCATAACTTTCATACTACTACTTTCATACTACAGTTCTTTCTTAACCCACTGGATCCAGATGATGTGAACATCACCTCAAAAAAGCTAGCTAAGTGGCAGGTGACATGAACATGCTGTCAGGGAAAATTTGGCTGAGGTCCAGGAAAATCCCATTATGAGAAGTTTGGCTGAAAGGCAGAGTGATAGGAATGATTTGCCACAAGTGCAGGAATAGCCCTTTTAGGAAAGGGCTACTCCTGCCTGCCCTGACCAGCAATGCAGATTGTATTACAGAAAATTGAATATAATGAAAAAAAAATTAAGTTTACACAAATAACAAAATGTTCTTTAGTGTTATTATAATTGCAATAAAGAGACGATATGGAGTCTGTGCAAGGAAAACAGTCTATTACCATCTGGAAACAACAAATATAGAAAATGGAAAATGGCAAAAATACTAAAAAATAATAACATTGCAAAAGGAAGGTATGCACACGCACACACACACACACACACAAAATAAACATAGAAAAATGCTGTAACTCTACAGTACAAAACAGGTATTCCCAGTGTTGCCAGGCATACAAACACCAACTCCCAATATAACTGTGTCTACAAATAGCTACAAAATGTAACCCTAACTTTGAGGACAGTAAAGTTAAGACTTATGAATACAACTGATAGAAATATGTATTCAGATTAAACTTAAATATTTTTTGGCTTACTGATACTTTCAATTATATCCATTTTCCTCCAAAATAAGGATACAATCTCCTGAAAGGAATAGTATCAAATAAGCCTATCCACATAAATTTGTACAGACAAAAGTTGGCCGAATCAGACAAGTTTGTAAACACGGAATGCCAGAAGCTTATCTCGTTGAGAATAGTTTACGTAATATATACCATATAATTTCATATCATGCTCTTTTACATGATATATTCAAGACCATTCTTTACACCCAAATATGGAAGGTGCTCTATGTTAGACCAGGCTACTTGATGGTTGAACTTACCCAATGCAACATATATCAAAACAACATACCTCAAGAACATCAGCAAGAGGCTGGTATTGATCTGGATGGCCAGGGAAGAGGACCATGAGAGTGTGGCACAAGACTGCAAGGCGATTTAATGTTGTTGAGGCTGATTCCGACCCCTCCCTCTCTAGGCGTCCGAACAGGTCGATGATTTGTGGTATAATCTGGAATCAAAGTAATCTAACTGGTGCTTTTCTAAGTTTAAATACTCATATGGAACAAATTTTTCCAGAAAACAATAACAGTTTTTTTGGAAAAAGGAAAATATAATATGACTACTTTTGCTCCTTAAAAGTGATGGCCAATCCTATTTTCATTATACCCAAATCAGATCTTTAGAATCACTTATGAACTCTTATCAACAAATGAAATCTACCAAGGGTACATATTTTTGATAGATATCATCCCTGAAGTGCAGCCAACCATGGATTTATATAAAAATTCAAGAAAACTAAAAAAGTCTTGATGTCCTAAAAGGTGATTAGCCGATGCTGCCATTATTTGGTTCAGCTGACAGACAGAAAGATGGAAAGAGAGTGAATGGTTGATTAAATGAATAGAGGAAACAAAGAAATGGGTAAAGAGAGAGAGCATGAATGAATAAATGAGACAAAGAATTAATAGATTATGGGGAGGAAAACAACACAATAAAAAAGAAAGAATGGACAAAAGAATGTGAGAAAATGAATGAGTGAATAAATGAATGAATAAGAAAGAAAGAAAGAGAATGACGATGGAGGATAAATAATAAAATATAAACAAATGTATAACAAGCACACACACCTAACCTGCTGTTGCACCAAATTAGTTTGCATCTATCAAAAAAAGTGGAAATTTACAAAAGGAGAACTTGAGAATTAAAGGGCATATCTCTAACTGGTTCTCAGACAGACAATCTGCCCACATATTTTGAGAATGAATAACTTTACTGCACAGAACATCTACTTGATGTACTTTGATTACACTGTCACAAGAAATACATGTGTCAGCTAGATTGCACACAACAATCACATATCAGACATGAGCTGAATGCTCACATGACATCTATTACTTGGTGCTCATTACCCAATATCAAAAGCAAGCTTACTTTGTTAATATCATACTACTACATCTAGTAAAAGAGAAGAAGATATGGTATAAGTAGCCCTGACAGTGCAGTATACTGTATACCTTTGCAGTATACTGCACTTATCAGGGTGAAATGGGACATGCCTTCAACTTCAGGATAAATGAACACTGTTGACATTCATTACCACAGAATGTTCAACCCCATGGTGGTGCACCTACATGAAGGCACATGAATTCCACGATGGATTTGATAAACAGAAAATAATAAGAGTGCATATTGCAACAAAGAGGAATATGATCACTGAGTAGGGCAAATTCAATTTATCCAAGGCTGCAGCAACCAATACTATGTGAGTAATGAGCAAGAGGTTGTGTTGTTTGGTAAATCTTCAGCTCATGATTGGTATAAGAGTATGTTGTAAAATCTTGCAAAAACATGTATTTCCGATGACAATATACTGGAAGCATTTCAAATACACCACTTGCACTATAAGGTCATGCAGTTTCATTCATGACTCTATTCTACATTTATCACAATGAACTATAGTTAGACATTTTTAGCCATTTTATAGTAATAATTGGAAAATATGCAAGAACAAAATAAAGGCTAATCCATTTTAAAGCATACAAAAATGAAATGCTGAATTCATCAAGAACATATTATACCAAACTAACTTTTACATTTAACAAAAGCATGAATGCATTGACAGGTTCCACAAATGGCCACCAAAGGGTTCAGTAATTGCATCTCACTTATAAGGACTTCCATACTTACAACCATCCCAGAAGGGAGGTAGACAAATCCTCTAGTCTGCATATATGTCCCTAATTTCTAAGCATATGTCAAGTTCTTTCTTGTTTCTAATTCTCGTGGAAGTTTCATTGTGCTAAGAGATTATTGGGGGTTTCTTTGGTCTATTACATTTTCATATTTTCCCATATTCATATGTTTCCTTCTGCCACTACATAAACACATAATACACAGTAACCTTTCATGTATTTCTCAACTAAAATCTCTCCTGTTGCAACCATATTCTTAAACAAAACAGCACATTAGGATAACAAAAAGTTACATAGTTTTATTGCACTGTTTTAGATTTCAACTCTAGAAGGTATTGTAACACCCATATGCTTTATTATCAAAAGTTTTCTTCTGATAATATCAGCAATATTGTTCGAAAATTACAAAATTAAAATCATTCTTTATTATACATCATAAACAGAAGCAATATTCATGGGATAAATCTTTTAGCCTATAACATTTTGATATCAAAACAATGCTTTTTCTTTATATTGTTGACTATGGTAACAAATTAACAAAATAAAGGAGAGACCTCAAGAAAAAAAAAAATCTAAATTGAAGGAACAAATTCATACTAAATAAATACTTTACAGTACCTTATGGAAAGCAACTGGAGAATGTTGAAAAGATAGTAATAAAGTTGAACTGACAGCGATGACTCCAGACCGAACAACTGGGATGTGGACATGTGCCAAAAGCTAAAAGAAATGAAAAAAAAGAGTTAGTAACATCATTAAGGACCTCTATCACTAGGATTAAATACATCTGTTACACACATTGACCATTTCTAAAGTTTGGGTGCATGAAGCTGCACAATAAATTTCAGTATATTTCCTTGATTATCAAGCTAAAAAGACGTCCCAAAATTTCATGACTGATTTTCAATAAACAAAACTGGGATTGTATTTTATTTAAAAATTTATTTCAAAGTATTTAAAATTAAAAAGTTTTGAGTGAAATTATGAATTATCTCAAAATGATCTTGTCAAGTAAGTTCAAGTAGACCCACAGAGTCCTGTATCTTAGTCTTGGTCCAGCAGACTCCTGGACCCAAGAGCATCATGTCATTGCAAAGAGCATCACGAGCTACCAATTGGGTCTCCAGAGATGGAAAAATCAGCAGCAGTGACATAGATCGTGACATTACTGTGTTGTTCCATATTGAATTTGAATGATAGTTCTACCATTATCCAGTCCATGCAATTGTTAAAAAGTGTTGATGTAAGACTGTAGCTCTACCTCAATCCTGAATTCACAAGAAAGAAGATATAGATGCCCCCAAAACACTTTACAGCACTGTCAGTATCTCCAGATAGGTTTGCTATCAAGACAATAATCTTAGTTGGATTTCCTCTAAGTCTCATGATCTTCCAGAGTGATTCATAATAGGATACAAGCAACTCAGTCTGAATTCACAATGGCATGAAACAATTTCCTGAAGTACAAAAATACATTTTCTAATGGAACTTTTGCAAGTGAATTCATTTCTGATATTCTCATTAAGGATGAGAGCAATATAGTGTCTTGGAACTTGCTACAGTTCCCAGCAATCCCCTCTCCCTTTCCAAAAATGGATAACTGTGCCCCTCAACAGGTCTGGGGAAATGGGTCCAAACTGCCTGACAGATGCCAGGACAGTAAGCAATCCACAAGCCATGGGTTTACTACCAGACAGCAGCAGTTCAGCACAGACATTAGCAGTTCACCAGGATGCTGCAAATACCTTCCTATGCTTCAGCTTCGAGATCATCCTCCTAACATCTATCTAAGCAAAAAGCTCCAGACTGATGGGCAGATGTCAATACAACCCAGGTCCATGCTGTCAGTGGCTCAACCTGATACAGCTGCTCAAAATGTTCGGCCCAACTTTCTCACACCCAAACACAATCTGGGATGATCTTATCATCTACTAAGCAAAATGCTGACATCTGTAAGGACTCCGAGTTTGGCTTTCTCAAGGCTTGATAAACAGGATGAAGGTCATTTATCAAAAAAATGTTCTTTATCCTCCTCAGCAAGATTCCTGATATATTGTATCTTGTCCATCCTAAGGAAGATTAATACAAGTCCCAGTTACCAACCAGTCAAGCTTGTGACCTCTTAGTGTCTTCTGTGAGATAAAGTTCTGGCTTTTTCTGGCTGGCACCAATAAACTGAGCAGCATAATAGGATGTTCTGAAGTGAATCCATTCGGAAGGCACAACCAATTTATGATCAGTACACAGAACTCTAGTAAACCTCATAATTCTGGAGGATTCTAAAAAACCCAAAGATGTAAGACTTTTCTCACTACCAGTATCAGTTCCCAAGCCATGGAAACAAGCAGACATCTTCTAGCTAACTTGATCATGGACAGATAACATTGAAATCACCCAGAACAAAGGGGATACCCTGTTGAGGATATCCCCTTTGAGGACAGCATTCTGCCAAGGAAGCAAATTTGCTGAACACCTTTCACATCATATTTATAAGTATCAGTAGGAACATACACATCAATAAGAGACATGAAGCCAACTGCATGCTTTAGTCTCAATTCCATTATATTCATTGACTGGAGCTACCTCTACTGACAAAAGGTCAACTCTGATGGAGATGGCAACCGTGATATCACTGCAGCCCGATCAGTAATAGGTAAAACTATCCCAACTAAAGATGACACTGCTAGGTCTTATCACCTCTGAAAGGAGAGCCACCTCAACCTTCAGTAGCTTTCCTTCCTCCATTAGCTATTAGCAATCAATTATAGAGCAGATGTTCCATGTCCCTAACTTAACGGTCCATCTTGGGTTGTCATTTGAAGTGGAAGCCACTCCCCCATAGCCTTTCCCCAAATAAAGGCAGGCAGTGGGCTACAAGACCCAGTGTCTGCATGCAGGAATCCTAAGGGCCCAGCCTCACATATCTCACACTGGGTTGGTGGCCAGGCAGGATAGGTTTCCCATGCTTCCCAACTATATCCTGGGAGTTGCCCTCTCTAAGGGAACCATATCCATCTTGCTTGTCAAGAGGGAAAGGCATCTGCCCATATCCCCGTTTTTCCATTTATTAGAGTCACTATCAGTAGGTCTCCCTCAGAGAGGCAGACTAGCAAGGACTGCTTCTCCAAAGCCGCCATTGATTCTAGGGACAGGAGTTGGTACAAAGCCAGGGAAGAACCGCATGCCATTGGACCATGGCTCTGTCCCTCTAGGGCCTCCTGCCATTCAAAGATCCTTCATAGTTTAACCCATTGCCAACGGGTGGCATGTACGCACATGCCATGGCATGGCGGGACCATCTGCCGGGGGCACGTACGCACATGCCATAGAGTATGTATGGACATGCCATGATTTTTTTTGTTACAATCATGGCAAAAGATTATTTTTTTGCCAGTGAAAGTGTGATTAAGTCGGTTTTAACACTTTCTCATTTTTACCATGCAACAAACAAAAAAAAAATGCAACAAACCGACGATTTCAACTCCATGATGCCGCACACTGCTTATTTTATTCGGACTATAGACCGAATAATGATCAACTATGGGCAGGGAACTTCACCTCGAGTGCCTACCTAGCCACTGGGTGGCCAAACCAGCCCAAGTCAGTGCTGGTCCCAAGCCCGGATAAAATAGAGAGAATGATTACCTAAAAAAAAAAGGTAACACCGGCACTCTCCGTGGAAAGGAACTGGGGACCCTACCACGTACTCACTCCAAGAGCATCACAACATGAAAACTACAATTAAGTATCATGCTGTGACCACGGCGGCTCAGACATGAACCTACCGTTAAAAGAAGAAGATGGAGTCTATATAACAACAAAAATACCCTTCAGTCTCGATTTATCAGGAAGTTTGGCAAGTAGAGACTGTAAAAAATAATGAAAACTGAAAATACAACATATCTTCGTAGTATTACGAAGAAACGGCATGGGATGCTGGTATTTGGCATGAGTGGTCGCGCATGCTAGGGCGACGATATAAGCCCCCGGCAGCGAGGCCCCGGCCTCTATGAATGCTACCCATCAGTTATGGGTTAACACAGAACCACAAGATGCTTATTTTCCATAAGTTGTCACTGCAAAAGTCTTGAACACTGAAAGGTTATGTACTGGCAAGGGAGGCTTGCACAAAAATTTTTCACACCAGGCTAAACAGCAATGGAAGCTGTAAGCAGGAAAGCATTGACATTGACCTAAGCAAACCACAGCTGCTTCATATCACCCTAAGCATGAAAGACATCCACCCATTGTCAATAAAAAAATACCTATATCCTTCAAGACCATTATCAATATAGGCCTAACAATAAGAAAAAAATCAGTACCAAACACATGATCAAACACTAAATAGCAAAAATTAAAAGTTTGGATCCACAGGACATGATGCCTTCTGCATCATAAGATGCAGTGATGTTCTAATGATCTTTATTGTTTACATCTTATGCATTAATCAGCAATTACTTCTTTTTAATAACAGTAAAACATTCAGATATGAGTTATTATTTGTTTAATGCATTTTTGCATACTTTCAGCATTGCTAATGTATAATATGTAAGAACTTCAAGTCCTGGTCCATCTTCCTTGGAGTAGTTGTTCGCTCTATTGTTTTAAACACTGTTAGAAATAAATAAAAACTTGGAGACATCATATGACATGTGATGTGTTAAACACTAATCATAATGTAATCAGGCATTATGTAGACAGCACTAGCGTAAGTTACAAAAAGAAAGAGAGAAAAAAAAAGACTAGTTACAGGTAACAAATGTTATTTAACTATAAAACAAAAGAATGATACAGTGGCAACTACAATATATATATCAATTTTACAATAAAAAGAAAATATTCTTTCTTATTTTATGGTTACTACAGGACCAAACCCACTCAAAATTTTAATATACCAAATATTAGTTATTTTTACCTTGGGTACACGCTCCAGTGTAATTTTTGCAGGAACAGCCGTTCGTCCACTTTTATACAGCAGTCTGACTAGTGTCCGCACCCACAGACCAAGGGTGGTGTGAGCTGTTGGCCAGGCAACTAACCAAGCAGTGAGGCGAGTCAGTGTTGCTACAAGGGCAGCATCTGTGGTGGTTGGATCGGACACTATTTTTGGAGCCAGGCCTTCCACAACCACAGTTGGGACCAGAGAGAGCAGGTGTGCCATGGCAGGGCAAACTTCTGAGCCTCCATCTGTATGATAACAGAATACAGACATCAGTCATATATATAAATGGTTAATATATCCACTGCCTAAATATTAAATGTAATTCCATTTTCTTTCCAGTCAACAATTCTGTTACATTGATTGTCTGATTTTAAACAAACATTAGTTATTTAATTTCAAAGCATTTATGTTTATCTCTTAGAACAGGGCCATCTTTCTTCTAAACTAATGATTCCATGTCGCCTACTCCAATTTACACAGAAAAATTATACACTAATAATGCAATGCAAAAAAAAAAGTCCTGACATGTTCAATACAGGACATGAAATCAGAGACAAATTCCCTACAGAAACAAAAAGTGTAATTTTTAACATATAGTGCCATAAAAACACAATAATAGATGCTCTACAGAACTCTAAACAGCTGAACCTTTGCCAAGACATGCCTTTAACCCTTCAATGACAGTATTAGAAATTTGTCAGCATCACTGACTCCAGTGACTTCTGGCAACCATCCTGCTGTTTGGCCCAGAAATCTGCTACATGTAACGTAACTTCCCTCTGAACTCGCTCTAGTACATTGCGATGCCTATAGCTGTACCCATCATGATGAGTAATTTTTTATGAGAGTTATAGGCGTAGCCCGGCAGAAAGAGGTAATTGTCAGCCTACTGTGTCTTGGTGAATAAAACAGCCTGCCTCATAAAGCCTATCTAACCATTTATTTTCTTAACAAATACCGAGTTGCCCCCATGGGCAAAAAAAACGGTTTTCATGTTTTGTTTATGTCACAAAGTCTATGTCTGCATATTCACATCACTGAGATTAACTGACAAAAAGCTATCCATCAGAAACTACATTAATAAAAAGTGAATTATCCACAATACCATTATTTTGTATTCAAAATCAACAGATCTAAGATATCTCCTTACCTGTGTTGGATATGATTGCATACATAGCATGAAGAGAGTGAAGGATGTCCTCTAAACGCAATCCATTCCAAAGCGTATTTACCAATCCACCTATGCTTTTCATGTGACCCAGAACCTGAAAGTAATCAATCATTTATACAATAATCCACATACCTCATAAGTTCTTCAATGTGTTTCTACAGCATTAACAAAGTATCTAATATCTTCTATAAGCAAGTTGAAGGACCATTACCTATGTAAAGAGATTCAGTTTTATTTTCAAATATGTTACTCATAAGATACTTCCATTAACATCTACCAATCAATCTATCAATCTTGTCTTTTTCTTCCTTTTCCCCTCCCCTTTGTTCCTCCCTCTTTCTCATTTTCATTGTACTTTCTTCTTTTGTTCACCACATACCTCAGTCTTTGTTGGTGTTGGGAAGGAAGCAACACAGTTCATCAGCATAACAGTGAAAGTGAGACGAGTGTGTGGTTGTGGCAACAGAGCTGGGCAAACTACGTAGACTTCTGACAGTTTGGCTATAAATGCAGAGCTTCCCCCACATTCTCTCAGCATATTCTGGAGGATGCCTTCCAATATCTGGTCAAAGAATGTTGTCATTAGTTTTTAGGAGACTAAAATTTGGTTTCTAGTAAATGTGCAAACAAAAAATAAGAGCAGATAAGAGTACAGATGCACTGTGAATCTAGACATGGAATGAGCATAAGTGTGAGTGTAAATGTAGCTATGTTTGCAAACTTACTCTATCCTTTATTTTAGCATTCATCTTTCATATACATTAAATATATATATTATACAGATTACAACAGTGCAATGTTTCCTTCAAGCACAACTGACAAATAGTGCTATAGTAGAAATAGCTGAATATGTTTACATTTCCTAATATCTTAATATAACAATATGAATCTAAAATGAAAATTAAAACTAAAACAAAAAACAAAACAAAACAAAAAAAATAAATAAATAAAAAATTATAATCAATAACAACAATAAACTCACAGGAGCAGCTGCAGTTATGACATGTGTTTCTTCTGACAAGTGACAAAGCGCTTCCTTTAGCCATGAGAGAAGAGGTATGACATTGCGTCGTGAACTCATAACACTCGTAAATCTCTCGGTGGTGAGGTATTCCTTGAGGTAAGCTTTGTACTGCCCAGCCCAGCTGCTAAATGCAAAAACAGCAAGCTGGGCTGCACCATCACTTTCTGTAGTTGTGAGGATGTTGATGCAACAGTCGAATATGGCGTTTGCATCTGCTTGTTCCACTGCCTTGCTGGTCTTGAGTGTGGTTGAGTGCACTAGCTTCACCAGGAGAGCCTTCTTGAAATTGTCCGGCTGGTTAGGCATGTGGACAATGCTGTACACAATTTTGTCCATCTTATCCATTGTCTGAAAATCAAGTGTTCTGGTCTGAACTTCTTGTGATAGCATTGTTAAAAAATCCTACGCTCTTAATCACTTCTACAAACCTATGTATATATGCATATATCTCAATCTCTCAACCTCCATTTTACTTTACTGGGTATTGGTCAGTGCATATCATACATTTATATGTATGGGTGTGTGTGTATAAATATAGAGTTCGTACAATGGTAATGCTAAATAGTGGATGTGGGGGGGACTGTATGTTACTATTCACCATTTTATATATATATATATATATATATATATATATATATATATATATATATATATATATATATATATATGTATATATATATGTATATATATATGTATATATATATATATATATATATATATATATATATATATATATATATATTAAAATATATATACAAATACACATTTACATATAGACCCAATATATACATATAATATATATATACATATACATATATACATATACATATATATATACATATATATATATACATATATATATATATATATATATATATATATATATATATATATATATATATATATATACATGTATATACATATATACATATATATACACATATACATACATACATACATACATATATACATGCCTACATACATACATATATATAAACAAACACACACACACACACACACACACACACACACACACACACACACACACACACACACACACACACACACACACACACACACACACATACAAATTAACATACAAATACAACAAAACACACACACACACATGTATGCGTATATCTAGCTATCCATCTCTCTCTCTCTCTCTCTCTCTCTCTCTATCTCTCAATATACATATATATATATATATATATATGTATGTATATATGTATATGTTTACACATGTGTATATATATATGCATGTGTACATATATATGTATATATGTATATGTATGTGTATATGTATAAGTTGTTTGTATATATACATATATATATATATATATATATATATATATATATATATATATATATGTATGTATGTATGTATGTATGTATGTATGTATGTATGTTTATGTATGTATGTATGTATGTATGTATGTATGTATGTATGTATGTATGTATGTATGTATGTATATATATATATGTGTGTGTGTGTGTGTGTGTGTGTGTATATATATATATATATATATATATATATATGTATATATATATATATATATATATATATATATATATATATATATATATATATATATATATATATTTATATATATATATATACCTTTATTATCATTATAGCAATCAAATAGATTTACCTGAACTTTACATGGATATTATGTTTATGTTGAAGCAAAAAAATAAATAAAAATAAAAATAGTCTTGCTTTGGTTACCATTTGTATTGGTTTGCTTGGGTAAGGTTGGGTTTAGAAAGATGATGTGTGGGTTTGGGTTCAGATAAGGTTTAGCTAAACCTAAGCCAACATTGAACAAGATTAGGCTAGGCATGATTAATTTAGATTTTCATTACTTTTTGTAATTCTATTATTCATTTACAGACTAATTTCATACCATTACACGACCGATATTTTGCAATTCAACACAAGTGCTTGGATCTACGCTTTACACTGCAACAAAGACCGGCAAACCTCCGCCACATATAGAGTATTTTCACAAAATGGAAGTTGCACTGGTTCTTTGTTTGACAATAAGAAACTGGGAAGGGAGACAAAGCTGATTTCACCTGAATATATGTGGCAGGCGTTTGTTGGCCTTTGCTTAAGCACTGACAGGTATGGAAGCTCCAACAGTAGAAGGCCCGGGGCAAGCACTTGGGTGTTTTCAAAATATTAATCTGAGGTTAACTTATATAGATTCGATTAGATTCAATTAACTAAATCTAGCTAAGGATGGTATAGCATGGAGTAAGTTAGAAAGGGTTAGGTTATGATAGGTTAATTATGGGTGCAATAGGAGAGAGGTTTTTCAACTGAATGTCACTAGCAGTAGCTTGGGGTGCCACAAAATATAATTTGTATCTAAATCATATGTAGTTCTCAATCACACAGTAATTTACATGTTTGTTATTTAAGCATTCCATCTGTATCTATTTCATTTCAAGTTCTCATACTTCATAGCGCAGGCGAAGATGCACTTTGCTGTAAGGTAACTGTGCATAAGTTGTAGGGGGGGGGGTGCCACAAGAGGGCCAAGGGAGTCTGGGGTGCCACGGGGACAAAAGGCGGAGGGCACTGCACTTCATGATGCTGGGGTAGGTTATGCCCAGGCCTGCAGTATTCTAGCTTAGGTTTTTTGATGCAGGTTTTGGTAAAGATTACGTTCTGCGTTAGGCGTTTTATAGGCCTACGTCTGCTCAAGGTTCATCTTGGAGACGGGACAAGTTTACGTTATACTAGAGACGAGGTTACGTCTCCCTTTGCCCATTTCTGGTACGAAATAAGCATATGCATTCCCACAAACTTCCAATAGCGAAACAAAAATACTCACCTCATTAAGCCGAGTTTTGCCTTTGTGTTTAGCCAAAATTAACAAAAAATTAACCTGCCGTCGCTGCTTTTCGCTCCGGACATGGCTCGCAAAGCCTCCCCACGGCGCTCGCCTCTAATAGCCCGTAACATCACACATCTCGACGGTATTTCGCGAATAAATCGACATTTTAACAATATTTCATGTTAAGTTTTCCCTTTAAAGTTTATTATGACGTCTAAGTTGTCTTATCTATGGTAGAGGATTTAAATAAGGGTCGAATTCTAAGATTGCGTTTCTTAGCAGATTTTGATTCTCTTCTTTCGATGTTATTTTGTTTCTGTTGTTTATTTGTTATTTTTTTTAATGTCCTGCTGCAAATGTTAATAATGTTGGAATAAAGTTAATGAAGAAAAAATATATATCATTAATATTTTTAATAGAGAGTTAATAACATCAGTTAACAAGAAAATTAACTTGTATCTCGGAATCGCCTTTTCAAGATTCCTGGTTTGCGAACAGGTGGTGGATATTAGAAGAGAAAGATGCGATGTTATTCACTTCCAGTAAGAAAAAAGTGGGCCATGTGCTTTTGGAATCTTTAAATCATCGGGGCCACTTATACACACACACTTCTGTATGAATCTTTATTCATGCGTGCGTATGCTCGCTCTCTCTCTCTCTCTCTCTCTCTCCTTCCCTCTCTCTCTCTCTCTCTCTCTCTCTCTCTCTCTCTCTCTCTCTCTCTCTCTCTCTCTCTCTCTCTCTCTCTCTCTCTTCCTCTCTCTCTCTCTCTCTCTCTCTCTCTCTCTCTCTCTCTCTCTCCTTCTCTCTCTCTCTCTCTCTCTCTCTCTCTCACACACACACACACACACACACACACACACACACACACACACACACTCATATATATATATATATATATATATATATATATATATATATATATATATATGTATATATATATATATATATATATATATATATATATGTATGTATACAACAAACAAAGCTGGGGCTGTGTTTCAAGGTGCCTCCAGACTAAAGTAAACCACAAGTTTTGTCGCTTACATATCTCATACTGATTAAAAAAAATCGATGTCCAAAAAAGCACTGGCTTTTTATGTCTTCGACGCACCTTTGCGTGTGTGTGTGTGTGTGTGTGTGTGTGTGTGTGTGTGTGTGTGTGTGTGTGTGTGTGTGTGTGTGCGTGCGTGCGTGCGTGCGTGCGTGCGTGCGTGCGTGCGTGCGTGTGTGTGTGTGTGAGCAATGAGGGCTGCCAGAGATGGGCCACATAACCGCGTTCACCCTTCGTTTCCATCCATGAGGGTCCCTCATGGCGAGTCGCCTCGGCTCATCTGAACTCCACACGACAGCTCGGATCAATTCCTACGTCGGTCCACACATCTTCACCAGGAGGTGCCCGAAATACCTAAGCTGGTGGTCTTGGGGTGGATCAGTAAAGGCCTTAGGCAAGTCTTACGGTTTAACTGATGGTCCTGCCAAGCTGTACCGGTGCGATGACCGGTGCAAAGTTCATCAGAACGAGCTTCCAAGGCACAGCGTCCAAGCTTTACTTCAACAGAACAAAATTGGCAATATGAGGACCTTGAGGACGCATAACCTAGACTTCCTGCTCAAGTAGCGGCGTCCTCAAATACTCGTGCGTGCGTGCGTGTGTGTGTGTGTGTGTGTGTGTGTGTGTGTGTGTGTGTGTGTGTGTGTGTGTGTGTGTGTGTGTGTGTGTGTGTGTGTGTGTGTGTGTGTGTGTGTGTGTGTGTGTGTGATTTGGTGGTGATACGAAGGTGAAACGAATAAAGGTTTAGAAAAATAAGCTATTCTACTTGCACTTTTAAACTATAACCGGACCTGTATTGTAATTTTGTGAGAATTTTTAAAAAATTATGGAAGGGGGGGGGGGGCAAACCTTGAGGGAGGCAAACAGCCTATCCCCAATTGACGCAAAAGCTTCAATGAATTGGCTAATGAGATATTTTTACTAATGTTCCATTTAAAGAAAAAATGGTAATAACTGTAGAAAAGGAGGACAGATAATGAGAGCAGTCATATTTATAATAATGACAATATATCTTCATTCAAAACCTTGCCTAATCCCTGGGACAGAGATGACGTGTTTATGTTTTCTCGGTTTCCTCCGCAGCACTTCCTATTCCCTCTTAGCATGATCTGTTAGCTGTTAGGAGGTTCATATATTAGCTGCTTCCCAGACACTGACACTATACACCCAAAAATATTTTCGGGTTTAAGCCACATGACTTACTTGGCCACGGAAGGACCTCCAGGTGGTTTTGGTCATGGGGCTACTCCGTAACTCCCCTGAACGTGGGCATAAGACAGCTATATTCTACGAATGTGATCGTTTTTGGGAAGGGCCTGGGCATGGCAGCGTAGTGATAGGAGGAACAGTCTTCTAACAATTCGATATACTTGTCTAAAGTAAATATTTCAGAAAGGGCATTCAGAATAATCGAAACGTATTATACATACTGTTTTAATAACTCATCACCAAGTACGTATTTTCACACACAAATACGCAGACGCGCGCGCGCGTTCAATAATAAAATGTCTACAGAGTCACTGTACTCCTATTGTGGTTTTGCGTTCAGATGATGTCTATAAAGAAGGATATAATGCTGTATGTTTATTAGTTATAGAATCAGCGTTTGGTTCTGGCGAAAAGGAAAAAAAATCACTTTATTATTTCGATTAGCTGCCACAAGAAGCATTTTACAAAGGTCTCGGTAATTTTGCAAAGATTTTTACTTGCTTTTGCTGCCATACATGTATGTTTAAAGCAGGAAGCGTTTTAATTTTTCAAGAACTAAGCAGCTATAATTGATACTTGCCACCATCTCCATAGGTATTGCCATTTCGGTAAACAAACAATTCCTGGAAATCGCATTTGAAAAATGGCCCACTACAAAGTCAAAGATAACTAATATTACATGATTTCTTATTATTTATTTAAAGAAAATGAAAGATCAAATGGCTTACGTAGCTTCCAAAAAATATATATTAATACAGTAATTGGTTGTTTATATTCAACCAATCACGTTCTTCGTTACAAACGTGTTAGTGTTTTCGTTCATTCATAAAAATACTATTTTCGCTATGTTCACAGCAAAATGGTTGTCAAAGCTACAAAAGTGCACCCAGTACGTATACTGAAATATATTTCACGAACTGTATATGCTATGCCAACTGTGGGTTTGATTTATTAATTGTTTTTACACAAAGATGGCTCCACAATTGCGAAGTCAAATTACTAATTGCTAGTCAATCTTTTTCCTTGCTTTCCTTGAAAATATTTTCTGGCAGCTTATATTGCCGTTAGTAATGTCAATAATAACCATAATGTTTGTAACAGAAGCAACAGCTTTAATATTGCTAGCTGTAAAAAAAAATGAAATCAGGAAAAACAAAAAATCAGGGGAGGTCCCAAGGTCTACTAATTACCTCTTTGTGTGTGTGTTTGTGTGTCTGTTTGTAAATAAACATGCAAGTGTGTATTTTCTTCATTTAGTCTTCATAGATACTTAGATTAGTTACCATTGAAAAGAGACAATAACGTTTTCTGTTATCAATTCTGCAAAAGCAATTAGATAGAAAACGTAGTTTCTCTAGGAGGGCTCAACAAATTGTGTTTAGGAGCAAGTGCTAATCAAATATAAGGTAAATCGACAGAAGATAGACATTTCCACCCTTTGTGATGAACAACACCTCATGCAATACGCTCAAAACAGGTCACACACAGGCCTGCTCGCCTCCCCCACTCTCAGATAAATGAATTAAATGAAATAAATGACATACAGAAACACTAAAACACGACCGTCTTAAGGCCAAATGATGTTCTGAGCACGAAGCATCCAATAATGAACCTCCTTAACCCTTACAGTGAACCCATTCAGCGTGTCTCAGATGTCAGATAACAATGTCAGGCAGATACAGCCTAAAGCATTATTACGTGTAATGCGATAAAGTATACACGAAACCCGTTCATAATATGTCTGTCACTGGGGTCTTCTATTAGCCGTCATCTTTTAAAATTCGAGGCTACACCAATACCGGTAATGTATCTCCATCTCTCTGTACCTCAAGTACGTGTTTAATGATATAACGATTAAGGTAACCCCTGACACACACACATAGAAGACAGAGGAACATATACATTAGATTAGTCAGCAATTTACTACTTGATTTACTAGGACACTGTGATATTTCACCCCAAACGACTGAAACTTTAGATTAGGCTGCTTCTGAAGATCTGAAATATCGTTCTTTAGGTTACACATAAATCTTATATTGCCTAGCAACACATTTGCTTTATATATCTGAATATCGTCAATCTCGTGTAGGAATAAAATGCAGTAGGTCTACCCATTTTTCGATTATGAAACATGTAGTCATTTTGAAACGTTGAATGTTACATATTTACAGGAACATTCTGTCTGTTTGTTTGTTTGTATATGTGTATATATGTGTGTGTGTGTGTGTGTGTGTGTGTGTGTGTGTATGTGTGTGTGTGTGTGTGTGTATGCATATATATAAGTAAATATATGTATATATACATATGCACCACACACACACACACACACACACACACACACACACACACACACACATATATATATATATATATATATATATATATATATATATATATATATATATATACATATATGTATATATATATATATATATATATATATATATATATATATATATATATATATATATATATATATATGTGTGTGTGTGTGTGTGTGTGTGTGTGTGTGTGTGTGTGTGTGTGTGTGTGTGTGCGCGCGTGCGTGCGTGTTTGTGTATATGTGTATAAAGCATAGATAGGCTCGTGCGTGTCTATATGTCTGTGCACTGATTATAGGTTATTCAAATATGCCTTATTAGAATAGAGGAAATTTGAAACAACATTGTCCACCGTAAATTATAATGACTGTACATATCACTAGCAAGTGACACAAACAATATCAATATGCACTTTTGCATCAGCACCCAACAATACCTGTGTAAGACTTCAAGCGCTTATGCATAAAAGAATATCAACTTATATATATATGATGCCCATAGTGTTTTCTTACTTTTAGCAAGAGAAAAGTTATGGCTAACAACATGGATTAGTTCACTGAATGAAATACTTCATATCCCTGACAGCATTAAAAAAAATCAGTTCTGAATGCAAGAGATAATTGTATTTACACTCTTGAATTGGCAACTAGCTTCGCTTCCCTGTCCCCTTCCCCTTTTCACCGATTGTGCGAGGTTCATCTACCACTCTCAAGCCTTGTTTCGTATTATCATGCCTTTCCATAATGAAATCCTTCCTAACCATCTCCTTGATTACGCCGTATTGCCGTCTCCCTCTGCTTCCTCGGCGTCTTCAGGTATCCATCGAACGGGAACGCCGCCGTCGATCTCGAAGTCCGCCGTCTTATTCCTCGCGACGTCGTGCTCCTTTGTTTCGTTGACGCTCGAAGTCGAGGTCGGCAGTTGCGGTTTCGGTGTGATAGTGGCAGGGAAGAATTTGTGGTTGCCGGAAAACCTTGAAGACGGTTCGACGCCGGGTAAGGAGGTCGTGGGCCTCTGGTTCTCCTTCCTGCGGTTCCAAGAGCTGGTTGAAGTCCCGAAGACGAGATGGTCGGCGTTGCCCTTCCAGTTGTTGGGTTTGGGGTTGAGGAGCGTGAACGGAGGCTGCTCGTAATAGTATGTTACGTCGTTCTTCGGGCGAGAGGTGGGCAAGTGCTTCAGGGTGCCCGTTCTTCTAGAAAAACTCGAGGGTTTGTTGACAGGGATGACAGGTCTCCTTGGTGCGCCAGGGGAAGAATCAAAGGGATTCTCAAAGTAATAGGTGTCTTCTTTCTTGTATGCTGTCTGTGGCTGAGGTCGCTGGGGCTTGTTAGGCTTCCTTGATATAATCGTCGGAATTCTTTTGGACGGCGGAAGTTCAAAATAATAAGTGACGTCATCTGTAGACGGCCCCTGTCTGTTTGGATTCACGAATCTCCCAGGCTGCGCAAAAGGTCTTGATAGGGTGTCTTGGTCCTCAGAGTCTCGTGGCGGTTCTGCGTAAGGAGGTTGGAATTCCATAACAGGTTCTTTGGGCCGGTAATACGAGACGGGAACAGGAACGGGTCTCGGGCCCCAGATACGGTCACTTGTTCCATCTTCGTTCTCCCCTTCAGTCCTGAGATCGGTAAACCTGGTATTCAGAACGCTGACTGGAATTCTGATAGCAGTAGCATCTCGAACTCTTCCCGGATTTTGAGGAGAATGTGTGTAAGTTGGACCGGCATCGTGTTCTTTGTTGTCTTGAGATATCTGCAAATGTTGAGGCTGGTGGAAGACAGTATGCAACTGTTGTGACTCTTGAGATTGATGCTGTTGTTGTCGCTGTGGATGTCGGTGTTTCCGTTTTGGCAGAAGGTTGAACTTGTCGACGTGTTTCTGAATGCCCCGTCGCACCGAATTCGCCAAGTTGCTGAATATGGAGTCCTCTTGGATGAAACTGGAAATATGAACAATGTTTTTATCAGTGTCAACACCATCAAAACTAATAATGTCATCATAAAAAACAATGAACATTAAGAACAGTTAGCATAATTCTAACGTGTGTTACAATGCAAATAATCACAAATGCCAAATAACGGTAATAAAACCTGTGAACTCACTCGTTCCTTCTTAGAGTCTGAATCTCCTTCAGATACGCCGTGAACGCGATCCAGAGAGCAAATCCGAAGAAGGCAGAGAGGAGAACCGAGCCGACTATACTGGCGATCGATCTGGAAAAGGAAAACGGCATTAATAGGGTTTCGTATCAGAAACACACAGGCATACGTGGACAAATATATACAGACAGAAATGTATACTTTGAGAAACACAAACGTGATTGTGCGTGGACACATAAAAAACACAAAAGTGTGTATACATATATATATATATATATATATATATATATATATGTATATATATATATATATATATATATATATATATATATATATATATATATATACACATACATATACATAGATATATGTATGCGTGCGTGTTTTTTCCTTATTTCTTTCCCTTACTCCATCTCCATCTATCTATCTATCTATCT
>NC_051401.1:23797553-23802553 GCF_015228065.2 Penaeus monodon | reverse complement strand
ATTCGAGTTCTTGTTATTATTATTGCTACTATTTGTAATAGGTTCACTGACCTTGACTTTGCTGACGAGGTTGCCATCTCACCTAAGTCTCTGGGGACCCAAGTGGCGAAGCCCTTGGGGATAGAGGTTTCTTCTAGTAGGACCAAGAGCGAGGACTTGAGGGTTTTTTCAGGAGAACCTGTCCTATTGGTGGGGCGAAGGTATCGAAGTCCCACAGAGTTTTATATACCTTGGTAGTGCAGTTTTTTTTACTTTGAAATCGAAGACAAGGAAGTCAACGGACAGATTGACCTGACGGTCGGAGATATAAACTCTCTTCACAAGAGTATTTGGAGGTGCTGCTGCCTGTGCAGAAGAAACAAGCCACCCGTCTTCCAGGCCACTGGCAATGTTGGTTTCGCAGTGAAACTTGAACTCTGTCCATTTTGTGGTCTGAAGTAATACTGTGACGCCTTTTGGCGTTTTATAAAGGGATCTTGCGTCTGATCTTGGGGTAATTGGAAGGATCACATGTTGGACCAGTGACTGAAATGTGAAATAGGGTATAGGACCTGTTACCTGCACAGTCTGGGACTGTCGACTTCGGCTTGGTTCAACTCCCTAAGAGTGATCCTGTTATGATGAGTATCTCTACTATTTTGTTGCTGTTATGTTAGAATGGCATGCTTTTAGATCGCATTTGATTATAATTAACATATACTTCTGATAATTTACATCTCTCACGATCGTTCTTTTGTTTAGGACGGAAGATATCTGCCGACACCGAGGTCTGTGCCCAGAGGATATGCCAAGCTTGAGTGAGATGCAGTATAATGCAAGTCTCTTGATAGCCAACGGGTATGATACACAAGTCTATATTGATTCCCGCTGTCGTGAAATTTAGAATGTTTCTAGTGTTATTACTGGAAGTACTTTTCTTGTGTGTGTATTCACAGAGTTAGAACATTGGATAATCCCGCACGTCCCTTTATGCCAAATGTCATTTCTGTTGGAGGTATCAACTGTCGTCCCTCTCAGCCTCTCTCGCAAGTAAGTATAATCTGTTGACAAAACAGGTCCTTTCTGTACATTGTAACGTTTGGCACATAGCACATATGGCACAGGAGAAAACATGGAACATGACACATGACATAACATGGAACATAACATGGAACATAACACGGTACATCTTGAAAATGATACAAAATATGACAAGGAGTATAACACAACACAGTGTGGATCAGGACACATTACACATCTTGGAACATTGCACACTATGAAACAGAATGCCATATGATACGGTAATGACACAATGATAAAATGCGTAGTTCCTAGACCGTGAGTCTTGGCCTGAAATTCTTAGAAAAGCAGTCTCCACTCACCGCGAATACATAGAAAAGGACCCCCCCCCAAAAAAAAGACAATTCTTCGACTCATCTCTGCCTTCAGGACCTCGAGGAATGGGTTCAAGGAGCTGGTGATGATGGCTTCATCTTCTTTAGTCTGGGCACTGCTGTTGTACCGTCTGACATGCCTGAGGAGTAAGTACTGTTAACTCTTCTGCAATTGTTATTCATTTTCAGCTTTTCCTTCCTTTGAATTAATCGGTGGTTTCAGCCGCTGTAGTTTAAATGTAAGATGTAGATTAGTATGGATGAGAAAGGAAGTAAATGATGACAGTATGAAGGAGGAAAATAAAGACTACAAAAATCATGGAGCGACAGAGAAGAAAAACTATTTCGAAAAAAAGTTACTACATTGTCATAAATTTGAACATGGCACAGATCTAGTTCAGCAAATGTAATATTCTAACGGATATGGATTAATCTTTAGTTACATATATATTCATTAGTTCACGAGCCTCTGGGATAGAGATAAAATGCATTTAACACCAAATGTAGTTTTGATGTTGAATTATTATAAAGACTTTCCAATTCCATATTTCTTAGATGGTTGATCTGAATACATATTCTACCAGTGACTTTGCCTGTTAGTGCTACAGATCATTAAGAATGTCAAATGATTCTAGAAACGAATGAAACTCTTTCCTGTTATTGCCAGGTTCCGTCAGATTCTAGTAAAGGTATTTGGGTCCCTTAAGCAGCGTGTGTTGTGGAAATGGGACCAGGATGACATGCCCGACCTGCCGCCCAACGTCAGGCTCGGGAAGTGGCTGCCGCAGCAAGACATTCTGGGTCAGTGAACAATTATTATTGCAGGGAGAAAACAACAACAGCAACAACAACAACAAAAAACTACAGCAATAATATATATATATATATATATATATATATATATATATATATATATATATATATATATATATATATTGGTGATTATTTCTTTGAGGAAAGATAAGCTAATATAAGATTTTTATATTTATTTTTTTCGCTTGGAATTCAATGATAGGTGGGCGACATTGTAGTGACCAACAAGGCTCGTTTATAGGGTCAGATTTCGACACCTGTACCATTGACTAATATTAATTTTTAACGAAATGTGCCGACGGAGCGGGCCGAGCGGCAAGCACTCTCCGAGGGCACGGTGGGTTTGGGATAAATATTGTTCATGAAATTTGAATCATTTTTGAGCACACATATAAACATGTCGAACTGTGTGGATATTCAAAAGGAGCCTGGGCACAACTCCTTATTAAAAAGAACATAAAAAGAGAAACAAACAGACACATAAAACTAATATTTAATTAAGAAGCTTGGATATATATATACATGAACGACAAAAATATAGCAAAGCCTGCATATACTGCTGGTTTACACATCACTTATCTTACAAAAAAAACTGCCTCGTATCCTCCGTCCGTCACCGTAAAACACCATTATGATGAACACACACACACAAAAAAAGGCTTGACTACGGCCTCTCTCTATATGCCTACAGCAAGGGCTACCCTAAGCAAGCAGTCTTCCGTACAGGATCTTTGGCTTACTGCTAGAATACCCTTGCTTAAGTCAATTAAGCCGTGGATTGGGAGAGAGAGTACCTGTAGCCTGGGCCGAGCGAGCGTGACTCCCTCGTTTATCTCCCATACCTCTGTCATCGTCTTAGAGGCGGGAACAAGCAGTTACGTACTGGGACTTCGGGAGGCTTTATAACATAAGATAAAAATATCTTTCTATGTACAAGGCACAAAACAGGCATAAAAACGAAACAAAGGAAACATATTCATATTATTAAAAAAAAAACAACAACATAAAATGCCGTTGTAACGCCCACGGAGGTTGCCACGGAGATTGCCACGGAGATTGCCACGGTGGTGGTCCCTGGTGGTCAGAAGTGGAGATTTCAGGCATCCAGCCCTGCCGCGAATTGCTTGGGACCCCCTGGACGACACGCCGTTTTCTTATTGTTCACTACAACATACTGCTATAAACCTTCATGTTGCCTAAGTTACGCTTGAATCATAAAAATTATAAAGAAAGAATGCCCTCTCACCCGCACTCGCACCCTCTGCGCAGGACACCCATCTCTGAAACTGTTCATAACCCACGGCGGCCTCCTGAGCACCCTGGAGTCCTCCTACCACGGAATTCCAGTGCTGGGCCTCCCCGTGATGAGCGACCAGCAGACCAACATGCTCATGGTGTCCAGTGAGGGTTGGGGTCGGTTCCTCATCTGGGACCAGCTGACGGAGGAGGCGCTACTGAAGGAGATCTTGACGGTCATGACGGATCAAAGGTAGTTTTAGTCATGTGGTTTAGTTGTGATTTTCATTATAAAGAATTGTATATCATTATTTTTTTGTTCTCGTTTTATATGCATAGATCATTTATTGGTCCAGTGGATTTTTTCAGTGATGTCGTTGGAACACAAATAATAAAAAATTACGGCTTTAACTTCTGTCCAAATTAAAATATACCAGTATCTAAATAGTCGGTAAACAATACTACTTACACCCTTAATTAAGGAACTACAGAAGCACTCGCCCTCCCTGCTCCTCGATGCAGTTAGCGACCCAAAGCACAAACGAGGCAGACCATCTAAATTAATCCTCCCCTCCTGCAGTCTGAAAGCTGAGGCCAAACGGCGGTCGCGGGTGATGAAGGACCAGCCTCAGAGCCCGGCTGAGGTGGCAGCCTACTGGGTGAACTACGTCATCACACACAAGGGGGCGCCACACCTTCGCTCGCCTCTCACTTACATGTCGTGGTTAGCATCTTTTTCTTGCTCTCTCGTTTGTTTAGGGCTTTCGGTCATTTTGGGCTCGGGGGCACTATTCATAATTCTGTTTCGGTCTCTGTTTTGTGGGTCTATAGTTTTCTGAAGAGTTTATAAACACAAGCAAATACACACATTAGTATTCTGTGTGCCTTGGTGGTATTCCTTTTCAGAGGAAGAGTAAATTAGAAATTATATGATTGAATTTCTTTCAGTAGCGATTAAAGAAAATTAATCACATCCTCTTATTTGTATTTTAAATATTAGCTACATGAAGTATTTATACATCTTTTTTTCACAGAGTAAGGAAAGTTGCAAAATACAGGATCTAATATAAGTTTCAGTAGCTTTCGACCCTTATTTTCTGAAGAGTAAAATCAACAAACACAAATATTTTGCACTTCAAGTATTTACTGCCCAGTAACTTCAGATTCTTTTTTCCCCAGTAGACTTAGTTCCCTGATTTGTATTTCGAATACTTAATCGATAACATTTCTTCAACCACGAGAGCGTTACATTATCAAACTTTTCTGAACACCTGCAGGTACCAAGTATACAACGTAGACGTGTGGTTGGCAGTAACAACGGCGATGTTCGTGGCCTTGTACCTCCTCTTCAGGTGCTACTTCGCTATGTTTTCAAGACTCTGTTCTTCCAAAGGCAAAAGGAAGTTGGAATAGAAGAAGCGGGATTTAAATGGTGTGAAGAGGTGGGCAGACTTTTTCATCCATGAAAATTGTTCAGTTTGTATAGTTATTCAGATATAGTTGTAATGATATATGTTTACATGTGCTGGTCTGGATACTCGGAGAAAATAACCTTTGTCTTTGTAAGCATTGCTAAGT